>NC_084468.1:140272857-140580476 GCF_027409185.1 Cynocephalus volans | reverse complement strand
CCATCTGATAGATTAACCCTATCCTCTGACAAACACTTACATTTTGAACATGAATCTAGATTTTTTTAAATGATTGCTGTGATGAAATAGCTGGTTTATTAGGGAAGTTACTAAAAACATGTTTGGTAAAATCTTCTTGTGGAACAGATTTTAGAAAGGAATTCTTCAATTATCTTTTAAAGGTATGCATAATTCTGTATTCATTTTTTAAGTACCGAAGGGTAATAGGAAAAATAGGGACATGGGAAATGTTTTATATGCTAATCAGAAAAAAGACAGTCTCAAGGGTCGCCGGTGGCTCACTTGGGAGAGTGCGGTGCTAATAACACCAAGGCCAAGGGTTCGGATCCCTATATAGGGATGGCCGGGTAGCTCACTTGGGAGAGCGTGGTGCTGACAACACCAAGTCAGGGGTTAAGATCCCCTTACCGGTCATCTTTTAAAAGAAAAGAAAAGAAAAAAAAACACTCTCGTTTATGTGCATTTGAGAATGCAGTGTATGAAGTATCCAAATGTAATTGCTTTTTGTGACATTTTCTTGATGTATAGAGATTGCTAACAATGAATTTGCTAAAATATGTAGAAATATTTTATTACATGATTACAGAAATAGTGTTTTTAGAATACCCCTGAATGATGTACATTAAAAATCCATTTGTTGGGAAAATTTTTTGAGTTGGGAAATTTATTAAAGTACATTGAATTTTAGATTAATTTTGGCATATTTGTATTGTTCCAATACCAAACCTTCTGATCCAGGAACCCTTAAGTCTCCATTTTTGCAAGCCTTGTTTCATGTCCCGCAATAGAGTTACCTCTTCGTGGGTTTCACATATTTCTTTTTGAATTTAAGATAACATCTTGGCTACTTTAAATGCGTTCTTTTTTTATTGCTCCTCCCTCTATCCTTTGTTTCCTTCCTTCTTTTTCCTTTCTTTTTCTCTTGTCATTCCAAATAGATTGTAAACTCTTGCAGGATTGGGCATGGATTGCCCTTATAACCTCCTAAGTGCCTAGAATAAAGCTATGCTAAACTGGTTGCTGAGGAAAGAAATACTTGAATAAATAAATGAGTGAAAGGCTTGATTCATAAACTAGAAATGCTACAGGAAGGGGATATGCCAGGAAAAACCTCAAAAGAATTGTAATCCCTCAAAAATGGATGATAAATTGTGGCTTGGTTATGCCACATGGCAGATCTAAAGAGATCAAATGACCTGGATATTAGATAAATTTTCCCAGTGAGGATTTACTCAGAGAAGATCCAAAGGAGACTTCTCTAATAAATGTATGTTTCTGGTTTCCTCAGATTTTGAGAAAAATGTCAAAGTTTTTCTACCTGTGAATGGTCGTTTTAAAATACAGGTATCATCAGGTCACTCCTCTGCTCACAATACACCAGTGCTCTTCCCATTTCCTTAGAGTAAAAGCCAAAGTCATAAAAATGACTTATAAGACCCAACATGTGCTGTTCCACCAGTTCCCTGACATATCTCACAGTGCTCTCCCCCCTCACTTATTCCACTCCACCCATGCCGGCCTTCCTATTTCTAGCCCATACCTTGCATTCCTCTCAACTGAGGCCTTAGTATTTGGTGTTCTGCCTGGGCTGTTCTTCCCTGGACATCAGCACAGCTCACTTCCTCACCTCCTTCCGGTTTTGCCTTTTCAGTGAGTCCTTTTTTGACCACCCTCGTTAAAACTGCATTTCCCTAGAAGTAGAATTGATGGGTTAAAGGGCATAGCATTTGTGTTTTGATAAGTATAAGCCCACAAGTTTCCCCATAGCCTAGCTATTAACTTTTGTTCTGTTTTGTTTTGTTTTTTGCAGGATGGCTGGTATGGGGATCTGACCCCTTGAGCTTGGTGTTATCAGCACCAGCTCAAGCCAAGTGAACTAACTGGCCAACCCGATGCTATTAACTTTTGAATTTTTGACAATCACAGTGTAGTTTTAATTTGCAATTCTTATGAGGGAGTTTGAACACTAGTATAATAGTAATTCATATTTCCATTTCTGAAAACTGTAAGCTCATATCTCTTTCTCACTTTTTTAAGGATGTCAGTGTTTCTTTTATTTAGTTACAGAAGCTCTTTTGTACATTAGAGAAATGAGCACATGGTCTGTGACATGATCTTGAATATAATTTTCCCAGTTTGTCATTTGTCTTTGACTTTATTTATGGTGAGTTTTTCTATGCAGAATTTTTAAAAATTGGAAACAATATTTTCTTTTATCAGTTCTGAGTATTGTGTCATACTTTTTTTTTTTTGGTAGCTGTCTGGTGAAGGGATCCAAACCCTGGACCTTGGTGTTATCAGCACCACACTCTAACCAACTGAGCTAACCAGCCAGTCAGCATCATGTCATACTTTAAAAGGCCTCTTCCACCTGAGAAATACACTTTTTTTTAAACTTTTTTTTTTTTTTACATTTATATCTTTTGTTTATCTGGAATTCATTTTGATACATGGTGTGAGATATACTTCCATCTTTTCTCAAATGGCTATTCATTTGTCCCAACACTGTCTATTGGATGCTCCATATTTTCTCCATTGACATGAAATGTCATCTGGGAGATTCTTAGGCAGAAAATAATGGTCTTGGGCTGAAGTTGAGGTAACAGTGTTTTCTCTTTGTGAAACCTCTCCTGGCAGAGACCTCAAGCATGCCACTGAGAGCTGCAAACAAGTTAAACCTGTAATATGTTGAAAGCTCACACCCAGTACATGCACCTATAATGTCTCCAAATTGTAGCTTGAGATGTCGAGAGCACATGATTCTCCTGTAGTTAGTTCCTCCACCCCACACACATTCTCTCTAATACTGTCAAAGGGCGGCAGGAAATAGTTGCATGTTTTTGGTTATTTTTTTTACAGACTGACTCCATCTACATTCAAGGAAGACCAGAATTTACTATTTGTAAATCACTTTGGTGGATAGGAAAAGTGCTATTGCAATCACATTATCTTTTAGATTTTAAGCATATTTCTGTCACTTCAGCATTCTAGGCTGAATACAGTTTTATTTCAATTAGTATAAATATATCCTTCTGAGCTGAACTAGCTATGAAACCAAGCCACTGGGTGTGGACTATGAGGGGCAAGTTTTGGGGGATGGGATGAAATTTTCAGAATTGGCAATATCATATGAGACCTTTAAAGGTGGTTCACTGGCCATCTATCTACATGTACTGGGATTTTTTTTGGGGGGGGGGCGGCTGGCCAGTACAGGAATTGAACCCTGGACCTGGACCTTGGTGTTATCAATGCCATGCTCTAACCAAGCTAACCGGCCAGCCTAGGATGCTTTTAAAACTATGACACACATCTATTGTTCAATGGTTAGGTATATTGATAATGATGACACTAAGGTACTGTGAAATCCTGCTGAAGTCTTTGAAGTAAATTCCCATTCATCAAAAGTGATAATGAGAAATACAATTTAAGTTTTAAGGTTATTTGGCTGTACTCTTTAGTGGAAATGCTTAGTGGTTAGGGGTTTTGTTCAAGATACAGACAGGATGAGTTTAATCTCTATCCTTCTACTTTTTATCTGAATGACTTTGAGCAAGTTACTTCACCTCTGTGAGCCTTAATTTTGTCTTATGTAAAATGATGATAATAATTGCAGTATCTACTGTTATAGGAATTAGTGAGAAAGTCCATATGAAGCATAAATCTTGTATTAGTCTGTTTCTGTTGCTTATAACAAAATACTTGGAAGTGAGTAATTTAGAAAAACAAAATTTATTGCTTACAGTTTCTGAGGCTGGGAAGTCCAAAGTCCAGGGAACACAGCTGGTAAAAGTCTTGGTGGTGGTGACAGTGATAGCAGGGTATCACGCTGTGAAAATGGTGGAACACAGAAAGCAGAGAGATAGCACTCATGCACTCCTCTTTTAAAGCCCTCAGAATCATACCCATGACCACCATTATTAATCCAATCACCTCTTCAAGGCCCACCTTTCAATTATCATAATAGGATTTCCCACCCTTTTAACAGTTACAGTGGGGGCTAAATTTCTAATACACAAAACTTGGTGGACACAATTCAAGCTTCAGTGAGTTTTGGGGGGACAGAGTCAATCCACTACAAAGCCTAAGGCATTTTCTCTCTATCTGATTAAAAATGTTCAAAAAATATAAAAATACATTTGTTGGTGAGAGTATGGTGGAGACAGGTGCTCTCGTACATTGCTAGGGGGGTGTAAATTAGTACAACCACCACATAAAACAGTTTGGCAATACTAAAAATGCTTTTACCAGCAATTCCTCTTGCTGGAATTTATGAAACATATGTACTTGTAAATAAGTGAATTGATATCTATATGTGGATATTTACTGCAGTACTGTAATGACAGGAAGAGTGGAAAAACCCCAAATCTCCATCTTATTGGGCCTGTTTTTATGTACTCAGACAATCAAATACCATGCGGAAGAAAGAATGAGGAAACATTTATATTACGGTATGGAATATTGCCAAGATATATTTTTAATCAGAAGAAGCAAAGTGTAGAACAGTGTAAAAACAGGATGGGGAGCAGATAATATGTAAACGTATTTGGCTGTATGATCACAGAAATGCTCAAGAAAAACACCCCCCCCAAAAAAGGTAGCATTGATTTCCTTCACAGCTGGAATTTGGATGACTGGGTGGCTAGGAAACTTTTCTTTTTTCTTTTTTCTTTTTTTTTTTTACCAGTAAGGGGATCGCAACCCTCGGCACAGTGTGGTCCGCACCATGCTCAGCTAGTGAGCGCACCGACCAGACATATATAGGATCTGAACCCGCGGCCTCGGTGCTCCCAGCACCACACTCTCCCAAGTGAGCCACGGGGCCGGCCCGGAAACTTTTCACTAATATATATTCTTTTTGTCTTTCAATTGTGCTTTGTGAAAGTGTAACCTTTTTTTTTTTTTTTTTAAGTAAAATGAATATAAAGTATATAGAACACTCATGACGCAGAATAAGCAATGAATGATGCAATGAATGTTCGCACTTATTTAAAATTTTAACTTAATAATAATGATTACCTTCCATTAAAAAAAGATATCGAGATTTTTAAAAATTAGCTGTTTATACCTTTAAATACTAAAAATTTTATAATATCTAAGTAATTCTAAACAATAAAATTGGTCTTAATATGAATTATAAAGGCATTTCTTTTGGTCCGTGAAGTTCTACAATCTGGTCCTTTATTATTTACATTTCTCATAAAGGTAAATATCTAGTAATTTTTAAAAATCGACTTATGCAAAGAACATGACTCAGCAAATATTATCACCATATTGTAATATTTAGATATTTTATTAAATAAAAGTAAATCAGGGCTGGATGGTCAGCTCAGTTGGTTAGAGCACACTGTTGTAACACCAAGGTCAAGGGTTGGGATCCCCATACTGGCCAGCAGCAAAAAGAAAAAAGAAAAAGAATCAAATGAACAGTGTAGAGTCCTTATCCAGCATATCCCAGGACTCAAAGTACAGAAGAATTCTGTTTTCCTAGATCAAATTCCAATTTAATTGTATAATAAATAATTGTGATCTAAACTGTCCATCTTAAGCTTAAATGATTTATTTTATATATATCTATATATTTTTTTATGAGCTGAACATATAGACTCCTTTCAACATGATCACTTTTATCATGTTGATCCCACAATCACTTTTAAGGGATGTTCAAGAAGCAATTTGCCCTGTTGCCTAATTTTTCTCAGGAAAACTGTTCATATCACTAATAATAAAAACAAAATTGTTATTTTTGACAGATATCTCCAAACATCCAGATAGACTATCAGATTAATGCTTTTAGTGACCTGAGGAGGCATGTTGTCCAGTCTACTATAGAAGTAAGAGATGCTTTGACAAGTTGGCTGTGGGGTAACTTTAAGCTCACTAGATCAGTTTCCTCCTTTGTGAAATGGGATCATAACACGTGCTTCACAGTTTTGTTTTGTTTTGTTTTTTCTGTATACAAAAGACTCTATTAGTCCATTTTGTGCTGCTATAGCAATACCTGAGACTGGGTAATTTATAAAGAACAGAAGTTTATTTGGCTTACTGCTTCTACTTACAGAAGAAAGCTGCAGGCAGCCGTTGGGTACAAGCAGATCACATGGCAAGAGGAAGCAAGAGAAAGAGAGAGGGGAGATGCCAGGGTCTTATAAACAACCAGCTTTCTTGGGAACTAATAAAGCCAGAACTCACTCACTACCCCCACCTCCCAGGGAGATCATTAATCTGTTCATGAAGGATCTACATCCATGATTCAAACAACTCCCAACACTGCCACATTGGGGATCAGATTTCCACATGAGTTTTGGGAGGACAACACATCCAAACTCTATCAGCTTTATTTGTATTGCACTGTCAAACCAAACTGAGAGTACACCTGGAAAGGCATAGTTGAATAAAATATGGTGTATTCCTGCTAGAGAACTAAGCAACTATTAAAAACAATTAACTATATCTGTATCCGTTGACCTAGATGGATTTCCATCATACTATAAGTGAGAAAATCCTATCATAGAATAAATGATTGCATTCTTGTAAAAACAAGCTGTAATTACTCATTTCTGCTTACATAATATTTTGTTTGTACTAGAAAGGAATGGAAGAATAATTTTTTCTTTGCACATCTTTGATAGTGTCACTTGAGAATGTATATTCTCTTTTTCAGCTTCACATTTTCTATAGCCAAGGTCAACCTTTTTTTATATCGCCAAATAAAAATTGTATGTATTTATGGTGTACAATATGAAGTTTTGATACATGTATACATTGTCCAATAGTGGTCAGCTTTTTTTGGAAAATTCTTTGGAGTACATATTTCTGGGGCTCCAACAGAGTTTTATAACTTAAATAGATCCTTTGCTGCAATTTGAGAAAAGTCATAACCCTCAGTGAAACCTTCCTTCTTAGTGAAGTGAGATATTCCTTTCTGTAGGCAAAAATACAAACCACTATTTTTGCTGCCCACTGGTATCTGGGGCACGTAAATTACTCTCCAGTCAACAACATAGAAGTCCTGCCTTTCACACTGTCACTTGTGATCTCAGGTATGATATAAGCTCCAATACAGAGACCATTAAAAGCTCAGCTGATACAAGTAAAAGCAGGAATTGCACAAGGAACATGATAACCAGTAAGCCCTGAGGTGTCACTAAACATATCCATCCTTCAAATTTGAACTCTAGAAATCTGTACACCTAGGCAGTACTATTCTGGCCACCTGTAAAAATGACTTAACAATAAGTTTGTTTGTTTGTTTTTGAGGGTCAATATAAGAAAAGACGTTGGGGAGTAGTAAATTCTGTGTTTTTGGTAAGTACTATCAAAAATGCCATCTGTTGTGTTATTTAATGCTTCTCCTATAAAGTAGGGTAAAACCTAGAGATGGAAAATCCATTAATAGACTCTTTTGTTTAAGTATGAAAGTCCCTGAACAGGAGGGAGGTGGATTTGAGAGACATTTTAGAGGGAGAATTGACAGACTGTGACAGCAAACATTACTGAAATCTACTGTGTGCAGAAATAGAGTGAGATTTTAAAGGTTTCCAGCCTATGATATCTTTAAAGAAATAGAGAAGGTAAGAGGAGGAGGTACTTTTGAGTGTGAGGAGTTGTAGGAGAGAGTTCAATTTTGGATATATCAACTTTGGTGGGATGTGACAGAGGAAAGAGCACTCAAAAATTTCTATATGCCAACCTGTCTTCTTTGAATTTCAAACTGTCACCACTAGTAATCAGTATCTAGGATGGTTGATAGATGCAGAAGATACTTACATGTGAAAGCATCTGGCATGCAGGAGGCATCCAGTAACAGTAGTTTTTGTACCTTTTATACCCATAAATCATTCTGCCAAAGAAACTGAATCTCACCTTGGAATAAAAAATCTCCTTTTCAAAAGAGGTTTTATATGTTTATAAAATTCTTTATTGTGCATATCATTTTCAATACATTTTAAGTACATTACAATAGTAAGATAATTGGGAATAAATATTAATACTATGAATTTAAAACATTAATAATCACAAATTTTCTCATAAGAGATGTAATACCATTGACTATTAACATCTCAGCAAGGTCGCTAATGACCTATATGTCACTAAATTCAGTTGATGTCTATCAGTCCTCTTTTTACTTAACTTCTCAGGTTGACTGGTAAACAGTCAACCTGTTTATCACTCTCTCCTTGACGCTTCTTTTTTCCTCTGGATTCCATAATACTACATTCCCCCCTGGTTTGTGTTCCTACTTCTCTTCTCTGCCTCCATTGAAGACTCATCCTTCTCTGATCTTGGCCTTTAAATATTGCAGCTCCTTGAGGCTCTGTTCTAGGATCTCTTCTCTACTCATCCTCTACTCTCTTTCCCCAACAATCACATTTTCCCCCATGAAACGTTCATTTGTATACCAATGATACCTAAATTTACATCTCAATCTTAGACCTTTCCCATTTTATATCCAATTAACTATGCAATATCTCTATTTGGATATCTCAGACATACCTCAAACTCAGCATGTCTAAGACCAAACTGATGATATATTCCACTCAAATGCTATCTTCTTCCAATGTTCCTCATCTCAGTAAACAGCCTCACCATCCATCCAATTGTGTACCAGAAAGCCAGATGTCATCCTTTATCCATTCTTCTCTGTCACAACTCATATCCAAGTTATCACTTGGTACTGTTGATTTTACCCCCATGTGCCTTTCCTATCCATTCATTTTTATCCATCTTTTCTATCAACACTTTAGTAAATTTGGGGTTATCTCTCACCACTAGTAACCTGCTCACTGACTTCCTTATATCCATTGCAGCTCCCCTCCATTTTGTTTTCCATGCTAGAACCAGAACAGTCTTTTAAAAGTACAAAAATTTTAATGTCAACCTTGCCAAAAATCCTACGTTGATTTACTGTTGCTCTTAGGAGAAAATCCTAAATCCCCAACATGTCATGAAAGTCTTGCCAATCACTAAGACCTATAAGGGCCCCCTCTATGTAAACTCTTCTATTTGGTATAATCCTTCTGCAACAGACACCAGGGTCTGTTACTTGTATAGCTATTCATTTCTTTTGGCTTCAATCTCTGTCCAGAATTAGGGAAATGCACAGAGATGCCAAAGATTGGCACCAACTCTCTAACCTCTCTCACTCTGTGGAAAGTGATTAGGAAGAAATTTTATTATTTTCATTTTCTATGGAAAAAATATCTTATTTACCTCTATTCACATTCTACAGATATAGAATATCTTACAAAACACATAAAAGCCTAATCCATTTTATGTTGTCAGATGAAAGCCAAATTACATAAGGATAAAACAAGTCCAGTGTTAATGTCAGAAGGAGCTCAAAAGTCCTTTATATATATCACTGTGTTTTTTATAAATATTTCAACCCATAAAGATCGCTAGATTATATCTCTCTAGAGCATGGTGAAGTGGCTTTAGAATCATATTGAGCAACTTTCTTAACATACTTGTCTGGTAAATAAAATGGGATAATAAGGTTACCTACATTACAGAGTTATTCTGGGGACTAAATGAGATAAAGTCTGTGAAGTACCTAGCACAGACCCTGGCACATAGTAATGATCAATAGGGGCTAGTTTTTACTATTTTTGCTTGCAATAGTCACAAAGTCATTTTTAAGGAAGTCCTTTTAGTTTAACGCAATTTTTTTTTCTTCAGAGGAAAGGAATAATGAGGATATGAACAAGGCTATCATTGGTTTTGTTCTATTAGATGAGGGTAAATACATGTTTTGCAACTGAAAACAGTTAAAATTAATCTTTAACTGATGCCCCAAGACAGCCATGCCAGAACAGGCATGCACCACGGGACCCCCAGCCCAGGCCAGTCCCTGCTGCCCAGAGAGGCCCGAGAGCCACCAGGCCACATGCCCTGAGTCAGCTGCACCAGAAGAGGCAGGCACTGTAGGACTCCCAGCCCAGTCCGGTCCCCACCATGCAGAGAGGCCTGAGACCTGCTGGGCCTGCATGCCCCCAGTCAGCTGTGCCAGAACAGGCAGGCACCACAGGACCCCCAGCCCAGGCTAGTTCCCACTGTCCAGAATTGGCAGTCCCTTCAGGATCAAGGCCAGACATAAGGGTGGAATGAGTGGACTGTGATACCCCCTACCACAATGACTAAACACCAAAGGAAAGATACCAGAAATATGAAAAATCAAGAAAGTACATCACCATCAAAGTAAAATAATAACTCTTAAGCCCTAGATCCTAAAGAACAGAAGTCCTTGAAATGACTGACAAGGAATTCCAATCAACAATTCTAAGGAAACTAAATGAGATACAAGAAAACTCAGTTAGACAACACAGTGAAATGAGAAAAAATATACAGGATTTGAAAGAAGAAATGTACAAAGAAATCAATGCCCTAAAAAGGAGCTGAAGGATTCATTCAACAAAATAAAAAACACAACAGAGAGTCTAACCAGCAGGCTAGAGCAAGCAGAAGAGAGAATTTCTGACCTTGAAGACAGGGTGTTTGAATTAACATAGGCAGACCAGAAAAAGAAAAAAAGACTTTAAAAATTGAAGAAAATCTAAGAGAGATAACAGACAACTTTAAGCACTAAAATATCTGAATCATGGGTATTCCAGAAGGGGAGGAAAAAGGAAATAGCATTGAAAATATATTCAATGAAATAATAGCAGAAAACTTCCCAGGTATAGGGAAAGTCACAGATCTTCAGATTCAGGAGGTCTAAAGATACCCAAACATATTCAACCCAAAAAGGTCCTTTCCAAGGCATGTTGTAGGCAAACTGGCAAAACTCAAAGGCAAAGAGAGAATCTTAAAAGCTACTAGAGAGAAGTGGCAAGTCACCTATAAGGGAGCCCCATTCAGACTAACATCAGACTTTTCGTCAGAAACCCTAAAAGCCAGAAAAGAATGGGATGATATATTCAAAAAGATAAAGAACATAAATTGCCAGCCAAGAATACTTTACCCAGCAAGGCTATCCTTCCAAAATGAAGGACAAATAGTACATTTGTCAGACAGACAAAAACTGTGGGAGTTCACTACATACGACCATCCTTACAAGAAATTCTCAAGGGAGTACTGGGTTTGATACCTCAAAAACAACCATCATTGCCATGAATATTCAAGAAAGAACAAAACCTACCAGTAAAACAAAAATGCTAACAATAAACAGAAAAATAGTTTATCTACCAACCCAAGAAACCAACAAACAGAGAAGACAAACAGAAAATCAGAAAGAAAGAAACAAAAGATACTTATGAATCTTAACAAAAATCAATAAAATGCTAGGAGTAAATCAACACTTTTCAATAATAGCTCTAAGTGTAAAGGGATTAAATTCCCCACTCAAAAGACACAGACTGACTGACTGGATTAAAAAGATAGACCCAACAATATGCTGCCTTCAAGAGTCTCACCTCACCTGTAAAGACACACATAGACTAAGAGTGAAAGGATGGAAAAAGATATATCATGCAAATGGAAATGAAAAATGATCTGGAGAAGCTATTCTTATATCAGATAAAATAGACTTTAAAGCAAAAACCATAAAAAGAGATAAAGAAGGCCACTATATAATGATAAAAGGATCTATCCATCAAGAAGACTTAACAATCATAAATATATATGCACTCGATGTTGGAGCAGCCAGATGTATAAAGCAAACACTGTTAGATCTAAAGAAAGACAGACACTACCACCATAATAGTGAGGGACCTGAACACCCCTCTCTCAACATTGGAAAGATCATCTAGGCAAATAATCAATAGAGAAACTCAAGATCTAAACAACACTTTAGACCAATTGGACTTGGCAGATGTCTACAGAACATTCCATCCAACAACCTCAGAATATTCATTCTTCTCATCAGCTCATGGAACATTCTCCAGGATAGACCACATGTTAAGTCACAAAGCAAGTCTCAACAAACCCCAAAACTGGAATTATTCCATGTATTTTTTCAGATCACAATGGATTAAAATTAGAAATCAATAACAAATGAAACTCTGGAAACTATACAAACACATGGAAATTAAACAACATTCTACTTAATTACATATGGGCCCAAGAAGAAATTAAACAGGAAATCAAAAAATTTCTTGAAACTAATGAAAATAATGACACATCTTACCAAAACCTGTGTGATACTGCAAAAGCAGTATCAAGGGGGAAATTTATCACATTAAATGCTTACTTCAGAAGAATGGAAAGATGGTAAATAAACAACTTAACACTTCACCTTAAAGAACTAGAAAAACAAGAACAATCCAAACCCAAAGTTAGTACATAGAAAGAAATAATTAGGACCAGAGCAGAACTAAATGAAATAGACACCCAAAAAATGATACAAAAGATCAATGAAACAAAAAGTTGGTTTTTTTAAAAGATAACTAAAGTTGACAAACCTTTAGCAAGGCTAAATAAAAAAAGAAGAGAGAAGACCCAAATAACAAAAATTAGAAATGACAAAGGTGATATTACAACTGATACCTCAGAAATACAAGGAATCATTAGAGACTACTATAAACAACTATATGCCAACAAATTTGAAAATCTGGAGGAAATGAATAAATTTCTGGACACATACAAACTACCAAAACTGAGCCAAGAAGATACAGAAAATCTGAAAAGACCAATAACAATAAAAGAGATTGAAGCTGTTATCAGAAGGCTCCCAACAAAGAAAAGCCCAGGACCACATGGGTTCACTGCAGAGTTCTACCAAACCTTGAAAGAGGAACTGATACCAATTCTCTACAAACTATTCCAAAAGATTGAAACAGAGGCAATTCTCCCAAACTCATTCTATGAAGCAAACATCACCCTGATACCCAAACCAGAGAAAGATACATCAAAAATAGAAAACTACAGGACAATATCCCTAATGGATATAGATGCAAAAATCCTCAAAAAAAATACTAGCTAACAGAATACAACAACACATACAAAATTATACATCACGGTCAAGTGGGATTCATCCCAGGGATGCAAGGTAGGTTCAACATATGCAAATCAATAAATGTGACACACCACATCAATAAAAGCAAAACAAAAACCATATGATCATCTCTATAGACGCTGAAAAAGCATTTGACAAAATTCAACATTCATTCATGATAAAGACTCTCTACAAGTTAGGTATAGATGGAAAGTATCTCAACACAATTAAAGCCATTTATGATAAGCCCACTGCCAATATCATCCTGAGTGGGGAAAAGCTGAAAGCTTTTCCCTTAAGAACAGAAACTAGACAAGGATGCCCACTCTCACCACTCCTATTCAACATAGTGTTGGAAGTACTAGCCAGAGCAATCAGAGAAGAGAAGGAAATAAAGGGCATCCAGACTGGAAAAGGTGAAGTTGAACTGTCCCTGTTTGTGGATGATATGATCCTATATATTGAACAGCTTAAAGCCTCTACAAAAAAACTGTTACAGTTGATAAATGATTTCAGCAAAGTTGCAGGATACAAAATCAACACACAAAAATCAGTAGCATTTCTATACTCCAACAGTGAATGTGCAGAAAAATAAATCAAGAAAGTTAGTCCATTTATAATAGCCACCAAAAAGTAAAATACATAGGAATAAAGTTAACCAAGGATGTGAGAAATCTCTATGAAGAGAACTACAAACCACTGTTGAGAGAAATAAAGAGGACAGAAGAAGATGGACAGATATCCCATGCTCTTGGATTGGAAGAATTAACATTGCAAAAATGTCCATATTACCCAAAGTGATCTATGGATTCAATGCAATCCTCATCAAAATTCCAATGACATTTTTCTCAGAAATGGCAAAAACTATCCAGACATTTCTATGGAGTAAAAAAAGACCAGAAATAGCCAAAGCAAACCTGAGCAAAAATAAATAAATAAATAAATAAAGATGGAAACATAACACTGCTTGACTTTAAGCTATATTACAAAGCTGTAATAACCAAAACAGCATGGTACTGGCAAAAAGACAGATACACGGATAAATGGAACAGAATAGAGAATCCAAAAATCAACCCATACACCTACAGCCATCTGATCTTTGACAGAGGCACCAAGTCTACACACTGGGGAAAAGATGGCATCTTCAGTAAATGGTGCTGAGAAAACTGGATATTCAAAAGTAGGAGAATGAAACTAGACCCCATACCTCTCACCATATTCCTAAATCAAAATGGATTAAAGAATTAAATATACATCCTGAAACAATAAAACTCTTTAAAGAAAATACAGGTGAAACACTCCAGTAAGTAGGAGTGGGTACAGACTTCATGAACATGACCCCAAAAGCACAGGCAAATAAAGGGATAATAAACAAATGGGATTATATCAAACTAAAAAGCTTCTGCACAGCAAAAGAAACAATCAACAGAGTGAAAAGACAACCAAAAGAGTGGGAGAAAATATTTGCAAAATATACATCTGACAAAGGATTAATATCCAGAATATACAAGGAACTCAAACAACTTTACAGCAAAAAACCCCAAATAATACAATTAAAAAATGGGCAAAGGAGCTGAAAAGGAATTCTGAAAGGAAGATATATAAATGACCAACAGACACATGAAAAAATGCTCAACATCACTCAGCATTTGGGAAATGCAAATCAAAACCACTTTGAGATACCATCTCACTCCCATTTGGATGGCTAATATCCAAAAGACTGAGAATGATAAATGCTGGTGAGGTTGTGGAGAAAGAGGAACTCTCATACACTGTTGGTGGGACTGCAGAATGGTGTGCAGCCTTTATGGAAAATGGTATGGAGGTTCCTCAAACAATTACAGATAGATCTACCATATGACCCAGTTATTCCACTGCTGGGAATATACCCAGAGGAATGAAAATCATCATGCGGAAGGGATACCTGTATTCCAATGTTTTTTGCAGCACTATTTACAATAGCCAAGAGTTGGAACCAGCCCAAATGTCCATCATTAGATGAGTTAATAAGGAAACTGTGGTACATCTACACAATGGAATACTACTCTGGTATAAAAAAGAATGAAATACTACCATTCACAGCAATATGGATGGACTTAGAGAAAATTATATTAAGTGAAACAAGTCAGGCACAGAAAGAGAAATACCACATGTTCTCACTTATTTGTGAGAGCTAAAAATAAATAAATAAACACAAACAAATAAAGGGTGAGGGGGGAAGAAGACACAACAATCACAACAATTCCTTGAACTTGTTAAGACAAGTGAGCAGATATGATGTAGTTGGGGGGAGGAGGGGAGGGAAAGAGGGTGAAAAGAGAAATGGGTAAAGGGTCAGAAAAATCAATGACAATGTATATTGAGAAGTTAAAATAAAAAAGAAAAATTAATCTTTCTTATTTTTATTTTTTCAAAAGAAAAATTAATCTTTAACTATTACTCCTCAGGAAAGAAAATAATCTTATTATTCCACAGACTATCCCTCTCTCTCTCCCTGGTGTTATTGTAAACAAATACGCAATATCTTTTTTTTTGTTATGTCACTTCCAGCTCCTAGATAAAGAATCTTGTCATATTGGGAGTCCTCAGGCACAAAGTTCACTGCATCATTTCTGTCTGTGGGATGATTTCTGCTGTTGGCAGAGACTGTGCTGTCTACTGGTGGCATCTGTTGTCTCTTACTGGTTTTATGTTCTAGTTTAGAAAACCTACAATAAATTATCCTTAGATACTCATAAATTTAGCAGGCAGAGCCTAAGAGTTGCTCTTCTTTTTTGAGCTGTATTTCTCTTGTAGTGGAAGCAGCACTTTCTTTACACAGTTCAGAGGAGGGATCCTGGGGTAGGAAGCTCTCCTACCTCATCATCACCAATTCTAGGAGCAGAATCATTTTATCTCCTTAAAGAGTTACATGCTAACCTCATCTCTGGAGTTCTAACTTTGCCATCAGACCCTGACTCTACAGATGGGATCCTACAACTTACTCCCCCAACTCTGATGTGCTTCCTAACCATTGACAAAGCGGTTGGGTCTTTCTTCAGATTTGTCTGGGGTCCTAGTAAGAACCTCAATGACCCACAACCCATGCCCATGTAAAGGCGTAAACTTAGATGTGTATGAAAGGCAACTTTCTTTTTCTGTAACTTACCTTAAATTCAATTTTGAATAGCCTGTTCCAAAAGGTTGGTAATAGAATTGTTGTCAATTTCTGGCATCCCTCCTTTTTCCTCCTGGGCTTGGATCAACATTTGAGAAGGTCTAATATGGTGGCAAGTTTTGGGGTTGGGGGCCTCTAGTTCTCAATATCATTTGTCTGCACAGGCATCCAATGAGAAATTCATCATCCTAATCAGTTATCTGTTTTCACAGGCCTCTACTAAATTCATAGTTTCCATTTGCAAGCTCCCTTTAAGTCTGGAGGCCGCTTTTCCTTTTCCATGCTGCACTTGGGTATACAGAGGTGTTGTTTTGCTTCTGCTTCAAGTTAGGGCACAGGAAATCTTTGGGAGCCTGTCTAGTTCACATCTACATACTGACACCATGAGTCCATGTTCTCTCTCTGGGGCCTGCTGCCTAACCGGGGCTGTTCAGGAATCAGAGCACACATTTCCTGTGCTCTGTGATCCCACGAACCCATCCATGGAGGTTCGCTGGCTTTCCAGAGATGTGACCAGGGAACACAGTTAAGACTATCTCTGGGATGGTGTAAATCTGCCTTGTCATTGCTTCCCCTCTTACTCTCCTCTGATTACCATCCCCAAGCCCCTCATTCTCCAGCACAAAAAATGAATTTTTTTGTCTGTTTGTTATTTAGTTTTATTTTTCTCTGAGAGTGAAAAGTCATGGTCTTACAAAAGGTGTTTTGTCCAAATCTTTTGCTATGCTGAGAGTCTTTTCTGTTCTTGAAAAGGTAAGCCTATTGCAACACCAAAGCCAGGAAGAGACTATTCTTTTTTTTTTTTTTTTTTTTGGCCATCACATCTTGCTCTTAAAGCAATGAGCACAGAATACTTAGCTGCTTGTTTGGGATGGAGTGATGGGTAATGAGATTGAGAGAAGAGAATATTGTGTGTGGGGGAACAGTGTGTTAATATTATCCTACCACATTTATAAGGAACATACAGAAATAATAATGATAATGATAATGATAATAATAATAATAATAAGGCTCTCAAAGCTAACATTCTCCTCTCCATCCAGATTAAGTAGTGTCCATAGCCCTAGGAAATATTGCATGCTCTTGGCTCCTCTGCTCTGTTCCTTGCTAAGCACAGACATGATGTGAGAACTCAGAGGACCTGTTCTAGGTAAGCAGACTGACAATAGGACAGGTTGTTTTCTAGGAGGCTTATCTTCTCATTAGAGATCTGGTTCTGAGTGGTTTTGAAGGTATGATTCTTTTATTTGTTTTGATTCTAGGAATATGACAGTTTATATAAAGCTGTTACTTTACTGTGAAAAATCTAGACACAGTGAGAGTAACATTTGGATTAGTCTTTTACACCCAGAAACCTGTATAACAAGAAGAATCACATTATTTTTTTTCTAAGAATGCAGAGGCATCTTCAAAGCACTTTTGCAGTTTTAACTTCCATTTTAAAATATGTTGATATTAGTAATTATAATAATAAAGTATTAGGTATCCATGGTTCTTAGGAGATACATATTATTACACTAATTTACAGGTGTGGAAAGTGACGCAAAGAGAAGTTAAGTGTATTAGTCAGTTTTGGTTGCTTATAACAAAATACCTGAAACCGGGTGATTTACAAGGAAAAACAAAATTTATTGCTTACAGTTCCTGAGGCTGGGAAGTCCAAAGTCCATTGGTGGTGGCGACAGTGACTCAGGGGTCTCACATTGCAAGATGCTGGAAGCAGAGAGAGCAGAGAGAGAGGGATAGACTCTCCTCTTCTTTTAAAGCCCTCAGAACCATGCCCCTGACCTCCATTTTTAATCCATTCACTACTGCATGGTCCTACAATCCAATCACCTCTTCAAGGCTCCACCTTTCAATTATCATAATAGGATTTCCCACCCTCTTAACAGTCACAGTGGGGGCTAAGTTGCTGATACATAAAACTTGGGGGACACAATTCAAGCTTCAATAAGTTTTGGGGGGACATAATTCAATCCACTACACTTAGTAACTTGTCCAAAGTCACAAGCTACTATCTATTAGAGACTGAATTTGAACACGAGTCTTTTAGAAGAGTAGAAGTGCTTAACTATCTTCCTAGTTAATAAGTATATTCATCATGATAATAATGGTTAGGAGGTTATGGCAAAAAAGTGACAATTATTGCAATAATATGCTAAAGGCCAATTTTAAGCTAGTAGATGAGAATTATAATTTTAAAGTGAACTTATCTTTGTGATATATGTGAAACAAAGTGTAAGTTACCAGTTTGCAGCCCAGACATGAGACCAGGTTAGAGAATGATTTTGACTCTCCTGCTTATCAAGGGATACAGAAATTTTGTGTTGAGCTGTCCGAGGTCTTCGGGGAACCACAATGAATAAATATCACGAAACTGAAGGATATAGGAAATGAACATTTTACATTAACTTTAATGTGTTGAAATTTGAAGGGATCAGCATAGAGATCTGATACAGAGAATCTTCTCAAATTATATTTAAAGACAGATGGAAATGATATTACTGTTAATATTTTCTTACATACATTCTCAAAGCCATTAATATTCTGTATAACTTCATTCATTTAAAAATATTTATAGAGCCCCTACTATGTGCCAGGCACTGTTAGAAGTGCTGGGGATAGAATAATGAAAAAACAAAATGAAAGATTCTTGACCTGGCAGTGCTTAATTTTCCCTATTAAAGCACTACTCACACTGCCTTGTAGAGGTTTAGTCTTTCTCCCCCATTAGACTGTAAAATTTGTGTAGTTAAGGATAAGGACTGTATTTTTTCATCATTGTATCATCATCATTCAGAATAGTGACTGGAATATAGTAAGGGCTCAATAAATATGTGTTATATAAATGAATCATCTTTGGCTAAGTATCTATGTGGGCATGCCTATGAACTTGTATGTACGCATTTTGTTAATGATGTAACTCTGTGATTACACAGAAAAATTTAATCAGGATGATGTCCTTATTGATTTGTCCTAAAATTTCACTTTTTAAATTTTAATTAATGGTGACTTTACAAGTTAGTTTTATAATGAGCATCTAGTAAGTAATACATGTTAAAAAGTGGACAAGTTATTTTTTATCTTTTAAGAGACTTTTTTATTATTAAAAATTTCAAATATGCAAAAATAAGGAGCATAGTATAATAAACCCCCATGCACCGATCATCTTCCTGGCCAATTCTGTTTCATCACAGCCCCACCCATTCACCTGACCCCAGGTTATTTTAAAACAAACCCAGATACCATAGCATTTCATTGCCACAGTGATTTTTAAAAAGAAGAGTCTTTGTATAAGAATGCTTTAGAGTTTACAAAGCAATTATGTACATGTTATTTCTTTCCATTCTCATACTTTGTTTTTTTCCACTTTACTGAAAAGGAAGCAGGTTCAGAGAAATTAAATGACTGTTTTTTAGTCACTTCCAGTATAACCCTAACCCATTGCTTTTTTTTCCTTTTTAATGTTAACTTTAGTGCTTAGTCCAGTGTATAATATTACAGGCCACCTCAAGTTGAGAGGAGGAAACTGGTTGTTAGAAGGAACCACAATCCTTCTAATTTTTACATATCCTAAGACCAGGTAGCAAGCAGGACATGAGCCTTCATCTCACTGGTTGGATGGTGGTAGTTCTGATAGGGGAAAATCAGCACTGGTCTCTCTTTCCATAAAAGCCACTCTGGCTGCTGCAGTCAACACAAAGCTTCTCACCTTTGAGATATACTTTATGAGGGCTGTATTCAAATACCATGTTTTTTTAACTTTCTGATATGAAAAAAATGGTAAGCGTCTACGGATACCCCGTGCCTTACTGATAAAGCAAGCATCAAGCTGAATCCAAATTGCTGGGCCCCAACAGAACACCGGAAAGTACCATTTTTCTCCAAAATTTAGGCTTTATCAAGAGGACAGAGTATGTTCTCCTCCTATATAAAGAGGTCCTCAAAAAGGATTCATATTATTATTATCTTAAAGGCTAGTCAAGTGAAGCACTGGGAGTAGCGCAGGAAAAAAGCATCTGCTAACTGTGATTAGTTGTAAACACCACCGCACTCGGACAAGCTTGTATCATTATCTTTTAACTCGATTTTTGCACTAGCTTTTTTTGAAGTACCCTCCCATAGGTAAAATAAATGTTTTACACAAATTCTCATAGAGGAAAAGTGGACTATAACATTACAGTTTTATCAGAAATCAAAACTGTGCTTTCTCTTCTGGACACTCAGCTTCAGCCATTTGGAGCCTTTGGTTTAACCCGTATCATTTACATTGCAATGTGAAGATCAAATTATAACAATATGGCAATAATAACACCGCTACTATTGATTAGGTAATCACCAGTTTGGGTCAGGCATTGTGCTAAGTGGTTTACATCTTAATTCTCAAAACGACCTTCCCAGGTAAGCAATTTTATTCCTATTTTCCAGCCGAGTAAAGCGAATTTCAGAGAAGTCACAGCCAGTTAGCGGCAGAGCTGACGCTGGAATGGAGATGACTCCCAAGCTCTCCACACCACGATGGTAGGAAAGGCGGTAAGCACAGGCTAAAAGAATGAAAACAACTAGGAATGTAACTTCAGCGAATAAGAACAACCAAGGGAAGGCGACAGGGCCGCAGCACACGCGCCGACTGAAGCGCGTGGAAACGCCGCAAGGCGGCGGCGCCGGAAGCCGGGGCGCAGCTTCCGGTCCTCACGCCGGAAGTGGCTCGTCAGTGCCGGGGCTGGCTTTTCGTCGAGGAGGACGCTCTTGAGTTGGAGCTGTCGATTGGCCACGAGGTGTCTGGATCCTGCTTACCAGCGCGTCTGCAAGTCGAAATGTCGCACCCGTCCCCCCAAGCTAAGCCCTCTAACCCCAGTAACCCTCGAGTCTTCTTTGACGTAGACATCGGAGGGGAGCGAGGTGAGCGGAGTCTGACGCTCGCTGAAGGGCCCCAGGAGGCGGGGGATCCCGGGATGCGGGGGACCCCAAGGGTGGGGCGCGGTTCGGGCCGGGGGCTGTTCGGTGGCGTGGCAGGGACGGCTGCCTAGGCTGGGTCGCTGGAACAAGCGCGAAGCCCGGGTGTCCAGGGTTAGGTCGAGCCAGCGCCCTTGTACCGATGCCATCGGTCCTGTGGAAGTTTCTGGTAATTTCTGGTTCGGGAATTGTGGCGGCCTTTAAGTTTCTCTCTCTTGAATTGGTTGTACTTCTCTGCTACCTTTGCACCGCCAAGTTGGCTTAAAGTAAGGGTATTTTATAATTGCAGTGGGAGAGTTCAGAAAGCTCCTGGGAAATGCGTCTGCTGGGCTCCAGTAGTGCCATATCTTCTGCCACACGAAATAGACAAGCACCTACCATATTATTTATAAATTAAGGCGACTTATTTGCTTATTGCTTTTTTCCTTATTACTGATTTTTAATTCAGGGGTCCAGTCAGATAGGCAAACGATTTCTGTATTTTGACGTTGGGGAAATGGGCTCAAAGTAGCAATGTGGTTACCTAGGTTACATAGCTCAGAAGTTCCTAAGGCCTTGTGAATTAGGGAGCATGTTGCTTTGTAATCGAATTGGTCTTGTTCTGGAAAAAGTTAAAGTTGCTGGCCAGGCAGTGTGTTTGAATGCATGTACAGGACACACACGCACACACACATACACGCTCTCTTACACATACATTCAGTTTGTTTTGGAACTAGTGCTAGGTTTATTTTCACCTGTCGTTGGAGTTGTCTAGAAGAGGCACTTTTTCAGCTTTTGCTTCAGAGGCCACAATAGAGTTCCACACAGCACAAAGGCTGCAGGTAGGTATACATAAAACTTGGATGGCCTGACCACTCAAAGGGTATATAATTTTCTCCTATTGATTACTTGGTGATTGGAAATAATGAGTACCTGTCGAGGAAATTATTCAGGATTTAAAACCTTTTGTACTTCATGGTGTCCCTTATATAGTGCTAATCTGCTGGCTACTGTAATTGGTTATGACCCTTTGTATGATGTTTCAAATTCATCCAGATACATGACACTTAACTGTGGGTAGACTAAATTTAAATAGTAGAAAAATGGCAATAGGATCCAGCAATCCCACTACTGGGTATATATCCAAAGGAAATAAAATTAGTATGTCAGCACGTTGAAGAGATATCTGCCCTCCTAGGTTCACTGCAGCATTATTCACGGTAGCTAAGATAATGGAATCAACCTGTGTCCATCAACTGATGAAAGGATAAAGAAAGGGGTGTGTAAACACACATGAAATACTATTCAGCTTTAAAAAGGAAGGAAATCCTGTCATTAGAGACAACGTGGGTGAACCTGGAGGACATTATGTTGAATGAAATAAGCCAGGCACAGGAAGACAAAAATACAAGTAACACATTGTTTCACTTCTATGTGGAATCTTTAAAAAAGAGTGAACTCACAGAAGTAGTAGATTGGTGGATACCAGGGGCTGGGGAGAAATTGGTGAAAGGATACATAATTTCAGCTAGAAAGGAGGAATAAGGAGGAATAAATTCCAGAGATTTATTGTACACATGGTGACTATAGCTAATAACAATGTATTGTGTTCTTGAAATTGCAAAAGAAAAAAAGAAAAAATGACAGTAAAAGAGAACTTGGTAATTCATGAGTGATCTGTCATCATAATTGTACCAACTGTCCTTTTATCATTTGCTTGTTAGGTTGTTTTGCATACTGATAAGATTTGATTTTCTTTTCTTTTAGTTGGTCGAATTGTCTTAGAGTTGTTTGCAGACATTGTACCCAAAACTGCAGAAAATTTTCGTGCATTGTGTACAGGAGAAAAAGGCATTGGACCCACAACTGGGAAACCACTCCATTTCAAAGGATGCCCTTTCCATCGAAGTATGTGTAAATTTTGTGAATCTGATTATTCTTCATATAAATAATTAAATCCTGTTCTGAGTTAAGGAAGAAAACACTAAGTAGGGGGTGAAGGTTAAATAGAACTTTTAGTTTCCCAGAGGATCCTTTGACATAAAAACTTGATTTATTAAGAAAAAATTAAAATTAATTTTAAAATATTTAAACTGTTTTCTTTTGTATTTAACAAAATATCAAAATATTTTAATAAAGTGTATGCAGAAAATAGTTAACATAGAAGGCCTGAGACTGCTATCCTTAGAAAGGTCTGCTTGCAAGGATAGCACTTGGCTAGAGTCTGGGAACTTGGCACTTGAACTAGTCCTTAAATTGTAAGGGTGATTTACTATGTCTTGACTGTTTGTATATACATGTGATTGATGCTGAACATATGCTTTCTTTTTGGGAATATGGAATTTTGGTAAATCCTAGGCAGAGAATGTCTATGTGATGAGCCCCCAATAAGTACCTTGGGTGCTCAGTCTCTAATTGGCTTTTCTGGGCAGAAACATTGTTCACATGTTGCTGCATTTTTGTTGCTAAGGGAAGTGTGTTTTCTGTGACCCTTCATGGGAGGAAAGAGCATAAGGAAGCCTGCACATGGATTCTTTCAAACTCCCCTGTACCTTTTTCCCTTATCATCTGGCTATGTGTCCTTACTGTTGCAATACAACCAAGAGCAGAACCCTACATATCTCTGAACATGGGGGTGGTCTTCGTAATCCTTGACACAAAGTGATAATATTTGCTGAAGTATTTCCATTAGGTTGTAACATCTACTGGGAATAATTGGTCTTTATTCAATAGACATTATTGAGTAACTAATATGTGCCCAGTGTTACAAGGCTGAAAAAGAGTTGCTGTACTTATGGAGTTGTTTGCTGGAAGACAGAACATTGTGATATATGTTTTAAAATGTAGGTAAGGTGAAGATATTGTGGGAGGAAAATTAGGAGATCCAACTTTGGGGTTTCAGTGACAATTTTATAGGGTACCATTTGAACTAATATTTTGAGTGTTAGTGGGGAGTCAAGCACTAACAGTAGGTTGGACTTGAGATTGTGAAAGGACTTAAGAGTTTCAAGTTGTGATGATGGGTAGGAAAAGACCAGCAGGAGAGTGACATGACTAGAGGCAAGCTTTAGGAAGTTGTCTTTGTCTTTATTATTATATATTCATTAGTTAACACTGCTGAACTCATCCATGTCTCAGTCACTAATAGCAATTTTCCTTTTTTGTAGTTATTAAGAAATTTATGATTCAGGGTGGAGACTTCTCAAATCAGAATGGGACAGGTGGAGAAAGTATTTATGGTGAAAAATTTGAAGATGAAAGTTTCTATTATAAGGTACAGTAGAGAAAATGCATTTATTGCAGATAAAAAAACTTGTTGGATTAATACACCAAAAAAATGTCTCAAGTGTGCTTAGATTCTCCTTATAAAAGGAATCATACTTGTAAATATGTATCTTTAATATGGAAAGTTTTCATCTAGTAATGATTTTATTTGGCAAAAATACTGTAGTTATTTTTGGTGTGATCCGGTTTTTAACATGCTTCAGTTAAGCCAGTGAGTTTTTAAGTGCGACCACCGTGTGGCAAAATTGTTTCCAGGAAAAATGTTCTCATTATCGGAAGGATGGTAACTTGTGCATCTTTATCCTTGAATTTGAAGAGCAACAAAACCATCGCTAATATCCAGGATGTCAGGGGATTTGCAAACTAGAGGATATGGTTAATGTTCAAGCTCCTAAAGGACATTAGTGGTGCCTGTGCCTTCTTATCTTCATTGTCCCAAGATGTAATCGGGGTATATTGCATCATTCAAGTTATAAGAATGGACATGTAAGTACAAAAGTAAAGTGGTATCTTTGGATATGAGCAAGGTAATTAGGATAATTTGAAAAGAATGTTGTCAATCTTATAAACAGTATTTATTGACTACAGCTATATGCTCCATACTCACTGGCACCAAAAGGTTATAAGAATGAAAGTCTCAATGACAAGGAATTTATAAACTTACGATGGAAACAAGATTAAAACACATGGGACAACTGGAGAATAATATAGTAATATGCAAATTGATGCTAAATTGATTGAATATACTTGCTTGTATAACACTGATAGTATATGCTTTATGTGTATACTATAAGAGAAAAATGTGATTTGTGTGGTTCAAATTATTTGGGAAGACATTGAGGAGGAATGGGTACTTTAGCTATGCAAACTAAGCTTCACAAGGTGTCTGAAATTTGGTTAGGCAGGAACTAAAGTACAGATGCAAAATTGAAGAAGGGGTGTGGGTGAGGAAAGACAAAAGCAATGGGAAGCTGAGGAAATAAGGTTGACATTCTAGTTAGTATTGTGGGAAAAGCACCAAACAAAGGAAGTTACCAAAAGGATGAAAACTAAGAAAGGGGGCCTATAGAAAGGACACATGTCTTATTTGTTGCCTTCTACAAACTTGAAAACTGTATTCGATTCAGATTGGAGGGTTAAAGGGCATTTTAAGTGGGAAGACTAACATGAGAGTTATAATGCATGCACAACAGGAATAAGTAGAAAAATGAAGAAGTTTGTTTCACAGAACCTTGGAACAGTTGATGCCAAGGTAGAATTTTGATTTCAAGCTTACACAGCAATTTCTTTTGAGCACTCTAAAGAGGTGATTCACCTGGGATGAAAGGCATAAGATTTGGATTCTTCTGAGATTATGAAACTACCTGTTTGAATGTCTTGTCTAAATTCAGCATCCCTTTACTGTCCCAGTTTATTGATGCATAAAGGAAGAATCATAATATAGGCGCATTTATGAATGTGGGAAGACTGTTCAGGTCTTCTCAGAAAAAAAGAGCATACATCGTAAAAAGGATAAAATAGTGTATATTACTAGATTTCGTTAATGTGGCATCTTCATCTTAGAGATGAAGTATAAGCATCTCCAGATGGCCAATTTAGAAGTAAGCCCATGCCCCCACTATTGTTTTTGTTGTCTTATTTGGTTTTGTAAGCTTTTTTTTTTTAAGTTTAAAAAGTGATTAAGTACCCCATGTTTTGTGAATTAAAGGTTGCAATTTATACAAAGTAAAATTAAAGTAAAAAAGTAAAGTTTGATTTAAATGGTAGCATAGTCCTCCCCAGTTTTATGTGAATGGTCAGTAAAAGAACAATCTAGAGCAATACCTCTAACCTTGGTTTTATTTTAATGACTTTTATTTCTACAGCATGATCGTGAGGGTTTATTGAGCATGGCAAATGCAGGCCGCGATACAAATGGTTCTCAGTTCTTTATTACAACAGTTCCAACTCCTCATTTGGATGGGAAACATGTGGTGTTTGGCCAAGTAATTAAAGGGATAGGTGTGGCAAGGATACTGGAAAATGTAGAAGTGAAAGGTGAAAAACCTGCCAAGGTAAGTGAAAAGTTATAGTTAAATACATTTATTATCTTAGTTGCTATTTTAAAGAAATATAAGTAAAAGGATCAGGTGATTAATAGCTGGAAAAATGTTTAGATGAACCTAGATCTGTCACTTTTTCTTTGAAACTTTTCTGTAATGAGAAGGAAGGTAAGGATAGTTTTAAGGAGATTTTTATTCTTATTTCAACTTCAGTGTTGGTGATCTTTGCTAGATTACTGAAATCTTCCTATACCTGCTCAACTTTTGAGTCAGTATATATACTAGTCCAAAGTAGAAAGAGGGCAGCCAACCAAGAATCTTGTTTGGACTGTGCCATTTAACTAGAGGTTTGACCTTGATCTTGTTACTTAGCTTTTCTTGGCCTGTTTCCTCATTCTATATAAATTACTTAAGGTTTCGACTAGATTATCTCTGGAGAGGATTGTGTTCTAAAGTCTGTCAATCAAAGTGACCATACTACTACCCAACCTAAGTGACAGGGTTATGAGTGGGAATTGGAAACTCAGTTACCTGTTGGAGGTAGGCTGTCAGTGTATGAAGGGAATAGTAGTAAGCTGTGGTAAGCTGAAAGCTTATGCCTCACCTAAAGACAGTTACATAGAGAATGATAAAAATTTTCAACTTATTTTGTGTTCACTGAGCTCTTGAATAGTAATAAAATACTAAAGTAGTGATGTTGTTATACTCTTATTAGTTGGAATGTATATAAAGGGCATTATTGCAATCATAGAATATAGATGAACCTCCTAACTTAAATACCTGTGACTTGAACTGTGTTGCACATGACCTCCCACTGTGTAGCTTTTGAACCCAGACTATTTTTTAAATTTCTCATTAATTTGGTAGCATGCTTCTACAATTTAGGATTATTTTTGCAGTTGTGTGTTATTGCAGAATGTGGAGAATTGAAGGAAGGGGATGATTGGGGAATATTCCCCAAAGATGGCTCTGGCGATAGTCATCCAGATTTCCCTGAGGATGCAGATATAGATTTAAAAGATGTAAGTACTTTGAGATTAGTCAAACTTTAATAACTTTAATAAATAAAAAATTTAGTACAAAAATTTGAGCTTTTGAATCAATCCGTCATAATGGTAGAACCTAGCATTAAACCGCATTACTTACTAAAATCCACCATATTTGTGTTCTTTTTATACAGGTAGATAAAATTTTATTAATAACAGAAGACTTAAAAAACATTGGAAATACTTTTTTCAAATCCCAGAACTGGGAGATGGCCATTAAAAAATATGCAAAAGTTTTAAGGTAATATAATATTTTTTAATAAATTATCTTTAAGAATTTATAAATTGACTTATAAATTGAAATTCAGAATTGCTCATTATATTTTTGGCAAATTACTTGTGGAATAACCAGGTGTGTTGAAATAGTTGCATTTCTTTTGTTGCCCCAGATTGTTTTGAAAAATTTTAAAATGCAGAAAAGTTGAAAGAACAGTAAGTACATGATTACTCATATACCTATATGTACATTCACCAATTTTTGATTTGCACTATTTTTGTTTTTGCAGAATTATTTCAAAAGGAAGTTGCAGATACAATGATACTTTATGCCTAAATATTTCAACATGTATTTCCTAAGAAGCAAAAATGTTTTATATAGACTCAACACCATTAAAACACCCCCAAAATAGTATTGTACAAAATATGTAATCCATATTCAAATTTCCCTAATTGTTTCAAAATCATTTTTTTATTTAAAAGAAAATTTTTTTTTGCTGCACAAGTTATTTTAATTATAAACTAATAAAAGTCTACATTAAGTTCAATTAAATCTTACAAACTAACCACTGATGAGAATATACAAAAACTAAAAAAATTAAAAAATTCAGGGTCCAAACAAAGATCATGAATTGTATTATTTTGTTGTAATCTCTCTTTAGTGTCCTCTAGTCATTAATGGCCCCTATCTCCTCCTGTGTTTCTTTATTCATTTGCATTTTTGTGGAGTTCAAATTAGTTGTCTGATAAAATACTATCTGTTTGTTTGACTGTTTCCTTAAGATTAGTTTGAGGTTAAATATTTTGGCAAGAGGACTTATGTGAGTGGTGGTGTATTACCAATGATATCACATCCCAATGGCACATGTCAGTTTGGCCTATTTAGAGTGTTGGCACTTGGTTAAAGTGATGTTAGCCAGATGCATCTGTTATAAAAGTACCTTTTCCCCTTTGTAAATAATTAGTCTGTGAGGTAATACTGTGACTGTCTAGTCTCCAACAATCTTTCACACAATGGTTTTAGCATCATTGAAGATTCTTGTCTGAATTAGTTACTACATTGATAGTTGCAGAATTATACTTTTCTAATTCTATCATTCTACAGTTAATTAGCTGGCATTCTTTTGTTTGCAAGAGCCTCCCCCTCCTTTTTTAGTATCACTATAGACCTATGGATTTTTATCAGTTCAATTTGTTAATATACGATTACCATCATATTTTTTTTTTTGATGCCCCGGGGGTTCCAGATTTGTCCAGTGGAAGCCCCCTTTCCTTTTGACATGTTCCTATTCTGTAAGCACTTGCTTTCTGGCACAAGATGTTCCAGGCTCATCTTATACTTACCTCCTTCCAGAGAAAGGAAACTTTAGAAACCAAATGCAGGGGGCCAGGTGTGCTCAGTTTCTGGGCCCCTTTCCATGGACAGTTCAAACTCAAGACTACAGGGTTCTTCTTCACCTTTCCCCATTAAATTCCCTTCTCCCATTATGAGAATCCTGGTTCCAGACATAATTACAATGGAAGGTACTTAATGGGGACCTGAGTTTTTAAAATAGAAAAGTGTTACCAGTGCATAGTTAGACTTTGGAATTGCTCTTAAATTGACCTCTTTGAACCAGGCTACTTGCCTGGTTGTGGGAGGAGGGGTCAGTCACCGTCTCCATGCCTCAGGACCCTGGGCAGCCCCGTGACAGTGGCAGCAGGCCTGGTTGCAGGAGTGTTAATATTAGCATTTGATGAGTTTTTTTGTATCAGAAGTGACAAAACACTACTGATATGGTTGAAGCAGCAGGGTGAATTTTGTTAATGTGGCATTACATACTGCTTTTATTAATGTGTTCTCCAGATATTTGGATGGTTCAAAGGTTGTTATGGAGAATGCAGAAAGATCCAAGCTACAACCTGTAGCTTTAAGCTGTGTACTGAATATTGGTGCTTGTAAACTGAAGATGTCAGATTGGCAGGGAGCAATTGACAGTTGTTTGGAGGTAAGTCTGTCTGATTGGATTGTAATTTACCAAGTTGAACAAGAGCAGTTTTTATGCACATTAATAGATCTTATAGCATAGGATCGAATGAGACTTGGTAAAACAATTTAAGTCATCTTGTCCGTAAATATTTTGAACCTTCAGTTCTTCCTTTCAATCCATTCATTTTGCTTATAACACTATGTCACTTAATATCTATGAAGATCCTTTCCTTTTTTTCTTCAAAGTACATATATCACCTCATTTATTCATTAAAGTGTACCTATGTTGTGCTAGGCATTGGAAGACAAAACCAAGAATGATTAAGAACGTGGGTTTTGGAGTCAGACATGGTTTTTTAAATTAGGGTGCTGCCACTCATAAGCTTTGTGATCTTGGGTAAATTCCTAATTTTATAGTGTTAATTTCTTTATCTGTAAAATGCAAATAATACCTACCTCCTGGTTGGTTATAAAAAATTATATACATATGTAATTAACATAGTACTTGGCACATTTTAAGCACATAATAGAGACTAGTTATTTTAATTAAAAGACAGATCCATGCCTTCAAGAAGCTTAATTGATTTGGCATCATTGGGAGGTCAATAGGGTCATTAAGATTTGTATAAGGGACTTCTGGTCAAGATGGCAGAATAGACGGTTGCCAGCGTCACTCTCTCCCACAAATCAACCAATTTACATCTATTAAAAAGCAACAACAGCCAAGCTGGGGCTGCTAGAGCTCAGGGGAAGAGGAGCAGAGACCTAGGGAGTGCATGAAGGTGGGAGAAACCATGATGAGAGAAAGAAAAGATTGCTCCTACCATTTTGAATCCCTGCCGCTTCAAGGCTGGAGCTGGTGAGCACACAGACCAAGAGGTGGCAAAAGCCACAGCTGTGTCCTTCCTATGAAGTTGCTTGGAGGAAGTAGGGGAGAGGAGGGCCTTGGTGTCCGTCAGGCCAGCAGGACCACTAACAGGGTTCCTGTGGACCCACATAGGAGTGAGAAGACACAGCAACTGGAAAAAGGAGCCACTCAGAGGCCAGTGGGTCCTCACAAGGGACTGGCGCATGGCCTGTCCCATGGGAAGTGTTTGGAGTGTGGGCAGTAGGGGAGACGGGACCACCGGGGGAGCACTGGGGCACTGCAAGGACAGCTGATCTGCCCCCCTGTCAGTGCTGGACCACTCAGTGGAGACTGGTCAGGAATATAGAACTGCAGGGGGTTCAGTTTGCTGAAAAGACTCAGGTCCAGACCAGAGTTTCTACACAACCCAGGTGTTCCAGATCTCATAAGACCTGGAAGTACCTACAAAGTCAACCATTAAAATCTGAGCTGCACAAAAAGCCTTCCCCAGGCAATCAGCAGCAAAGCAGCAATTTAGCTCAACCACAGAGCTCAAGTGCTGGTCCCCACAGGAAGTTCCTCCATTTTAGAAGTAAGCAGAGGACAACAAATTAGTTCCAGTACATTGTTTAAGTGGGGCGAACAGCAAATAATCCAACATAGAACTGAAAGAAAACAAAAAATACCCACAGAACAGAGACAAAGTTTGATATTAACTAATAAAAGTCTCACTTCACCAAAGAACACCTATAATACCTAGAAGGACTGGAAGTCCCCTGGGCCCCCAAGGCAGGGAGCGGGAAGGGTCTGGGGCCTCAGCCATGACCCCCAGCATGCACACCCAACCCAGCAACAGCCACAGAGCCACTGCAGGAAGTGCCGTGAGCTCCTGAGCTGGGTCCGTGGGGGACCAAGGGCCTTGGCACACCCCTCCGACACCTGCAACCAGCCAAGTAACAACCACTGTGCCACTGCAGGAAGCACCCTGGGCTCCAGAGCCAGGGCAGTGTGGGCTGAGGACTTTGGCCACACCCTTTTGATATCTGCATTCAGCCCAGCAATGATCAAGCCACCACTGGAAGACCCCTTGTCTACCCTGCAGGAATGAGGGGGGTGCCGTAGGCCTGAACCACGCCCCTACTCCCTCCTCCTCCTGCCCTATTTCCTTCCCCCTCTCCCGCTCCCCCTCCCATACAACTGTTTTGCAACAATGTAGAACTTATAAACAGATGAATCCAGGGACTGGCCCCTCTTCCCACAACCAGGCACACCACTGCTGCCACAAGGCCCTCCCAGGTTCCTGAGGCTTGGAGCCCAGGGACCTATCCGTCCTCCTGCAACCAGGCCTGCTGCCACTGTCACGGGGCTGCCCAGGGTCCTGAGGCATGGAGACGGTGACTGACCCCTCCTCCCACAACCAGGCAAGTAGCATGCCAAAAACAACACTTCCATGTGGGTGGCCTGCTATAGCCATCATAATAGCCTTGGCTGCCACAAAAGTGGCTAGGCGCCACAATCACTTGTGCGGATGGCTCACCAGCCACTTGCGTGCATTGACACGAGGAGAGTCACCAGTGGAGACCAAGGAAAAGAAGAGGATGTCTTTGTCCATAAAGCCCATTCCAGAGTGATAGAAGCAGCATCTGCTCTATGATAATTGTGGGGGACCTTTACACACCTCTCTCAGTACTGGACAGATCACTTAGGCAACAAATCAACAGAGTAACCGTTACTCTTTCAGAAGGAGAGAAGAAATCTAGGGTTATCAGAGGTGGGAGGGAGAGTGGGGTGGGAAGAGATTGGGTAAGAGGCATAAAGAATAAGTATGATTTGTAATATATATTACAATATTAGTAATATTGATTTGATCAACATACGTCAACATTGAACCCCAAAATATATGTAATCAATTATGATTAAATTAAAAAAACATATTAAAAGAGAAAAGATTTGTATAGGGAAAATGGGTACTATTGGAACACACAGAAAGGTCATCTATGTGAGGGTTATCAAGGTATACTGAGAAAGCTAGGAAGGACAGTATAATAGAGCAATTATGACTCTTTTCCCTTTTCTGTAGTTTGAGAAATTGTCCAAACTAAACATTTTGTGTACTTTGCACATTAAGCTATGTACATAGATTAGCTATGCTCAGAGCAAGTAGAACTAAAATGAGATCCCAATTTGCTAGGGTAGGTAGAATAAGGGATAAGAATATGCTCATATTTAAAAGGGAGCATATGGCAGAGGAAAAAATGAGTTGTTTTTTTTTTTTAAACTCTGGATCTTTATGACTTTTGTAAGACAGATAATACACCCTCTTCAGTAAAAATCTGAATATTGGCCTTTAAAAGATGTTATGTAAAAAATATATATTATTTAAAAAATGTTTGTTTCAGGGGAGAGATGTGTTAAAAGTTATTCATGTTTCTAAAAAACCTAGATTTCAAGTAAAATAGTGTATGCATATTTTTATTCAAAATGGTTTCTCTAATATATATATTAGGGCCCAATCAGGAGATGGGAACTGCAGTGCTGAGGAGCACACTGGAACCTGGAAAAGAAACATCTTTCTCTTCCATGTCCATTCAGTGCCCTCTATTAATAAAACTTAAAATTGTGCCAGCTCTCAGAGGACAGCTATTTACAGGTTCCAGCTCAATTATCACTGAGCAGTGAAGGGTAGAATTGCAGCTGACAGGCAGTAAGTTGAGATCTCGCACATACGTTAATACTTAATACTTAGATATAAGTATTTTATAATTTTTTTATAGGCTCTTGAAATAGACCCATCAAATACCAAAGCACTGTACCGCAGAGCTCAAGGATGGCAAGGATTAAAAGAATATGATCAAGCATTGGTAAATTTTGTTCCAAATGTTTAATTTTTTAAAATAGACAATCACCTTTATAAAACATATACCTAATTTTTCTTAAACGTTTTTTTCAATTAAAGGCTGATCTTAAGAAAGCTCAGGAGATAGCACCAGAAGATAAAGGTGAGTTGGAAGGCTTTTGCAGTGACAGTTCATTTTGTCCTCTAAAAATTTATCCTCATGAACCATTGTACACTTTGCCAGATATTATTTGTTCAACAAATGTTACAGCATGCCTGTCAGTAGGTCAGGCATTGATCATATAGCAGTGAACACCTGCCCTCAAAGAGCTTACATTCTAGTCCCTCTCAAGAGTGTGTTAGTTTTTCATGTGTCTGATTACTGTTTGTTCTATATATCATTTATATATCTATATATCATTTATATATCTATAAGCCTGGTTCCTATTACTGCAATTCTGGTTGAAAGCGCAGTACTAAAAAATACAGTATTCATGCCAAATTTAACGTTTGGGATCATTCCTTGTGCTGAATGTGGCCATAACCTAGTATTCTAGCTACTGGATATATTTCAGGAAGGCTATTTCAAAAATAAGCTTTTTTCTTTTCTCTTTTTTTTCTTGGTGGCTGGCTGGTATAGGGATTGAACCCTGGACCATGGTGTTATCAGCACCGTTCTCTAACCAACTGAGCTAACTGGCCAGCCCTTTTGTTTTTTAAATAAGCCAACTGTGCATAGTGACACTAGATCTAGATACTTAAAAATTATCTTTGGTTTCTTACTGCTAAAATAAAACAAGGGAGGCATTTACTGCCCTCTCTAATGGTGAGGGAGAAGGCAACTCTTTTATATAATTGAGTTCTCTCAGTTGAGTTTTCTCAAGTTATGCTTCGTGATTTTTGTGTTTGTGTGATTGCTCTTTCTTAAAAGAGTAGAATTTTCTGTTAATAGGGCTCAGTTATTTTATGGAGAAGGAAAGTTTTATCAGGAGGAGTTAACTATCATTAAAACTATGTGTTGGTCACTAATTTTTTGGATGTTTTGAGAAATAACTCATATTTCATATTTATTTTGCAGCTATCCAGGCGGAATTGCTGAAAGTCAAACAAAAGATAAAGGCACAGAAAGATAAAGAGAAGGCAGTATATGCAAAAATGTTTGCATAATGATTCAATTTTGCTTAAATATTATGCATTGATTGTATAAAGGCAATAAGAAAATGTAATTGTCTCTTATACATGATCCGTAATGTGTTTCCTTTGACACATCAGTACCCCATTGTTTATAAAGTTTAGGAATGCTGATGTGGGTTTGCTCTTAATAAAAGTGTTACAAAATACAGTGAGGTTGATTTTTTTTTTTTTTTAAATGGCTATCTGCATTGTTCCCAAAGAATAGTGTCCATCCTATTTTTAAAGTCCTAAAGACATATCTTGTTGAATAAATAGATGAAAGCTTAAATTTGTATATTTATTTTGTTCCTCTCAATGTTTTGATGTATTTGTGGTTGGTTTGTGCTTGTGTTTATACTTACAGATAATACATACATGTATATACCTGTTTAGGGGTTGGCAAACTTTCTGCAAAAGGCCAGATAGTAAAAGTTTTAGGCTTTGTGGACCCGTGGACCACATAGTCTGTCACAACTACTCACCTCTGCAGTTATAACTTGAAATTCGCCTTAGACATTGCATAACCAATGGGCACTGTTTTATTTCAATAAAACTTTATTCATTTGAGTGGGATGCTGACCCCTGGTCTAGAACATTCATTTTTAGACTCAAAGACTTAAATTTGGAAAGTCAATTGTAAAGTCCAACAGTGCATTTTGCTGTTGGGACTGAATCTTTGAAGAGCTAAGTAGATGCAACATAATGTATAGTTTTATTTAAGAGGAATATTCGTAATTTTTTGTGGGACAATATTAGATATAAAATTTTTGTTGCACTGATGAGTATTTTGTGAACATTCTGATCAATAATATGATGTAAGATATATATACATATTTTTTTGGCGGCTGGCCAGTTTGGGAATCTGAACCCGTGACCTTGGTATTACAAGGTTGTGCTCTAACCAACTGAGCTAACCGGCCAGCCAATGTAAGATATTTTGACATTTGTTAAGCTTTAAACATTTTAAAGTTAGCTTGCTATACATTTTAAAGAAACTAGCTATCAAATCTGCCTGTAAATGAAATCAGCTGCAGTTTACATTCCATTGTAAGCAGGTCCTCCTCCACCTTCAGGTACCACCCAGTTAATATTCTGACTTGGATCTTTGATGTCACATGTTTTACAATGCACACAGTTCTGAGCATTTATCTGTAACCTAAATCCATCACCTTGTTCCAAAGGTACAAATTCATAAACTCCTGTGAAGTAAAAATAAATAATATTGAAGTACCTAACTTTGTAAGTAAATTCTTAAATTCAAAAGTAGAAACTGAAAGTAGAAACAGCAGCTTTAGAAACCTATAAGGTGGTTTTCTAAATGTTTACCTGTAGAGAATATAAGGATCTTGGCGTGTGCTACTGCTATTAGAATAAATTATTTGTACATAATAAAGGTGGAAGTATACCAGTTTTGGGTTGCTAGTCTTACTAAAAAGGGTACTTAACACTTAGCAGTGTTTGAGTTCCATATATCTGATATAGCTGAAAAAACAAGTTAGATCCAGTCTTTACCCCCTCATTTGACCTCCAGTTCCTACTTCTGTAATTTTAGTTGAAAGCTCAGCACTAAAATATATAGTATTAATGGTGAATTTAAAGTTTGGGATCATTGCTTGAACTGAATGTGGCTATAACCTACTATTTTAAGTGTGTGCATGCAAGCACACACACAAGCTGCCATTACAGAAATGAGTTTAAAAAGTCACATGATCATGCAAAGACAGGTATTCTTTTGTGTTCCCTAACCTTATCCTGGAGTCTGAGGGTAGACAAGGAAAGACTGTTTTGGAGAAATGCCATTTGAACTAGGCTTAAAAATTCCCTATTTTTATTTTGACATTGCTAGTTAGAGTATGAGTTTCCTAAAGAAAGCTGAAAGTAGGAGTCATTTACAACAATTTTCAAGCACTGGAAGGAGACATAGAAATAATTCCTTAAAATAATGGAATCATACTTCTGAAATGTTTAAAGCAAATATCTGTATTAATATTTAGGAATGGATGGAATTACTGACCTGCAGGGCAGAATCGCTGCTCAGGCCCGTCATATATCGACAGATTTCTATTTACAGGTATACTGTCATCCTTTAAGGTTAAATGTGCTGGCTGGTCATGTTCATGATTAGTACCACTTAGAGCCACAGATGATAAGAGGTCAAAACTGATCTGCCCATCGGGTTTTGGATAGTCAATAGGTGTGCAATCCTTGGCTGGCTTAAGCTGATCAGAATCAGAACCTTCAGTTTTGAGGAAGATGTTCAATAAAATAATTTTAAAGTATTTTCTTAAGCATATCTTTAAAAATTTGAAAATATTACACCAAAGGAATATGACTTTAGCCTTATAGCAATACACAGTTCTTTCAAAAACAATGAATTTATAATTTCTCTAATAAAGCAAGTATAAAACTCTAAATGGATCCCATACATGTATTTTAAGTGATTATAACATTCATTCTCTCAAATATGCTTGAATTACCTTTATGTTTTAGAGTCCATGGCTCCATTCCTCTAAATATCCAGTAAAATATTCCAGTGTAAATCATCCCTCCATATACACCCAATATTCCATGGCAGGATGGTCTTATATTTCTCACAGCATATAGCTCTTTCCATACCCATGATTTCTTCAAATTGTCTTCATATTCAGTTACGTGGATTCCTTTTATTAAAAACATGAAATGTTAAGTGTGAAAACAGCTTAAGGCACATCAAATACTATATTGTCAAGGCATTTTGCTACTGAAATGAGTGAATCTTATGTAATTTTTTAAACAGGTGGTCATGTATGTGTCCACACTGAAGAATCTTTCATGTATAAATGTTGCATCTTCCAAAAAAATAACCATTTGATAACATATTGTTTGCTAATAAGCAGTAAAGCATTTGATTTCTTATAATGGTAGCATGGAAAATTAGCTTCAAAATTCAGTGTAACTGAGAAGGAAGCTTAAGTTCATGCTACCTATAAAAGAGAAAATGTTAGAATTTATCATTGAAACTACTTCTACCTGTTATGGGTTGAAATGTGTCACCGCAGAAATATATTTTGACGTTCCAATCCCCAGTACCTCAACCTGTGACCTTATAATAGGGTAGTTGTAAATGTAATTAGTTAGGATGAGATTTACTGGAGTAGAATGGATCCTTAATCCAATATGACTACTGTCCTTATAAGTAGAGACACACACACAGAAGACAGCCAGATGAAGATGCGGGCAGAGATTGGAGTTGTATTTCCACAAGCTAAGGAATGCCTAGGATTATCAGAAGCTGGGAAAGGCAAGAAAGGATTCATCTATAAAGACTTAACAGAGTATGGTCCTGCCAAAACCTTGATTTCTGGCTTCCATAAAATTCCATTGTTTTAAGCTACCTAGTTTGTGGTACTTTGTTACGGTAAACTTAGGAAATCATAACTATACCCAAAACTTGGTACATGCATTTAATATTTAAGGGGACACATTGGTTCTTCTTACTGCCTTTTATTAACCCCATAGTGACTATTTTCCAGTTACTGTCTCCTGTTCTGGTTCCAGTCTCTTTCCTTCAGGCATTAATCTTTAATCTAGTCTGGTGATATACTGGGTCCCATACTATCTGTGTGTGGTACTATATGTACATGATACAGTTAAAGTCTGGCTGGTGGTCCAATAAGGAATGACAAGAAAATCAGAAAAAGTTCTACCCAACCACTGCACTCCATCTTGCCCGTTCTGATTTCTGTGAAGCACCCTTTTGCCTCTTCTGTGTTCTACCGTATCTCCTTCCACTCCTATGTGCTGGGCCTCCATTCTTATGATGACATTTGAAGGCATAACCAGATTGCATACTTCTAGCTAGTGGAACATTTCTTATCTGGTATTCTAAGCAATAAGGCTTATTTGCCAAATATCTATTGTGTTGGTACTATGCCCTAGGTGTTCAGGATTCATAGTGAACAAAGTCCCTGCTCTCTCAGGAGACAGACAAAGTTGATAAATTATATAGTACGCCGAAAGGTGGAAAATGCTATAGAAAAAACAGTACGGGGGGATTGGGAGTGCTATGTGTGTTGCAAATTAATTGCTATGGTCAAGATACCACCACCACAAGAATAATATCTGAACAAAGGCAGAGAGTAAAGGAGGTAGCCATGATCAAAGACCATGAGATGGGAGCATGCTTGGCATGTTCCAGGCACTGGAGAGAAGCTGGTGTGGCTAGAATGAAGTGTAACAAGAGATGAAGTTAGAGGGGTGGGGAAACTTTGGCTTCAAGAAAAAGTGAGAAACACTAGAGTGTTGTTTTAGATTAAGAGTTTACTGAGGTATAACTGCTGGCTATTCCTTTTTACCACAGCAGAAGGGTCATATGCCTGTGCTTGCAAAGCTTGCTAAAACATGGTACTGATTCTGCCTTCTGCAAAGCTGTTGTATTTCAACCTAAAGATACTTCAGTATTTGTAAAGTATCTTACTGTGTATATTACATGTATGCAATGTAAGTACAGTACTGCTGAATTTGAAATAGTGTCTGGGTAGGTGGGACACCACTGGTACTTTTGATGTGAAGAAAAAGAACACTGCTGTAAGATTCAGACTGTAATAATTGAGAATAGGTCATATAGTTTTCTTTGTGCAGCACACATCTTAATACTTTGTATAAAGGGACAGATGCAACTGGAATAGGCATAACCTGACAATTTTCTTTCCCATACCTTAAACAGAAATTTCTTACCTATTGTCTTTGATTGGAGATTTTCACTGGTTAGTTGATTAAAAATAGACTCTGCTGCCACAATTCCACTTTTCATCGCTGTGTGGGTACCTTTGATTTTGGGAACATTCATGAAACCGGGACTACAACCAATTAGTAAACCACCAGGAAAGGTGAGTTTTGGTATAGACTGAAAAGAAAGATTCAGAATACATTTGTTAGCTCAAATTAAACAAGCAAAACCGAATACTCCAAATCACAGCCTATTAAAGTCTTCTAGAGCTGTAGGGAAAGGTTGAAAAATGAATACATGAAAATGAACACAGCAAAGGAAAAGACAGCAAGGACAGTTTTCTTTTTCCTCCCCCTTGGTTGCGGGGGAGAGGATTAGGAATAGTGAGGATTAGGACTATTGCTATTTTTCTGTTAGGGTTTTTCCTTTTCCCTAGACTAACCTCCACTGGGACAGATTTAAGATTGAAGCATCAGAATATTTTAAATGTATTTATTTATACATATTCATGCCATAGTTAAAAATATTCTCTAAACCTGAATAACTGTTTTCTAAATTGTGATTTACTTCTACATGCATTCTGGGTAATACATGATTTACAAAGGATACTATATACCCTTTTTTATTTTAGTTTGATATCTAGGGATGGAAACCTGCAATCTTATCATGGCATCACTACAACTAGCTACTATCCTAAATAATATATTTTGATTAACTTAAAAATAAGGTGAATTTCCAAAATAAATTTTAAGACAGTTGTTTGGACCTCAGTATATGTTTCTGATAAAAAACCGTGTAAAAAAAGGGTCGTGATATTTTTTGGTTTAGTTATTAAAAGTCTGTATAGCCCACAATGTAGTAGTTGAACCACAGAGTGTTTGCATGGGAAAATGTACTTTATAGTTTGAAAAGGGAAAAAAGAGAGAGCCAATGCAGAGTTGTACTTCCCTTGTTCTGTATTTTTTCTTCTCTAAGGGCTTCTTCAAGTAAGCCATGGTCTTTGTTGAGAACGTGATGGAGTGGTAAAAGTTTGGCTGATGGTGCTAAGAGAGACTCAGAGGAGAGAGGGCAAACAGGAAAACTATTGCCATCAACTGCAAAAGAGACACGGTGAAGGCCCTGTGGCCACAGCCACATCAATGACAGAATTTTTTTTTCTTTTTTGCAGCTGGCCTTCACCTTGGTCTGACCAACTGAGCTAACTGGTCAGCCCTGACAGAATTCTAACTGTGAGACAGAAGTGGTGAGAGGCAAAACTGGGGGGCAGAAGGAATGCTGACGGGAGAGAAGGATCGGGGCCAGGTCCTTTCACAGTATATGTGGAGAATAACTTTGTGACTGGCTCTCAGACCAAACGCACAGAGACAATGGCAACAAAGGCTTTCTGGAATGCTACCAGCTTAAAAACAGAGGTAATGGTCAGGGACTTGGATAATGACAAGGCTCTTCTCAAATAAGGCTGTGGCCTTGATGACAATGTTTAAGAATCAGAAAAGTATAAAGTTTAATAAAAAGACATAGACTGTTAGTGCAAGTTCTTTCAAAAGAGTGCTTAAATCCTAAAAATAAAAATGTTATGGCCTAAGGAAACTGTGTGTGTGTTTAAGTCCTGTGTGGGCAGTGTTACCGGCACTTGGGCATCTTGTTAGGAAACTAGGGACCAGGGAAAAGCTGAGCTGAGAAATGTTGTATTCTGAGACATTCATTAAACTAGGGCTGCAAATAATTAGAAACCCACCAGGAAAGGTGAGTTTTGTTATAGACTGAAGAAACAGAAAAAATAGGACAATATTTCTTAGCTCAAAAGAAAATTGAATGTTCCAAATTACTGCCTACTAGGGTCTTCAAAAACTTACTGGAAATAAGTTTTTCAATCTTTGACTAAGTCAGAAAATTCAGGTAAAAAGTGTGTGTGGGGGGTGGGGGGTGTCATCATCTCTTCCTGCCAATATGCAAATCATCTGAGATGTTGATGTGCACAAAGCAGATGTTTTTAAATAAAAGTCTGTATGTACTATTGAATATACTAAAATCTTTATGCTATAAATTACAAAGAGTAATTAGATTGACAGTAGGTATTATGGACATCACTCAAAGGAGTTTAATTAGGCTTGAATATAGTTAGCAATTCAATAAATATTTCTAGCAAATGAATTACTATTCTAGAAACAAAAACAATCTCATGAGAAGTAATCCCATAACAGAACTTAGGAACCATGTTAGTCTAAGATGCTAGTGATTATGTTTATAATTTAGCTATTATTGTTACAGTAATAAAGTATTTAGAACTTTACTTTTAAGGTTAAGTCAACCCCTCCCCCCCATTTTCCTATTATCTATTTATTGCTTTTATAATAGATTTTTTTTTTAAAAGAATAGATTCCTAGAATATTAGACAGAAGAAATTGTTTTTATTTTACAGATAATCCCTTAAGGCCAAAGAAGTTAAGTAACTTGCTCCAATTCATTTGGTATGTTTTAGAGTTGATTTTAGATCATTTTACCAGTCTGATACTATTCACACAACAGAACTAACAGCTTTTATCACAGTTAGCTATTTAGGTCTTCATTGTTAAATTAATACATACAGAATATATTAACTACTTTTGATAAGATTTATTTTGAATATATACTAAAATAGGATAATAATTAAGGGTAAAAGCTTAACAGAGGCCTCTTAAAAGGCATGGATGTTACTAGGTAGTTGGGATGAATTAATTATGTTTGCCGAAAACTGAATGTGTGTTTGAGTTTCCTGGCAGTTAAGGACTAAAGGAAAATACCTTTATTTTCACATAGCTTTTACTATCTGCTTAAAAACAAGCCAACAAACAAAAAGCCCATGAATTTATCTCTAGAGATCAATATATTCTTAATACTAAATTCATGGTGTAATTTAACTACTGTATGACATAGTTTTATAAACACTAGGTACTTTGCTTAATTCCTTAAATTTTCTTCCTATGAATAATTTTATTCTTTATCTGAATTTGTCACATTTTCAATTCTAAATTTATAATACAGAAATAAGGAATTAAAAATTGGTGACTTGCTTTAAAAAACAAAGTTAGAAGATTTACCTGAAAGCCACCTTCATTGAGAGCTCTTGCTCCATATGCAATCCTTTTTCCACCTTCCAATGTTGGCTGAATGCTGGGATGGTGTTTCCACCTCTGGAACTCTCTAAATGGACTCATGTATGGATTTTGATAGTCGAGACCAACCTTAATATTTTTATATTTAAATTTGATATATTTATACAATTAGATTTTTTTTATGATTACAATAGATATTTATTTAAAGTATTACATCTACAGACCAAATAATTCTTAAGTTGTACATTTCAGGTTTAACCAATTTCATAAAAATACTTTGAGGATATAATTAAGTATTTTTATTTCAAACTAAATCAAGCTAAAATGTGAACAATATCAGAAAACATGTTAAATTTCTCGTACTCAATGTATATAGAGAAATATATGCAATAATGCAAATTTAAATAAATAATTGTATAAAATCTGTTTGGAAAAGAAAGGGTAAACAAAAGGATACCACACGTCTATAATCTGCAAAACTTAAAAAATTTAGAACGTATTAACAAATCACTGTGCTCTGGAAATCAAAGTCTAAATTAGAAAAATACCTGTAGGAAAATGTCTTAGATTATGTCTCTACAAAAGGAGCTGTAAATAACTTATGGAAGGAAAAAGGTATGGTTAAGTCACTGGAATAACTACCCAAAGGTGATAAATTGATTAGTGTCTAATCTGCCACCAATAACAAGGTACAAAAACTCTTTTATGTTATTTTTCCATTCTTTGTAATGTTTAAGACATAATTTACTGCAAAGATGCAGGTGGCCAAAAAAAGAAAAACTGCTTGTGTTTTAAAAAAGTTATATGTTCAAACCCAGTGCTGAGTTCACTTCCAATGACAGCATGCCATAGTGGAAAAATAGGCTTGAAGACAGACAGGTTCAGACATGAATCTTGCCTCTGACATTTAATGTATGTATATGGGAAAGTTGTTTAACTTGTGTGGACATCACTTTTCTCATCAGTAAAATAAGGATATACCTATTTAATAGGACTGAGATTTACTTATAAATCTCAGTAAAGCATCTAGCACAGTGCCGAGAATGTAGTAGCTACTATTACCATAGCTATATGTGTTTAAGTAGACTGTCTATAACAGCCATAAGAATTGACTTATTGATAAAATTAGAAAGTAAGCTTTAAATGAAAAGCATTTTACATTCTCCAGATTCAAATTTCTCATTTTATAACACTGATGATCCTATAACTCTAACAGTAGAATTTTCCATAACAAGGATATAACTTACCACCAAACCAAGAGCTACTAGGGGTTCACCTTCATTCAAGTGATAGAGGAAAGAGCCTCCATAAGTATGTCTGTCCAAGGGCCAACCAACAGTGTGATCTACTCTCCCAGGTTTCCACTTCTTTTCATCAATAATCCATAACTAAAAAATAAACAAAAAAATAAGTCACAACAACGTTTAAGTGTTTTTATATCACCACAATGCATAAAACTTGCCAGGTTTTATGACTTATGAAAATTACAAGTGAAAAACTATAATATGAGAAACACACAAAAATTACTTCAAAAATCAAAGAAAATTTTATCAAAGTGCAGCATAATGAATCGGAGTAAAGAAACAGGTAGGAAAAGTTATGAACTCTTTAAGACATTAATTAGATTCTCAAATTTGTAAGACTAAAATGCAACTATAGGAAACACCCCTGAAAAGATAAGGGAAACTTCTGGAATGCTGGTAATGTTCTATATCTGAATCTGGGCATCTGGGCAGTGGTTACAAGGGTGTGTTCACTGTGTAAAAATTAATGGAACTCTACACTTAAGGTCTGTTATTTTATGATACATATGTTTTCCTCAATAAAACAGTTTACTCCTTCCTGCCCCCCACCCCACCTCAAATGAAGCAAACTGTTTTATTTTCTGACTGGTAAGTTTTAAATTTGAAACAACAATTTCCATCTGAAATATTATCTAAAAATTAGATGATAATATTAAGTACAATCTAACAAAACAGTTAAGCCCTTATTCACAATATAATGAATCTAACTATATATAGAATTTGAACCTTTCTGAGATGTAATATAAAAATTTAAACAAAATAATGCAGTAATAATTGTTTTAAAAAAATAATGAAAATTTTACAATTTTAATAAGCCTAGGATTTGGAAAAATAGACTAGAGAATGAGTAAATTGAGAAAATATACAACACTTAACGTAATTAAATTTTAGACTGCAGATCAATATACTATGGTAAAGTGTATTTCATAAACCAAATTATCCTCACATTACAATTTTGAATAAATAATTTGTTGTAGGATGTGGTTGTCCTACAAACAGCATGTGGATAATAGGTCCCATCCTACTAGAGCAGATGACATTAAAATAAAAAAAAAAATCAAGGTTCAAATATTTTTAAGCTGAAGACTCATTTCAAGCAGCATTTGATAAAACAATTCTAACCTGTAGAAACAATTTAGGCAATTATGGAATTTGATCAGTAATATTTCTAGCCCCTTGAAAAATATCCCAAATATTTTTAGTCATAATGAACACTTCAAGTCAATGAAAAAAACGCAACTGTAAAATTAAATTAATATTATAAACTACATGATAATAACAAATGAATTTAAGTTCCATCTTTCAAAATTAAAATTGCAAAAACAAACCAGGATACCTCCTTCAGTCCAATACCATAGGTTTGGGGCTCACAATTGGCCCTCAGATCAAACTTCTTATATAGTTGTTTTGCTAGATGTCCATGGCAACCCTCTGCAAATATTGTGACTTTGGCATGTAGTTCTAGTCCTCTCTCAAATGTTGTCTAAAAAGCAAAAACGTGTTAAATGGCAGCACTTGACAATTTAAAGTATGTTCACATTCCAGTCAGTTTTAAATTGAACTATGATTCAGGTACAGAAGAGTCAGTACAAATATACGAATACATAGGTTGAGCGTCCCTCAAGTGAAAATCCGAAATCCAAAATGCTTCAAAATCTGAGTTTTTTGGGGTGCCAACATGACACCACAAGTGGAATGTTCCACACTTGACTTCGTGTTTCAGGCACAAAATTGTTAAAGATACTGTATAAAATTACCTTCAGTTTACATGCATAAGGTATGTATGAAACATAAATGAATTTTGTGTTTAGATTTGGGTCCCATACTTAAGATATCTAATTATGTATATGCAAATATTTCAAAATCCAAAAAAGAATCTGAAATCTGAAACATTTCTGGTCCCAAGCATTTTGGATAAGGAATACTTAACTGGTATTATTAGAAATAAAACTAAGGTACTGTTATAAGCAGAATTTAACTTAGATTTTATAATATATCTTGTGTCTTTGTTATATTTATTTTCTTTTTTACTTTAAAAATACTTGATTGAATAGTTAAGTTTGCAAGAGTTAAAAAAGCAAATAAATATAACATGCTAAAAAAATTCTCTGCAAATGAATATAAAGTGAAGAGGCCATTTCTCCACTGTTTCTGATTTTCCAATCCTAACATCTAAAGCAAGAAACGCTTAATAGCTTTCTTGTGAATCATGCCAGGAGAATTTCTACGAATAAAATACTATATAGAGCCTATTTCTATCCTTCTAACACAAATGAGGTCACACTAAACATACTCTTCAGCTATGTGCTTTTTTCACTTTAATTTTACTTGCTCCCTATTGTTAAACATATACTGTAAATTGAAATGTTTTTTCCTAGCATAGAAAAAGCTACAATGAAAGTCTTTCTCTCTCCTACTCTTGCTATATATTTTGCACTTATGTCTGGCACATGATAGGTATTAGATAAAGTTACTTAATGAAAGAATACAGAATAAGCAGGAAAGTCGCTTATGAAATATATCTTTTCCAATATTTTTCTACTCACGGATTTGCATTTATGTGTGTACACAGATACATTCATACAAGTAACAGGTTTACACTGACATAGTTCTATAACTTTCATATTAATATTTTAAAGTGTTCTGCCTAAGGCAATATACATCAAATTAAGCATTCTTTTCAGTGCTTAAATAGCTCTCTCAATTTTCCAGCCAATTACTGATAGTTGGACATTTATGTTTTTCCAGTGTTTTATTATTATAAACATTGCTTAGATGAATATCCTTGGTGCTAAACATTTTGTCGGAATGGTAAGTATTATTTCATTATTAATTTAATATCTTTGGTTACTAGAGTTTGAACATCTTCCATATGTTTATTGGTAACTTGTACTCTTCTTGTGAAATACTTATTCATGTCATAAATATGCATATACATGTATATTGCACATGCACATATATCCTATACATAACTTATTCAATGCAAACTTTTTATTTTGTTCTTGTCTTTCTCTTATTGCTCTTCACTCAGTGATCCACTCTAACAACCTATGATATACCATTTTATGCAAAAATATAAATATACATTTTGAGATGCTTATATATACACTTAAACTTTTTGGGGTCCTGGTTTATTTCACAAAAATAGATGATATAATACAAACTTTTTTCTATCTTACTGTTCTCACTTAATAATACCTCATGGAAATCTTTTACCGTATAGTTCAAGTTTTTGTCTTTAATGACTAGGCTATAGTCTAGGTGGAGATATGATAGATTATTCAGCTCTTCTACTAATGGATAACAATTATTCAGCCTGTTTCCAATATATGTAGAAATATAAAAATGTTATAAACATCCTTGCTCTTGCTCCTGTAACATAGATTCCAAGAAGTGGTGCTATTTGGTCAAAGAGTACACCTATTTTTAACATGTATTACCAGATTGCTTTCCAAAAAGCCTGAAGCAATTAATATTTCCACCAGCAGTATATAAGAAGAGTCCTTTCCCTAAAGTCCAGGCAGTGACAGATATAATCGTTCCTTTCACATTTTTGCTAGTATAACAATGGTAATGATAACTATTTTAATTTGCATTTCCCTGACTGCTATTTTGAACATCTTTTTCTTTTTGCTTCAAGAATAAATGAATACTTACAATGTGCCAGGTTCTGTACTAGGCATTGGGAATGTAAGGATGAATAAAAAAAGACATGTTCCTTTCTTTTGGGCTAGTTATAGAGGCAGATATTAAATAAATACATGAGTATATAATTACAAATTGTGTTTAAGTGCTATGAAACATGCACAGGGTGTTACAAGACAAAACAATAGAAGGGAGCTATTCTGGATTGGGTAGACAAGAAAGATCTCTCTTAAGAAATGACATTTAAGTTGTGGACTCTAAAGAAAAGGTATTTAAGTATCTTTATGATAAGTGATCATTTGGATTCACTCTTCTATGAATTGTCAATTTGTTAGACTCTACCCATCTTCCCAATGTGTTGTCTTTTTTTCTTGTCAATGTTTAAGTGCTGGTTGGTATCAGAGATAGACAAAAATTTTTTGCCAACCTGCTTTTAATCCACAGACTATATAATATCTTTTGGTATGTAGAAGTGCATAATTTTTATATAGTTAAAAAAAGTCTATCTCTTCTTTTGTAGGTTTTTAATTTCTTTTCACTGTTGTATGGCTTATCCTGTCACTAAATGTAACTGTAATGTCTTAGATTTATTTCTGGGATTTTTGTTTTAAATCATCAGAATTAAAAAAAAATAGTGGTCCAACTCTATTGCTTCCAGATAGACATGCAGTCTTCCCAGCACCACTTACAAAACAATTTAATCTTAATGAATGCTATGGGTCAAATGTGTCCTGCAAAAGTTCACGTGCTGGAAGCTTGATGCCCATTGTAATACTGTTAAGAGAGTGGGAAATCCAATTATGGTATTAGAAAGGTGGGGTCTTTAAGAGGTGATTAGACTATGAGGACTGTGGCCTTGTGAATGGACTGATCCATTCATTGAGTAATGAGCGTGGTACTCATGGCTTTATAAGGACAGCCAGTGAAAAAGTTAGCTCTCTTGCTCAGCCCGTTCTCACCATGGGATACCCTCTGTTGCTGTGGAGAGTCAACACCAAGAAAGCCCTCACTAGATGTGTTCCCTGATCCTTGGACTTTCCAGCCTCCAAACTATAAAAATAAATTTCATGTCTTTATAAGTTATCCAGTTTCAGGTATTCTGTTATAAGCAACAGACAGACTAATACAATGAACTAAAATACTACTTAATATATTTCTTTTTCCTGTTAGAGGCAATATGCTCCTCAGTGTACAAGGGAAAGGCCCTGGAGTCGCTGTGCCTGTATTCAAATACCAGCCCCACTACTTACCAGGTGTCTGACCTTGGGCAGGTTATTTAACCAATGAAGCTTAAAAATGTCCAAATCAGAATTCTTACAATAAGATGCCTATTAGACACAGGAGTGGAGCTATTGAATGAGCAGTAGGATATATGATTCTGGGACTCAGGGAAGAGTAGTTAAAGCCATGGAACTAGATGAGGTCACAAGAGAGAAAACGTAGATGGAGGACTCAACACCCAGCCCAAGGAACTCAATTTAGGGGACAGGAAGAAGCAAGCAAAGGCAACAGGAGGTGGGGCCAGGGAAAAACAAGAAAACCGAAAGTTGTGAGAAGAGCCAAGTCAGGAAAGTGTGTCAAGAGGGAAAAAGTTATTCAACTGTGTCACTGCAGCCTTCTAGGAGGTCAGGTAAGCGAAGACAGAGACTCCACTACCAGACGGGCAAGATGGAGGTATCCGTGATGATGATAAAAGCTGTTTCAGTGAAATAGAAGGGAAGAAAGTCAGAGTAAACAGAAAACTTGATTTTCCCCACTCCAAACTTGTGGTACTAAAATAATTATTTTATCATTATTTTTTAAAAGTGCAGTAGAATACATATAGGAATTGCCATTTAAAGCTTTTTTTTTTTTTTGCAGCTGGGAAATCCAAACCCTTGACCTTGGTGTTACCAGCAGCACACTCTAAACAACTGAGCTAACCAGCCAGCCCTAAGCGTTTTTAAATATACAACTGAGTGGAATTAATTACACTCACCATGCTATGCAACTACTACCTCTATCTATTTCCAAAGTTTTTCGTCATCCTAAACATAAACTCTGTACTCATTAAGCAATAACTTCTCATTATTCCTTCCCCTTAGTTTCTGGTAACCTCAAACCTAATTCTGTCCCTGAAAATTTTTTTTTCTTTTTAATTTATTTTTTATTGAGACCCATAATAATTGTATATATTTATGGAGTACAATATGATATTTGGGTACATTTATACAGTGTGCAATGATCATATCAGGGCATTTAGCATATCCATCACCTCAAACATTTGTAACATCTTTGTGTTGGGAACATTCAACTTCCTCTCAACTAGCTACTGAAAATAATTTGTTGTTGACTGTAGTGTCCCTATAATGCTACAGAACACTAGATCTTGTTCTTCCTATTCCTCTACAATTTTTATCCATTTACTGCCTGTATTAGTCCGTTTCTGTTGCTTCTAACAAAATACCTGAAACTGGGTGATTTATAAAGAAAAACGAAATTTATTGCTTACAGTTTCTGAAGCTGGGAAGTCCAAATTCCAACTGGAGGTGGCGACAGTGACCCAGGGGTCTCACATTGCAAGATGGTGGAAGCAGAGAGAGCAGAGAGAGGGAAAGACAGACTCTCCTCTTCTTTAAAAGCCCTCAGAACCACACCCCTGACCACCACTTTTAATCCATTCACAACTTCAGGGTCCTACAATCCAATCACCTCTTCAAAGCTCCATCTTTCGATTACCATAATAGGATTTCCTACGCTCCTAACAGTCACAGTGGGGGCCAAGTTTCTAATATATAAAACTTGGGGGACAGAATTCTAGCTTCAGTGAGTTTTGGGAGAACATAATTCAATCCACTACATTACCCTTTCCCTATTCTTCCCTCCCTCCCCGCTCCCCTTACCAGTCTCTAGTAACCACTCTTCTGTCCTGTACTTCCATGAGATCAACTCTTTCAGCTACCATATATGAGTGAGAACGTGTGGTGTTTCTCTTTCTGTGCCTGGCTTATTTCACTTAACATAATTTTCTCCAAGCTCATCCATGTTGCTACAAATGGCAAAATTTTATTCTTTGTTATGGCTAAGTAGTATTCCATTGTATACGTATCACATTTTCTTTATCCAGTCATCCACTGATAGACACTTAGGTTGGTTCCAAATCTTGACTATTATGAATACAGCCATAATAAACACGGGAATGCTGGTGTCCCTTCAACTTGTTGACTTCCTTTCCTTTGGATATATTCTCAGTAGTGATATTGCTGGATTGTATGGTAGTTCTATTTGCAGTGTTTTGACAGACCTCCATACTATTTTTCATAACATCTGTACTAATAATAAACCTTACCATCAACAATGTATAAGAGTTCCCCTTTCTTTGCATCCTTGTAAAATAATTATTTTAAAAACTTAGATTTGGGGGCTGAAGTTACTAAGACTCCATTGTATTCTTCTATGCTTTTATATCTGTATAAATACAATATACCAAATATAAATGTTTTTACAAATACAAAACATAGAACACAAAATACCTTATTTGAACAAAAATGAGAACACACAAAAAATAAAGTACCAAAATGGTAGAATTTATGTGCTTCAATTTTGTTATAATATTAAATACAAAAATTTTAAAAGGGGATGGCTGGTTAGCTTAGTTGGTTAGAGTGTGGTGTTGTAACACCAAGGTCAAGGGTTTGGATACCTGTACCAGCCAATTGCCCCCCCAATTTTTTTTTTTAAAGAATAAAATATAATTTATAATTAAATTATCAAAATACAGAAAATAATAACCATAATATAGGAAAACCAGCATTCTTTTATCATTATGAGAATCACACAACAGCTGTTTGCAAACCTGGCTATGCATCAGAATCCCTGGGGGCTTCTGCTTCAGACCTACTGCAGGAAATGCTGAGCCCCAAGACCTCACATGACTCTGCTGTAGCCAGTTAAGCCACTGGAGGAGCTCTGAAATAGGTAAGACTCTTGAGAGCTTTGTCACTTGCTTTCTAAGCAGGAAATAGTGAGAGGCAGCAAGATCTACTGGAGGAGACTCCAGACTAGATTCCTAACTCTGTTCAAGAATGGCAGAAAGGATAAAGTACCAGTCAACAAATATTTACTGAGGACCTAATATGTATCTGGTACCACGCCAGGCACTGGAGTAACCCTCCATGATTTCTGTCCTCGTGGCGCTTTTAATCTAGTTGGGAAATTAGATAATAAACAAATAAACATGACTAGACAAGGTAATTAATTGAGATGTTAATCTGTATTTTGTTCTTATTATAGGTGTAAAGGTTAATTCTAGGTGTCAACTTGATTAGATTAAGGAATGCTGAGAAACCTGGTAAAGCTATCTTTTTAGGTCTGTCCAGCAGAGATTAGTATGAGAACCTGAGTGGACTGAGTGGGAAAGACCTACCCTCAGTGTGGATGGGAACCATCCAATCCACTAGGGGCCAAAAGAGAACAAAAAAAATGAAAAAAAGGTGAATATGTCTTTCTTATCTGCTGGAGCTGAGATACACTCTTCTCTCCTGTCCTTGGACATCAGAGCTCGAGACTCTTCAGCTTTTGGGTTCCAGGACTTATACCAAGGATGCCATCGGCTTCCTGGTTTTGAGGCCTTCGGACTTAGACTGAGCCACGGTACAGGTATTCAGTTTGCAGATAGACTACCGTGAGACTTTTTTTCACAATTGTGTGAGATAATTCCCCTACTAAATTCCCTCTCATATATTTATAACATATCCTATTGATTCTGTCTCTCTGGAGAACCCTGACTAATACAATAGGAAAGAAAGGTATTTTTTTCCTTGTCTTTTCCAAGGCACCTATTGAGTGAGAGCTCTATGTTCTAAACGCTTTCTTTCTCAGATTCAAAAACACAAACTGTGAAAACCTGAAAACCATCCAGGCTTATATTTTGAATGAGAGGAAGGCAATAAGTTTTACATCTACCAAAACACATTAAAATCAGGTTGAGGTCTATCAGTATTAGTTATTTGCATACTGATAGTTATGCAAATGATTCTTATCCATAGAAATGAAAACTATGGAGGTGGCAATGCAGTTGATTGATGACCTATGTATGTATGAATGTTTGAATTCTCCTTCAAGTGGTTGTTAACACCTTACTGATTCCCTCATTAACTGAGTGAAATAAAATCTTTGACATGTGTTTGTTTTATATTTGTATAAGACATGTTTTTATCTTTTAAAAAAATTATTCTTAAACATGTTATATCTACTTACCTAAACCATGTTTAGCTCAAAGCTCCTTCTATATTTTTAAATAATTTTTCCATATTTTTCTCTCATTATAATATTCTAAAATCCACATTAATTAATAATTAATGTGAAGTTTGTAGCAAGACCTAAACTCCTAAGTTAGTTCTTTCTTTTCCATTTGTCACTTTTTTTTAAGTACATAACTATTACAAGGTTTACCTTTGGTGCACCATCCTTTTGTATCCCTACGTCGTTAGTGGCAATTCCTTTCACACTACCATCTTCATGAAAAAGTACCTGAAAAGATAAAAAATTTATTTTCACCTTAGGATGCATAATAACCTTGAAAAGAAACAGTAAATAGTCTTAGATTTCTCAGAAAATGAACATGTTCTCTAGACTATAGAAATACAGGTCTTCAAGTGTTCAAGCAAAAAAAGAGACATGCTATTAAGGTTCTCCCTTGTAAAGTATAAAAGAACACAGCTCAGACAGTTGGAAATGAAAATGATGCCACAACCTTGATGAGAAAGAAAAGGGAGAGGCTACTAGAGAGGTTACTAGAGAAACCAGTAAGATTAAGCAAGAAGCTCTTTTCAGGTATCAAATTATGTGTCAAGTGTCTGAAATCAGGGCCTATAGCAAATGAAGAACATGAAGGTGGGGAGAGAAAGAAACAGTGTCAGGAAAGCTTACATCCCAAATGAGCTAAGAAACAAAAAAAACAAAGAAAACAAAACAGATAGAGGCTGAAGACAGCCCAAAGGGGATTAAAGATTATTTTTGGAGTAAGAAGGAAGGGGGAAAATAGTTCAAAAGTATAATTCTGAAGATGAGAAACAGCAATACTCTGTAACCCTCACTTGGTTTCTGTTTCCTCTCTGGAGGAAAATGCTCTTTGAATGGAAAAGTACAAAATGTACACTGGAATCATACAACAGATTATAAGAAAGCATGGGAATGGAGAGGTAAAACAAGAATGAGCAGCAATGGAAACGGGAGAAAAAGATATAAAGGTTTTATTTGATACCCTGAAAACAAATCAACAGTAGAATGTGGCTATGGACTAGAACTGAAGTCTGGCTCAGAAAATCACAAAATCAAAAACAAACAAACAAACAAACAAAAAAAAACCCACCACAAAACAAAAACCCCAAAACTGATAAATAGATCAGAAATCTATTGTTGAAGATCATTAAGAAACTGAGGAAAAGTGGAGAGGTACAAGAGACTGTAAGTATGTGTGTGTACTAAAAAACGAAAATCATAGATTTTATAAACCACCTACGTCTGATTTTTGACACTGATCACAGTAAAGAATTAACAACAAGAAATGCAAAATCCCACTCTTAGGTCCAAAAAACCAAATGCATATGTACGGGCTGTGAAAACAGAAATTTGCAGCAGCAAGTATAACACAGGGACCTATGTGTTTTATTTGACTTACATACTGTAAAGATAAAAACAAATCTAAAAAAATTTGAATTTTCTTTGTTGCCAAAAACAAGAGAACTTCCCCCTACCCCTCACTTTTCTTTTAGCATTTCCTTTAGCAAACGTCTAACTGTAAATCCTTTCTCTGTCTCTCTGAAATATATGGGAACCTTTCTACAAGCTAAATAAGCCTCTTGCCAGTTTTGCATCCTAGGAATGTCTTTCTTGTGGACTTTGGAGCAATCACTTTGAAATATGAACATCAAGGAGGTTGTGGTCCTGTCTTCTTGTCTCTGTGGGAGTCGGGGCTAGGTGGTTGGCTCCAAGCTGTACATTCCTGTTTATCAAAAAAATATGTTTTATTTTTATTTTGGGTAAAGACAATTAAATGTATGTAATGGATTGTACCTTAAACAAACTTATTGTTTGTTTAATTAATAAATTAATTTACACCTCCCACTTAGGACTGAGACCATGTGGTATTCATTCATTCATTCATTCATTCATTTATATCTTCCACTTATGAGTGAGACCATGTGGTATTTCTCTTTTTGTGTCTGGCTTACTTTACTTAACATAATTTTCTCCAAGCCCATCCATGCTGCTGCAAATGGCAGAATTTCATTCTTTTTTATGACTGAGGAGTATTCCATTGTGTACATATACCACATTTTCTTTATCCAATCATCCGTTGATGAATATTTAGGTTGGTTCCATATCTTGGCTATTGTGAATAGAGCTGCATTAAACATGAGAGTGCAGATGTCCTTTTGACATGATGATTTCCATTCCTTTGGGTATATACCCAGCGGTGGGATTGCTGGATCATATGGCAGTTCTATCTGTAGTTGTCTGAGAAACCTCCATACTGTTTTTCATAATGGCTGTACTAATTTACAATCCTACCAACAGTGTATAAGAGTTCCCCTTTCTCTGCATCCTCCTCAGCATTTGTTATTCTCTGTCTTTTTGATAATAGCCAGTCTAATCGGGGTGACATGATATCTCAATGTAGTTCTGATTTACAATTTTCTGATGATTAATGATGTTGAGCATTTTTTTCATATACCTATGGCCATCTGTATGTCCTCTTTTGAGAAATGTCTATTCAGCTCATTTGTCCATTTTAAAATCTGATTATTTGTTTTTTTACTCCTGACTTGTTTAAGTTCCTTGTATATCATGGATATTAATTCCTTGGCAGATGCTGAATGCTTTGAACTGAAGAAAATTGGAAAGACCTCAGAAGCAAGGTCTTTCTGACTTTCTTCCTTCCTTTTTTCTCCCACCCCTCTGTCTCCCCCAAAGCAAGTCACAGAAACCAGAATTCCTCTTCCCCAAGGTGGGTCATGGAAATTAGAACTCCTCTCTTCAAAGCAAGCCATAAAACCTAAAAAGGTTACTCTCTCCCTTTTCCCTTCAAGACCCTAATAACAGAGGGGACTTGCCCCATACCTAGTAAGAAGGAATGCTGTACAGAGAGATCAAGAAGAACGTGAGCAGACAGGCCTTGCTGGGTTTGCCCCCTCAGTGTGTTAACATGAGTTCATACCCGTTTGTCCAATCACATTTGTATATGCTTGCCTATTCTTCATGGAACATAAGCTTAAAAATACATAGTTTTCCCTGGGTCTTTGGGGGTCTTCATTTCTGATGGCTCCCCTGTTATGTAAAACTTGGACGAAATAAATTTGTTATGCTTTTCTCTAGTTAACCTGTCTTTCCTTGTAGCAGTGTCTTCCGTGACCCTTATGATGGGTGAGGAAAGATGTTACACCTTTCTGCCGCTACACTGAGAAAGGAAAAATTCCAGGGCTGGCTGGTTAGCTCACTTTGTTAGAGAATGGTGCTGACAGCACCAACGTCAAGGGTTCAGATCCCTATACCAGGCATTCACTGAGATAAACAAAAACTAAACAAAGAAAACTCCAGAGTAAAGGTGTGAAAGAAGAGAGAGCAGGGCATAATTATAATCAGAAAGTTGTCCTTGGAAGAGGGCATAAATTTGTTCTGTACACTATAAAAACAGTAGATAATTTCTGTTGAATATAAGAAAGAAATTACCAACAGCCCACAAATCAGAGAGAATTTTTCATCCCTTATGGTGTTCATTCATAACTTGAAAAATCACTTATGGGAGTACAATATATGGAATTCAAGTACTCTCTGGAATAGATCTTTTTAAGGTACCTTCTAAACTGGCAATTTTACAATTCTATGGCTTTTCTAAGACATTACTTCCATAAATACTAAAAACAAAACAAAACTACACAAACCTCAGCAGCAGCATAACCAGGATATACTTCAACACCAAGGGCTTCTGCTTGTTCTCCCATCCAGCTCACTAAATGTCCCAAGCGTACAATGTAATTGCCGTGATTATTCATCGGAAGACCTAAAATACATGCTTAATTTATAAATCTGACTTTTTGTTAATAAAACATCTCAAATAATAAATAATTAAAAAATTCTAATCAATGTGTATTTCTGCATAAACGTATACATTATCTTGATGGTCATACTTTCAACTTATTTTCTATAATTTTGATCTAGAGTTTTACTTTATTAAATTAAAAACAACATTAAAGCATCAAATTAAAAATTCCTGGTTGGCTTATAAGGCTACCTCAATTCTTCTAGACTGGAAGACAAAAGAACTGGGTTCTAGACTGCTTTCCCACCAGCTAGCTGTATATCTTTGGGTAAATCCTTCAAATCTCTGGACCTCAGTTTTCTCATCTGTAAAAGGCGGAATTTCACAAGATGAAATGTAGTTCCTTTCAGCTGCAGAATTCCGTTGTTCTACGAGTATTTGTCATATCTTACCTGGAAGAATTGGCACAGGAATTCTATATTTCTCTGTTAAAATTCCAAATCTGTCTTCTGTTACAGGAGTGTTAAGTGGAGCCTAGAAACGAAAGAGGAAACAACAAGGTTCTAGTTCATATTTGTAAGGGTAAATATAAATACAAAACGCTTTTAGCGTTACTATGGAGACAAAAGGAAAAGGGAACTCCCCCTCACTTTTCTTTACCCATTTCCTTTAGAAAACTTGTAAATGTAAATCCTTTCTCTGTCTCTTTGAGATGTATAAGCCTCTTGCCAGTTGTGCATCCCAAAATGTCTTTCTTGGGAGCCTTGGAGACATCTTTGAAATGTGAACAGCATGTCTCCCTTTGTCAGTAGGAGTTTAGCCTTGGCACTTGACTCCAAGTTGAAACTTCCTGATTGTTGAAAAGATAAGTTTCATTTTTCTTTTGGATGAAGACAATTAATACACATGCAATAAATTTTACCTGCCAGTTATATATATGTAAGCGAGTGCCAAAGCAATAAAGGCCTTTGATATGAAAAATGTTTTCTCTCTACAAGGGGACTTTAAAATATTCATGAAAAATGTTATTAAAAGATGAAAATAAAAAATATAAACTTTATTTCTCAACATAAGCTCCACCAAGTTGAAAACACTTTTGTAAGTGACGATACCAGACATTTAGTCCATCCCTAAAGAACTAAGGGTCTTGGGAATTTAACCATGTTAATGCAGTTTTTTCACATTATTAACTGAAGAAAAATGGGTGCCCTTTAAAGATTTTTTAAGCTTAGAAGACAGAAAGAAGTCAGAAAGGGCTAAATCAGGGCTGTAAGGTCGATGTCTAATGATTTCTCATTGAAAGTCTCACAAAACTGCCCTATTAGATGAGAGGATTGAGCAGGAGCACTGGTGTGGTAGAGAAGGACTCTCTGGTGAAGCTCTCCCAGGCGTTTTTCTGCGAAAGCTTTGGCTAACTTTTTGAAAACACTCTATAATAAGCTGAAGTTACTATTCTCTGGCCCTCCAGAAAGTCAGCAAGCAAAATGCTTTTAGCGTCCCAAAAAACTGTTACCATGACCTGTGCTCCTGATTGGTCTGCTTTTGCTTGGATTGGACTACACCACCTCCTGGCAGCCATTGCTTTGCTGAGCTTTGTCTCCAGGACTGTACTGGGAAAGTCACGTTTCACCTCCTGTTACAATTCGTTGGAGCAATGCTTAAGGATCTTGATCTCACTTGTTTAAAATCTCTACTGAAAGCTCTGCTCTTGTCTGCAGCTGGTCTGGGCACAACAGTTTTTGCAACCACCAAGCAGAAAGTCTGCTCAACTGTAATTTTTCAGTCAGAATTGTGTAGGATGAACCAAATGATATGTCTACGGTGTTGGCTATTGTTTCTGATTGATTTTTTCCTCATGAATGTGGATTGTCTGCCACTGATGGCTTCATCTTTGAGATCATCTCATCCCTTCTTAAAATGAGTTACCCACTTGTAAACCGCTGATTTCTTTGGGGGCACTATCCCCATAAACTTTTTGTAAAGCATCAATTATTTCACCGTTCTTCCACCCACGTGTCACCATCAATTTTATGTGTGTTCTTGCTTCGATTTTAGGGGAATTTATGTTGCTCTGACAGGGGATCTTTTCAAACTAATGTCTTATCCTTCTTAGTGCTTCAAACTAGATCCTGTTGAGACTCTTATAACAAGTCAGTATGAGTTTATTCTGGTACCAAAAAATTTTTGAAATTCAGGCATAGTTTTTCCCTAATACACATTGTCCATAAACTTTATTAAGATGTTTCATATTAGAATTGATATTACGGGAATAATAATTCAATGATATCTGTTTCTCATAAAATATTGAGAACAGAAATTTAATTAGGCATGATTAAAATATTTGTAGTTTAAAGGAACTTGATATTTTAAAAAGAGCACAGATAAAATTTCTGGAATTCAATTTACTCCTCGTGGAAAAAATACAGATGATAATTATATAATTTTTGGACCTTTACCAAGTATATTCATAGACACTGAATATTCTAACTTTGGAGGTATGACACATATAACCCACCTTATAGAAGAAAATACTGAGAGAACGAGATTTTAACCAAGTTCATACAAATTCTGAGGGCCATAAAACTACCACTTGGTCCTCTGCATACCATACCTGTAGCTTTTCTGCTTAGTTTATGGGTGGTCATATTAATTAATGTTTTTTTAGAAAAACCTTTCTAATTTTTTTAGAAAATTGGATGATCCTTTTTGACTTTAGATATTGCATTGTCCCAGAAAATTTTATATAACACTTTATTAAAAACAATGATACAGACAGAGAGAATCAAGATGGCCCCCAATGTCACTCTCTCCCGCAACTGACCAATTTACAACTATTAAAAAGCAAAGACCACCAAGCTGGAACTGCTAGAGCTCAGGGGAAGAGGAGGAGAGAACTACAGAGTTCATGAAGGTGGGAGAAACCGCAATGAGAGAAGGAAGGGACCACTCTGACTGTTTTGAGACACAGTCATTTCAAGGCTGGCCCTGGTGAGCACACAGAGCAAGAGCTGGCAAAATCCACAGCCGTGCCCCTTGTGTGAAGTTGCTTGGAGACTGCAGAGGAGAGGAAGGCCTTGGTGATTCCCAGGCCAGCAAGACCACTGACAGGGTTCCTGTGGACCCACACAGGAGCAAGGGGCCACAGACAACTGAAAAAAGGAGCTACTGAAAGGCTGGTGAGTCATTGTAAGGGACGGGCGCATGGCCTGCCCCATGGGAAGTGTTTGGAATACAGGGGGTGGGGGAAACTGGTCTACTGGGGGAAAACTGGGGCACAGCATGGACAGCTGATCTGCTCCCCAATCAGCACAGGCCCATTCAGTGGAGACTGGTCAGAAATATAGAACTGCAGGGGGTGCGGTTTGCTGAAAGGACTCAGGCCCAGCCCAGAGTTTCCACATAATCCAGGTGTATCGGATCTCACTAGACCAGGAAGTGCTTAAAAGGTCAACAATTAAAACCTGAGCTGCACAAAAATCCTTCCCCAGAGAATCAGCAGCAAAGCAGCAATTTAGCTCAACCACAGGACTCATCTGCTGGTTCCCACAAGAAGTTCCCCCATTTTAGAAGTAAGCAAAGGATGACAAAGTATTCCAGTGTGGAGTTTATGTGGTGGGGGTAGCTAATAATCCAACACATAACTGAAAGAAAACACAAATAACCCCCAGATCAGAGACAAAGTTCTGATATTAACCAGTAAATGTCTAATACCACCAAAAACACCTACAAAACCCAGAAGGGCTGGAAGCTTCCTGGGCTCCTGAGCTGGGGTGAGGGGGCCCCAAGGGCCTTAGCCATGCTACCCTGATGTCTGCATCCAGCCCAGTGATGACTGAGCCACCAATGCAAGTCCCCCAGTCTCCCGAGCTGGGGTGGGGGTGTTGAGGGCCTCAGCTACACCCCCTGATGTTCGTCTCCAGCCCAGCAACAACCGAGCCATCGCCAGAAAACCCCCAGACTCTCAAGCCAGAGTAGGGGGTGGCCTGTGGGCCTCAGCTACACCCCCCACCCTCTGCAATGAGACCAGTAAAGGAGCCAGCTGTAGGCCAGCCCTGCCCTTCACTCCCACCTCCATCCAACCCCCCGCTCTGCAATAAAAACAAAAAAAAACATGGTACAAATACCTACAGAACAAGTTAAAAAAATACTCTTAAAATAAAAAATGTTGTATTTCATTTGGTACAAATATTGAAAGGTTTTCTCAAGATCATGCCTTCTCATAAATCTAGTACATAAATACAATACGTAGATGACATTATATAAAAATATGAGTTAATATCTTAAATTATAACTCTATCTGTTAAGATTCAATCTTTTTTGCTCTTTTCAAATTAAAAAAATAATGTATATATAAAATTATTCCCTAAGTGATAGAATTACATGGAAAAGGTTCCCTATATTCCATTAATTCAGAAATAGAGATATAATAAAGATTAGTGTTTGTATAAAAAACAATTTTTCATACCCCCTTCTCCTTCCAGTCTGGGAAGAGTTCTTTAAAAGCACCTGGATCAAGGCAAGCCCCTGAGAGAGTATGAGCTCCTATTTGAGCAGCCTTTTCCACTAGACACACACGAATGTCCTTTTCATGTTTAGCAGCCAACTGCTTTAGCCGAACAGCAGCAGAGAGCCCTGCAGGGCCTGCACCAACTATTACTACATCTGCTTCTTCCGCAAACCTCTCCATGTTCACTCCTGGGAGGAAAAAAATGTTAAAAATATAGACAAAAATTCTGGAATTAATATGACCTGATATTCACGTAATAAATCACATGCTGGTTTAAAAATATCCTCTACGTGTCAGAGCATTATTTATAAAAATTCTCCCTGTGCTTTGCACAGTAATTACATTAGGTATATTATTATATTAGTTTGATGTTTTCTTAGGTTCTGCTCCAGTTCATATCTTATTTTAGCTTCCATTAACTAGCTTTTGGCTTTGAGATTTATTATTATAAATTTAACAAATATTTGCTTATCTAAATAGTAATATGTAACATATTTGGTAAAGCCATAACATATTAAATGCGTTTAAACTATCATAAAAAATATAATGTACCCCTCCACAAAATAATATGAAGTATCTAGAAGAATCTCAAGTATTTTACACAAATTATTACTTACCTTCCCACCGCTTGTCTTTATCTCGGGGATAAACAGTATAGTGGGTAGTAATTCGAGGTACAACAGAAGTTGAAGACCATCTTGTAGCATACAGAGGTAGATAATTTCTCTTAATTTTTAAGGCATGAAAGCACTGATATGCTGCACAAAAATTATGAACATTATTATCTTTTTTCAATTAGTTTTCCTTAGGAGTAGATTGAAAAAACATATAAACTCCATGATCATACTCAATAAGTCATATAAACTGAAACAGACTGTATTCTTTCCTAGATGAACAATTCAGTTAGCTTTTTCTTATAAAGCAATGTTTTCAAATCTTAAATACCTTAAAACTATCTAATAAATTTACTTGATTTAGCTCATGTCAGGCTTAACCTATAAACAGGATGACAATATGATTAGTCGTTCAAACTGGACACTTTTGAGAGTAAAACAGGGCAGTATTAATGATTATATTGGGCCAACGGTAAACTGGGTTTTATGGTCAGCTTCTTTTTAAAGTTGTTTTAAAGTTTAAAGTTTTAAGTTGACCCACCCATATGGCAGTATCTTCTGAGAGTCATAAAAAATGCATATATATTTTGAGTCAGCAAACAGTATTTTATGGAAATAAACAGAAGTATGCAAAGATTTATCTGTACAAATGTTCATTAAACCTTCTCTATTGTCCTCAAAACTTGGTCTCCACCTCCTCTTTCCCTTCCCTGGTGCAGTGACCCCAGTATCAAACCTCGTAAAGACAGAAGCAATTAGACAGGAACTCTCTCAATTCTTTGGCAACAACCTCTAATATATCTCTATTTGTACCTGTATTTTGTTCATTCTCTCTGATTATAACCGAAGACATGTCTTTTCTCCCCACTAAGGTGAATTCTTTTACTTGAATGATGAGGCTTATCTCTCCCGTGTTCTTAGAAAAATTCCTCCATCTGATAACCTCCCTTCTTCCTGTATCTGGAATTTCTGAGTCCCTTCTCTGCCTCTGTTCTCCTTGATAGTCTTTCCTATTATAAAAAAAGGACAGAAAATCCTCCCATGGTACTAGCACTGATGGATATAAAAGTTTATATTTGAAACTATCTAATATAGTAATGCACCTCATATGTTTCAGTCAACGATGGACTGCATATATGATGACAGTCTTACAAGATTATAATGAAGTAAAAAATTCCCATCATCTAGTGACAATGTAGTGCAATTACTTTAGTTCTTTATAAATTTAGTGTAGTTCAAGTGTACAGGGTTATAAAGTCTACAGCAGTGCACAGTATGTCCTGGGTCTTCACATTCACTCACCACTCACTCACCCAGAGCAACTTCCAGTCCTGCAAGCTCCATTCACGGTAAGTGCCCTAAATGGGTGCACTGTTTTTGTTTTTTTTTTAACCTTTTATACCACATTTTTACTGTACCTTTTCTGTGTTTAGATAGATTTAGGTGCACAAATACTTTTGTGTTACAATTGCCCACAGTATTCAATACAGTAACATGCTGCACAGGTTCGTAGCCTAGGAGCAAATAGGCTATACCATACAGCCCAGGTGTGTAGTGGGCTGTACTACCTAGGTTTGTGTAAGTGCACTCCAGGATGTTTTCACAATGATGAAATCACCTAACAGTCTCAGAACGTATCCCCATCATTAAGCGACTGTAACTAGAAGTCTATTATAGTAGAAGGGATAGAATAACAAGAGAAACAGAATAAGGAGTTGAGAAATACAAGAGTACTTCAAAAAGTTCATGGAAGGATTTGTATTGTCTCTAAATTCTATTTTTCCACCATCCTTTTGAAGTACCCTCACAGAATACACATAGGGATTTGGTATTTTTCCATTTGGAAAAAGTATACTCTGCTCCTTATTTCAAAATTTATTACATTTGATGAAAGATTTTAACAGAAGAATTCAAAGTATAAAAGATTATGGTGACATATCCACAAATTCCTTGATTCTTCTCCTTTTCAGTCTGGGCTGGACTTATTGACTAGCTTCTAAAAGCAGAGCATGGAAAGAAAAAATATTAACTTTACAATAGAGAAATATGGTAGACCACTTTAGCCAAGTGATCAAGTTTAACATTATCAGCAATAAGACATATTGATATTACATACCCGCTCATATGATGCAACGAGAAGGTTCTTCACCTCTGTGGTACAACATCTCCAAATATCTTTTACCTCAGTCTAATCATAACAAATCATCAGACAAACTCATACTGAGAAGCACTCCACAAAATGCCTGACCAATACATATCAAAAGTGTCAAGGTCAAGAGGGATAAGAAAAGACAGAGGAACTGGCACATTGAAGTAGACTAAGAAGATAAGACAACGAAAAGCTATGTTGTGCTCTGGGGTGAATCTTGGAACAGAACAAGAAAATCTGAAGAGTCTACAGTTTAATTAACAGTTTTTCATATGTATGATAAGGAACTTATATCGAGAATATATAAAGAACTCGTGTTTCATAATAAAAAACCAAATAATCCAATTAAAAAGCTGGCAAAGGATCTGAATAGACATTTCTCCAAAGAAGATGTACAAATGGTCAATAAGCACATGAAAAGACACTCAACAACATCAGCAGTCAGGGAAATGCAACTCATAACCACAATGGGATACTTACATCCACTAGGTTGGCTATAGCCAAGAAGACAGATAACAAGAAGTGTTGGCAAGGATGTGGAAAACTAGGAACCCTAATGCACTGCTGGTGGGAATTTAAAACAGTGCAGCATTTGGTAAAGGGACACGAAAATCAACTACATTGTATATTGATAAATTAAAATTTTAAAAAAATGGTGCAGCACCTTTGGAAAACAGTCTGGCAGTTCCTCAAAAAGGTTAAACATAGAGTTTTCATATGACCTACTCCTAGGTATATATCTAAGATAAATAAAAACATACATCCATGCAAAAACTTGTATATGAATGCTCATAAGTGAATTATTCCTAACAGCCCCGAAGTGGAAACAACCCAAATACCCATCAATTAATGAATAAATAAAAAGTGATAGCTCCATACAATGAAACATTACTCAGCAATAAAAAGAAATTAAGTACTGAAACATGCTACAACATGGATGAATCTTGAAAACAATATATTATGTGAAAGAAGTCAGTTGCAAAAAAAGAACATATATGAATCTATGTACATGAAATATCCAGAATAGACTAATCTATAGAGATAGAAAGTAGATTAGTTGTAATATATGGCTGGAGAGGTTGGGGAGTGACTGTTCATATGGATGGGGTTTCTTTTGGGGATGATGAAAATGTTCTAAAGTAGATTGTAGTGATGATTACACAACTCTGTGAATATGCTAAAAACCACTGAATTTTAAATAACATAAATTGCAATGGTATGTGACTTATACCTCAATAAAGCTGTTATTAAAAAAGCACATTTACAGTCACATACAAAAATATTATGAGGAAAACACGTAATTTTTTTTAGAATCTAGGATTTGGAAAGGGTTTTCTAAGTATTACAAAAATCTCAAAAATCATAAGATCATTTGACTAAAATTTAAACCATCTATATGACCATTCTAATTAACAGTGGATAAATGTAATTGTACATTTGTCAAAACCCATAGAATTTACAACAGAGTGAACCCTGAGGTGAACAATGTATTTTGGTCAATAACAATGTATTAATATTGGTTCATCAATTGTAACAAATGTACCATATCAATGCAAGATGTTAATTATAGGGGGAACTGGGGTTGGGGAGTCAGGGAGAGTTACATGGGAACCCTGTATTTTCTGCTCAATTTTTCTTTAAACCTGTAACTGTTAAAAAAAAAAAAAAAAAGTTTACTAATTCAAAACAAAACCAAAAAAAGGGCAATATGGAAAGGCAGTGGGTTAAGTGCACTGGCTTTAGAATCTGTCTACTTTATGTTTGAATTTAACAGCAATGAAAGCTTCAGCAAGTTATTTAACTTGCCACTGAATCAGCTCGGAAGTTTATGGTCATTCTTTGTCTTGTAGATACTGGTAAACAAAAAATCTGCTCTGACCGGGTCAGCTAAATTATAGTTCTTTGGGAGATTTGGGCTAAGTTAGTAATCATGTGCACCCATCCTGGAAAACATTATAAGACCATTTTTACTTTGAAGCAGAAAAGATGATACCAGAATGCCATAAAATAACCTGGAATGCCTCTTATGACCTGCATCCTAGATCCCTGAATGTAGGATGTAACCTAGTAACGATTCCAAATCTATAGTCACGTACAACCAATAGAAAACTTGTTGAAGTAATTAGGTGGGGTAATAAAATGCTAAGCTCTGTTGGCCTTCTTCAGAGAGCATTTCTCAGGGCAACCTGAACTACACATCTCCCTGGTTGCAATCATCACATTAGCTCAATAAATCCATGCTATATGTATTTGGTCTCAATTTCTTTTTAGGTCATCGATAAAATAATGAAGGATCCAGTACATGTCTTACACAAAGCAAGTCACTTATACCTATTTTTTAACTAAATAAGTACCTTCCTATTTACAATTTCAACTGTCATTCAAGAATCTGCAAATCTCTGCTTTAATTTCTGGCATAGAGCAATAATAACAGTGTAGCCTTGCCTAACTTTTATACTGTCTCTTACTATAAAGAATCTATTTGCAAATGAACAATTTCTAAAAATGGACTGTAACAAATAGTAAAGAATTTCACATGGACTTAGGTTATATAATACAATTCACATTTTCATCGACACACTCAACAGTTAAGAATTTTCAATCTTAGTACCACACCTTATCCTTTAAAACTTCATGAGGCGAGGTAGCTACAATACCCATTTATAGCAGATAAATAAAAATTCAGATGATCTCTAGCCAAACTCAATCTCAGTCCTTTCAAACATGCTATCAAGTTCTGATTATACTTCAATTTGAAATTATCTCTGAAGTCATGGAACATAAGGCTGTGGTAAAATCAAGTTGTTTTCTTTCTTTCTTTCTGATTAAATGGAGAGATGACATGTTTTAATAAAGTTAGCCTGTCACAGCCTATTTATTTTTATTCTTTAGCACTCAACTGCACAATAAATGTTTTGATGTTTTATTCTTTCCAATAAATTTTTTAAAAAAGTAATAACCTGGCATCAGACAATCAATAATTAAAAAGATTATGATGAATGCAGGAGGGAAAGATTTGGAGTAGCTGAACTTTAAATCCTTTTAAACACTTAAAGTCTGTTTTTGATAATCTCAAAAAAAAAAAAAAGTGACAAGGAAACTAATTTTCTCTACCTGCAAACATATACTAGAAACTCTAGTATTAGGAATACATTTTTTAACCTTAGATAACAACTTACCTATCCTAAATCTTGAAAAAAAAGTATATAAGACACATAAGTAAAGATATTATAGGAGGACTCAGTTCCAGAGTTCAAATATACTGTTTTCATCATTTAAAAGAATATTTATTATATGATGCATTGTAGTTTGAGGTACAGAAGTTATCATTTACTTCTGAAAACTGATGATTGGAATATGACAAACTTTAACTCCACTACTTGTAGGCTAATGATTTTCTTGAGAATATCTGGAGCTATGTAGTCTGATTTCCTCCGAGGGATTAAAAAAAAAGTCACAACCTTTACCCCTTTTCTGAAAACAAATCTGATATCTCACTTTGGATATTTGAACATTTAGCCACCTTGGCTGAATTTTGATTGATAAATGAGGTCACAAAATCCATTAACCTCATAACATCACCATATCAAAGTCACACTGATAGCACATTTGTGTCCAACTCTTTGTTGCCACTAGTGCTAACACTAGGTTATGAAAATGGCAATAAATTAGCATCCAAAAAAAACAGAAAGGGTAATTTCAGAAGAATTTGGTTAGTACTGGGCCTAAGACCAATTGTATCTAAATTAGGCTGCAGAGCAGATCACATTTGACTACTTTAATGCTCCAAAAGACATAAAGTATATCTGTACATCAGGTATACTAATAGATGCATGGGTAACACGAACTTTAAACAAGATCTAACTTCTTAATATATTGGGCCAAATTTAATAAAGTTCTACTTTCGTGAAATTTACATAACATACTTGAATTTGCAATATGTATATCTGTTTAAATGTTCTATAACCAAAACTTTAAAAAATTCAGACAGTTATTAAGGAATTCAAGATTCTTTAGTAAACTTTTCTGTTTGAATTAAAAAATTTTTTTGGTTTTTAATTTTGGCAGCTGGCCGATACAGGGGTCTGAACCCTTAGACTTTGGTGTTATCAGCACCATGCTCTAACCAGCCCTGGTTTTTAAGTAATACTAAAAAATATCCAAACCCATTGTCATCGTGATGGTTCAAGGAACACCCATAAAACGATAAAGCCCCTAGAGTTAATTTTAGACAATGTAGAAAAATTCCTGGCTCCAGATATAATCTAGTGACTTGGGCAGCATATGAATGTTAACCATGATGTGACAGATCAGATTTCAAATTCTTAAGACTGAACTAGGATGGGTGAAAGACAAAAAGTAAGGTCAGGACCAAGGAGAAAAACGGTGCAAATATTATTTTTTTCCATTTTCAATGCTTTGGGATGAGGATTAGGACCAGGATTTGAGAAGAGTGAATTCAGGAGTCCACGAAGTGGGGAGGGGGAAACCTGTTGACAAGTTTCCTCTGCCCATGACCTTTAGCCTAGAAGTTAATTCTTCCAACTGGGGCAACCCCAAGGGAGGAAGACAGGGTCCACCACCAGGGGCAGACAGTGTCACCTTTGCCCTAATTTAGCTTGAAAAGGGAATGGTGCCTTCAGCCTCCAGATGTGCACTGTCTGTTTCGCCTTAACTCCTTCACCTTCCTCCCCTTATCCCCATCCAGAGTTCCCTCTCACCCGGGCAGGACAGCTTGGCTAGCGGCACCAACATGTTCAAAGTGACCAGGACTCTTGGTCGGATACAACGGAAGGACTGTCTCCGGGCGCTGGACCTCTAGGCCGCGGGGGGCGCCATCACCTGCCGCGCAGGACCAACTCCGCCGCCGCACTTTGGCTCTCCGCTCAGCCTACCGCTCTTGCTCACGGCGTTCCCGCCTCCCTCTCGCTCTGCGCCGGCGCCACTCATGACCCGACAGTCAGCAGAGGCTTCCGGGTCCTGGAACAAACGAGGAGAAGAAAAGGGAGCCCAAGTCCCAGCGCGGCCCGTGGCTTCAGGCTGCGGATTGGTCTGAACCACGTTCTCACCCACCCATGATAAAGCAGCCAAAGTGCGACGGGAGGGGCCCACAAAGCCCCTAGCAGGACGCACGCGCAGTGAAAGCAGAAGGAGGTGGAGCGATGCGCACGGCTTCCTGGGAGTTGTAGTCTTCACCTCCAGCGCCCTCCGAGTCCGACTGGAGGTCTGCGCAGGAACAGAGAGCTGCCCAAAGTGAATTGAATGACATGTCCCGAAGAATGAAAAGTCTTTGTGGTTCTGGGCTGGGACTCTGAAGAGATGGGGCGGGACTTGGGGCGGGAGGAGGTGGGGCCTCTGGGCTTTGAGCGCGAGCGGTTGAAAGACGCTGGTGTCGGTTCGGCTGCTCTGACCGTATTCTGCAGTCCCAGCCCTTGCCCATGGCTGAGCCTGAGGAGCTGCGGGTTTCTTCGTCGCCCCCGCCGCCTTTTTCTTCTCCCTCGTGTTCAGACGCCTCTTCCGCGTCTTCCCCCAGCGTCCCAGTGAGTTTGGGCTGGACAGTTCCGAGCAGGAGGAGCGGCCGAACGGTGGATCCGCTAGAGGCAGTGGAGCTGCAGATCGGAGACGTGAGTGTCGCGTCGTTCGACAGGTCCCAGGACCGCGGCCCCAGTCAGCGCTTCTCGGAGGACAGACCCTATGGGCTCGGGAGGGGGAGTCCGTCCACCCGACCCCGCGCCACTGGCCCTTCTCCTGCCTCCTGAGCGTGCAGGGGGGATGCCAAAGTTAAAGTGCACCCCACCCTGAGGATTCTGCCTTTAGACGTAGGGTGGAGGAATTGAGGGTTATCCCTCCACCGCCCCCTACCCCCGGCTTCTTTTCGCCTTGCCTTCTGGTTTCAATCATTCATAGTAACCCGAAGCCACGGAGCTCACGTGCGCCGCCTGCTGCTCTCCTTCCGCGCCTCCTCTCCCATCAGAGAACAGTTTTCACAGTGCGAGCAGTTTGTCTGTTGGTGCCGAGGATCGGGCTGTGATTTCTTTCCGTGGGACTTAGAGCCCGCTGCTCTAGCTGGCCACCTGCCCAGAGCCAGCCGATGATGCTGTTCACTGTCTGCCTCAGGCTTGCTTTGCGCTGGACCCAGCTTGGAGGGCTTAGTGAGGCCCCTGTAGTCCCGATTAGTGCAGGACTCCCCCCTGTGATTGCTAGAATGCATAATTGGGCTGGATGGTTTTTGTTAAATCTCGAATTCCTGGAAACTAGCACCCCACCTCCCAGCCCTAACACACATACCAACGGAGAGGGGTCACAGTTTCAGTATTTACACACTCTTGAGTGGGTCACGTGGAGTGGGGTCTGTAGAGCGTAACCTTCCTGGGACAGCTTTGTGGAATAGACCCTCCTTTGCAGTTTGGAAACTGAGGAATGAGCTCTATTATGTCATTGCTAGACAAGTTTTTTTTTTTTTTTATGACTAAAGTACTGATCCAGCTTTTATTTTTGCCGAACAAGACCGGTTACAAGTAAATATGTAGAATGAAATGCTGATGTGTTATCTAGGAACAGTGTTATTTTATAGCATAGGTGAAGAAAACATTTGATTAAAAAAGTGAGTTTTCCACCAAGATTTGGATATTTTCTGCATTTGTGTGATTTTGTTAATGTTATTTGTCAGAGGTCAGAGTATCTGTTTTTTGATCTATACATTTTCTTGGTCTTGGTCTGAAGTGTTCACAGGTAAAAATACTGGAACAATGCCCTTATTACTCAAACATCAGTAAGAATTGTGTATGGCGAAGTCCTTCAGATATTTCTGGTGTTTGGTGTCGGGGGGTCCAAGTCATCTTGAGCTTAAATGAGAACACTGTATTTTCAATTAAAACAAAAATGCTAACTTGTCTCATACATAATGGATATTTTTCTAGCAGACATGTTTCCTCAAATATTGATATTATATAATATTAAAGAACTCCTTGGGTCCCCTGAAAGAACCAGTGTTTTAGCTTTTTGAGAAAATAACTTGGGCATTGGATTCAGGGTTTGAAGCTATTTTTAGACTATTTATAAGATGAGATGAGAATTTAGAAAATTGACTCCTATTTGACATTTTTTTAAATTTCAGGCAGCATTTTCATTAACCAAACTTCTTGAGGCCACGTCTGCAGTATCAGCTCAAGTGGAGGAACTTGCCTTCAAGTGTACAGAAAATGCACGTTTCCTTAAAACCTGGCGGGACCTCTTGAAAGAAGGCTACGATTCTTTGAAACCTGACAACTAATTTGGCATGCTTAGTCGTTTAAGTAATGGCTGTGTAATAATTCATACTTTCTCATATATATTTGCACATGTACGACATATATAGGATGATATTTTTCTAGCAGTTCTGTATTCTCAGGAGGAAATTTTTCTTGCTTTTCTTCATTTTTATGAAAGCAGGATACTGATGTTATTTTCGATGCTGGCCAGTATTTGTTTATCCTTATATACTTTCTGCCATCTAAACTTTCATAGAATCCTTTATTCCTTTATGAAAGTTAATTTCATCAGTAGGTAACTACCAGTAGCAAACTAGGTAGAACATTTTTTGCTTTTCAAGAAGATGCCAAGAATGGTGGAGTTTGAAGTTGAGCTTTATTTTATGGACTGAGCAAGGTAACTTTAACTAAGGTTGCCAGTGGTGGATCCAGCTGCATTAGGCCAGGTTCTCTAGAGCCAGTGACTGTGTCTTACTTACTTCTATATCCCTAGCACCTAAAACAATGTTACACAACATTCACTAAATGTTTCTTGAATAAAAGAATTGAAAAACATAATTAAAAACTATTTTTAACATGAAGATTGTAAATTGTTTCTCTAAAAATAAATGAATCAGAACTTCATTGACTTGAAGGAAAACATTCTCTTTTATGGGGATTTGAACTTTGATGATAGCTTTTTAAATAAATGATAAATGTTTTTTGCCCTTCTATGATTTTTTTTTTTAGACTTTACTTCAGAAAATGAAAGCCTGTTATTTTTCCCTATTTATTTCTATATTTTTTTTCCCTATTTATTTCTATAGTAAGCTGCTTTTATGGTGAATATTTCTTGTATTTGCTATTTTTATATGTTTGGTTGCTGTCCTTTACCATGCCTTATCAAATGTATGGCTCTGTGTTATTACTTTTAGAGCTTTGCAAATTGTTTATGTAATAATTCTGGAGAAATTACTTTGTTTCCAATACATCAAATTTTAATGATTTTTGATTGTTTTTGTATTATTTGACCTCAGTGACAGTGTTATATTTTACTTATCCTGTATTTTATGTTTCTTTTTGGTGGTTTGTGTCATGTGTTAACTATTAGGCCAACTAATTCTCTACTGTATATTACTTATGGACATCTTTGATATAGCATTTTAATTCTTTGTAGATATGGAGATGTACAGAACTATATTCTAAAGCCCCACAATGGGGCTATGAAAAGGGACAAATGGATGGGCACAGAATAGTTTTATTTAGCATATTAGATCACAGTCTTTGATTAATTTTTTTAAAGATCACACATATGGTGTGATTTCTATATCAAAGAGATGCTTATTTCAATATTAGAAAAATATTTTTCTTATATGTCCTGAAAGTTGCAATTTTTAAAATGTGCTAAAATAAACTCTTTTAAAAGCAAATTTTATTTGCATTTATTTGGGTTCATTATTTTAAAGCTTTTTATTGGTATATTACGAACATACAGGAAAGGTGAATGATTTAAAAAACACCCATGTATTCACCATGCATATTTAATAAGTGTTAGCATTTGGCTATATTTTAAAAAATATATATATATTCTTAAATGTAAATATTAGGTACATTTGAAGCTTGCTTTGTTAGCTCTTTGATCTTATTCCCTCCCTCCCTCCCCAGAGGTAAACCGCTGTCCAAGAGGTGGTATAAATTCTGATTTGTGTTTTTATATTTTTAATACATGTGTATGTTTTCAAAGCACTACATAATATTGTCTTATGTATGTAGTAGTCCCCTGCTTCCTGGTATTCATGCCCCTGTTTAGCCTTCTCTCACATTATATAGTGCTGACTTGTATAACCGCCAGAATATTGAGGAAATGCAGTGTGTAATTCCTGAGGGCCTATCTTTTGCCTATTTTTCTGCTTTATATTTTCCTTGTCAATTTGTAGATATTACATATTTTGAATACTGGCTAATGATGTTATGTATCTTTCAACTATCTTTTTCGTAGTCTGGTTTGTCTTTGTATTTTGATTATGGAGTCTCCTTGAATAAAGGTTTTAAATTTTAATGTAATCTTACCAATCTTTCATAATGGTTTGTTCTTTCTGCATTTTCTATAGGAAGTACCATAAAGACATGGTCCTATATGACCCTCCAAAAGTTTAAAAATTTTTGTTTTTAATCCAACTGAAATTTCTTTTTGCTTGAGATGTGACTTTGGGATCTTGTTTTGTTTGCTTTTACATGTATATAGCTGTTCCTCCAAGTACCAGTGTTCCAAATGCTACATCTGTCATTCAATTCCCATATAAGTGCCAGGTTCTGAGCTCTCTCTTCATTCCATTCTTTTGATCTGAAGGAAACCGGAACATGCCACCTCAAAATATGCCAATTTGGCATAGTAATTATTTCAAACTGAAGATACTTGAGAAACAAGTTGCAGAAGTTCTATCTGAACTGCCCTTTCGTACGTGTAGCAACCATGAGCATTTCTTTGAGAAAGATGACTTCCCTGTACTCATAAGAGAAGATAATTTAGCTCTGAGACAGCACCAGAAGAATCTACAAACAAATCTTAACTCCATTAATTTCTTCCCATGTATTTACCTTTCTGTGGTTTTCTACCTCTGGAAGTGTTTGTCCTGTCACTTCTCTAAAATATTCTTTGTCAAAGATGCTGTATAAGCCGGAGTTCCCTTTCACTGAGGTTTTCCCTATGGGATGCGCACTGTGCATGTTAAGAAACTTGCTTGTTTTTCTTTTGTTAATCTGTCCTTTGTTACAGGGGTTTGTTCCAACTACAAATTTATGAGGGTTGAGAAGAAATTATATTTTCTCCCCTACAGATCTATTTGCTTAAACCCATGGTAAGACTCCCTGCAAGTTTCCCTGTTTTAGCTGTATTATAAGTGTGTTGTGTAGTACTTTTTATGGTATGTGACTTTCTCTTTTTTTTCCCCTCCAATGTATTTTTTTTTTTTTTTTAAGTTACAAAAGAAAAGAACAACGTTATCGATTTCTAATTCTACCAAGTTGTGGACAGCTTAGGACAACCTTTCAGGTAGTGAGCTTTCTGTGGGCGCTTTTAGTTTATTCCTCAGCACCTAAATTCACAGCTGCTAGTATCTGGGGTCTGGAAGACTCACAGCTCAGCTTACTTATAGCTTGTGTTACCATGTGTGGTCCATGGAGTTTGTCTTATTTTTAAGAGTGGCTTTAAAAAAATCCCTTTTTATATTTATTTTTGCTCTGCTTCGTGGGAGAGGTTGGGGAGAGCTCAAAGCATAAACATTTTCTTAAAGACTTCAGAATTTTTTCTTAGCTCAGCAGCTCTATACAAACTTTGGAGGAAAACTAAGTATTCTGAATAATGTAAATTTTTAAAAGCTTCAAGAGACTGAAGTCAATAAGATTAAATTTTTAACATTAAATATAATATGTTTAGTTTCAAAAAATCTGAGTATGAAATATGTGCGAGGTAATATGTTAGGAACTTTATAAATATTATTTTATGTTACCTATATTATTGAGGAAAGTGATATTATTTCTGTTTACAGAATAGAAAACAGACTGAGATAAAAGTAATTTCTTGCGGGTTTCTGACACCAAAATTGGTGTGCTTTTCTATACACTTAGCCACCTAGCTCTTGGTTAGACTTACTAATATTCAGGTTTATCATTTGTTTACACTCCCCATCTGTAATGATTAATTTTTATGTGTCAACTTGACAGGCCCACAGGTACCCAGATAATTATTCAAACATTATTCTGTGTTTTTCAGTGAGGATGTTTTTGGATGAGACTAACATTTAAATTGGTAAGCACATTTCCCTCCATAACGTGGGTGGCCTCATCCAATCAGTTCAAGGCCTGAAAAGAACAGCAGCTGACCCTCCTCTGAGCGAGAGAGAATTCTGCTTGATGGCCTTTGAACATCACCTCTTCCTGCCTGATAGCCTTTGAAGTGGGACATTAGCCCTTCCTGGTTCTACACTTGGACTTGAACTGGGATATTGGCTCTGCAGATTTTTAGACTTGCCAGCCTTTATAATCATGTAAGCCAATTCCTTATAATCTTTGGAGAAACCAGAGTAATTAATACACCATTCAAAAAATGTAATATTTGTTCTAGTAACTGTATAACTTCTAATTTTTCCCTGAGATTACTTTTTTGTTGAAAGCTCAAAAAGCCTATAAAGATCACCTGACCAAATTAGAACTGGAGGTACAGAAACTTGTTAGAATGTTATTGCAGATATTCTAATGACACATGATATTGGCCTAAACTAGGTATTGAGAATTGGGATGACGAGGAGTGGATGGATTTAAGAGATGTTTATGAGGTAGAATCAAGGGAGGACTGGGTGATTTGATATGTTGGGTAATAGAGAGGGAAGAGTCAAGGATGACTCCCAGATTTCTAGCTTGGGCCATTGGGTGCCATTCACCAAAACAGGGTCTAGGGGAGAAGAATCAGGTGTCCAGAGTCCAGATCCATACATAATAATGACATTAAGGAGCAAGTGAGATACCCAAGTGGAAATATCTAGTTGGCAGTTGTATACTTAAGTGACCAATTGAGGGGAGAGGACAGGTTAAAGGCAAGAATATGGGAATCATCAGCATATACATTCTAATTGAAGCCTTGGAAATGAATGAGATTTCCATAGTCCGTAGGTAGGAAAAAGGCTTAAAACTATGAGAGCAAATGACGCTTGTAGTGAAAGATTTTTTTCAAAAAGAAGAGCAACTGAGTAAAAATTAAATAACTGTATTTTTGAGGTCTCTTATTTAAAGTGGGTCAGTTCATTTCGTTCAAGTATCACCTCACTGGTTTGTCAAGTAAAATGCGTGGACTTCACAATTCCAGCTGCATATTTCCCCTTCACCTTTGTTCTTTGCCTTCAACTTCATCGGTGTCTAAATTGCTTTGGTTTATGCAGTTATTACTTTGAGAGAGAGTATCTATTAGCATGATGTCTTAGGGGTTCTTAAATTTAAAATGTCTGTAAAAAAGTTGAGGTGTTCCTGATAATAAATTTTTAAATTTTAAAGCAACTTTGGCTGTTTTGACTTAGAAGATTAATTTGACCTGGAGCATGGTCCATGAATTTTGAACCAAAGTTATATTTTTAAGAGAGAAAATCTTGACTTGTATCTGGGTTAACTTAGTGCTTCTGTTGCATTTTGTATGGAAGCTAGTAGGAGCTAGTTATGTGGTATATTAATAATTATCAAATTAAATAGAAGTTACTTATATTAAGGTTATGAAAGGGTGGGAGAGTGAGTGAGTGAGTAGACAGGAAGCCAGGTGACTTCTAGAAAATAATTTTAAAATATTTTAAAAACTAAAGAAAGATATTTATTTTGTAAATTTTCTGCATCTCTAAGAGCCTTAAACAGGTCAGGATCATGCTTTTTGTAGAAGTAAATTTTTTCCATCCCATCTTTATGATTATAGCTTTTATTCTTTTTTAGATATCCTTTTTAAGAAAAATATTTTCCTATTCTATTACTTAATATTAGTAATAAGTCTTTTAAATAATAAATAATCCTAAAATTGTCTCATAAAAGAATTTAAATGTTTTCATTTTTTGAAAGCTTTTTTATTATCTATTTTTTGCAGGCTCTTTAAAAGAAAAAAATTAGGCTATTTTATATAAGTAGTTATATGATTCAATATTATAAGCAGAACTATAGCTTTCTGTATGTTCTGATTTTTGTTGAAAGTGTACCATATTCTTCATGTAGAAAACTTACTGGCCATACTGGCCAGCTGCCAAAAAAAAACCTTACTGGGATATTTCCAAGTAAGAACAGAAAGAACCCAAAGCAATCCATGTTTTTAATAGAATTAAATTTCAGGTCACTTATTTTCAAAATAAGTCTGTACAGTTATATACTCAATAATTGCATTATGTTTTTGATCCAGGTATTTTCATACATTTTTGGTGTATTTAAAACTACCCAAAAACATTTTTTTCCTGTTTAAAGATTTCAAATTATGAAAGCAAAAAATTCCAGCAGCTCATTTATAGACCAGAGAAGAACGACTAGCTAAAAAGTATCTTAGGAACTGGCCATGCAAACAGAAGGTAAAGCCATCTCTTGATAACAATATTTTCTCCTTAGACTGAAACATGTACATATAAACCTTTCCTTCCTAAAAGTTAAGTTCCTGAATCAGTGCATTCTAGCTCTTCTTGCTTTTTTTTTCCTTTTAACTGCCTTATTGAGATATTTCACATACCATAAAATTCACCTATCTAAAGTGTACAAGTCAATGCCTACTGCGTAATTGTTTATCCATTACCACAGACAATTTCAGAACATTTTCTTTGGGTCCAGGAAGACACCCTGTATTTCTTGGCTGTCACCCTATGGACCCTCCCAGCCACCCTCACCCCAGTAATCTCTAATCTACTTTTTGTCTCTATGAATTTGCTTATGCTAGATTTTTCATGTAAGTGGAATTATACAGTACTTGTCCTTTAATGTCTGGCTTATATTACATCCTTCATGTGTTGTAGCAAGTATGAGAGCTTCATTACTTTCAATAGCTGAATGATATTCCATCGAATGTATATATACCACATTTGGTTTATCCATTCATCATCAGTTGATGGGCACTTGGGTTGTCTCCATCTTTTGGGTATTGTGAATAATGCTGCAGTGAATATTTGCATACAAGTATTTTTTTGAGAACTGTTTTGAATTCTTTTGGGTTTGTATCTAGGAGTGAAATTTCTGGATCATATGATAATGGTTTTTAACTGACGAACTTTTCCACGGCAGCTGCACCATTTTCCCTTCCCATCAGCAATATGCAAGGGTTTCAATTGCTACACATTCTGTCCAACATTTGTTATTTTCTGTTTTTTATTTATTTTTTGATAACAGCCCTAGTAGTAGGTGAGAAGTGTTATCTCATTGTGGTTTTAATTTGCATTTCCCTAATGTTTAGTGATGTTGAACATCTTGTCATGTGCTTTTTGGCCATCTGTTTATCCTTTTTGGAGAAATGTCCTTTGCCCACTTTTTAATTGGGTTGTTATTTTGTTGAGTTGTAAGAATTCTTTATTAGTCAGGATATTAAGCCCTTCTCAAATATTTTTTGCAAATATTTTCTTCCATCCTGGTGGGTTGTCTTTTCACTTTCTTGACAACATCCTTTGAATGTACAAAAGTTCTTAATTTAGATGAACTCCAATTTATCTATTTTTTTCTTTGGTTTGTCATGCTTTTGTTGTCATATCTAAGAATCTGTTGCTAAATTTAAGGTTTTGGAGATTTACCTCTGTTTTCTTCTAAGAGTTTTATAGTTTTAGCTCTTATATTTCGATTGTTGACTCATTTTTGAGTTAATTTTTGTAAGTCGAGTGAGGAGGCCAACTTTGTTCTTTAGCATGTGAATATCCAGTTGTCCCAGCATCTTTTGTTGAAAATACTATTCTTTCTTATGATTGTCTTGGCACCCTTGTTGAAAATCAATTGACTGAAAATTTGAGGGTTTATTTCTGTACTTTCAATTCTGTTCCATTGATCTAAATGTTTACCCTCATTCAGGCTTTTCTGATTTACTCCTCTGCAATACTCCCATTCTCCTATTTCAATCTCATATAATGGTGCTCATTTAAAGCAACAAGAAAACTGGGCGAGAAGTGACAGAAAAGTGCTGTTTTTGAGTTTATAGCAAAACATCTTTTTTTCATAGTAATAAATAAGTTGTATTGGCTCTCAAGTGTATGCAGACTTGAATGAAGAGAGAAAAGATGGATTCTTAAAACAGAATATCTATATTTCGCAGTCAGACATTTTCTCTGATGCTGTTTATACTGAATACTTCAAAACCTTAAACCTGTATTAAAAGTGCTTATGATTCTTATGTTTGCTGGCATGCATGACAGGTAAAGCCCTACTTTAACCTAGAAGCTGCAGATGGACTTTGTCTTTGTAGTTAAACACAGTTTACAGATTAGAAAGGTTTTTTATGGTCTGCTTCCAGGAATTTAACTCAGTGCTATGTGCATAGTGGGTACTCAGTAAATGCATGTTAGAAGGAGATTTCTCTTAACTTCCTATGCAAAATATGTACACCTTATTGATGTAATTACTTCCCTTTATATGAACATTAGTCACTTAGTTTTCGTCATGTCCTTGTAAGCTAATTTATCTTAGCCATTGTTATAAATTATCTATTTTGTGGTATTCATTTCACACCAGTAAATCCCTCCTGAAGCACCCCACAGTATTCCCTGTGAAGACATGGGTTTCAGCATTAGTTATGAATAAGAATTGAGTCTAGATGATTGAGAAATTAGTGACATTTCACAGGGGTCTGTGAAAACATCCGGTTTCATTAACTCAAGTGACATTTCCTGCGGTGGCCACATTTCTGCCCAGGTGAACGATGGAGCATATGTTTTTTGACTTCCTTTGCTATCAATAGATCTTCTTTGTCTATGTTTATACCAAAACTGATGGATCATTTCTTTGAATGGTCTTGTGGTCAGAGTATAGAGAATTGGGTTCAAAGCACTGTTAATAGGCAGAATAAAAATCACTACCCAAGAGGTTATGGTGCCTGGAAGAGAAAAATGAGATAGTTTTACCATTTATAGATGTTTACAAGGTATAGAAACCCCCTTCCCTTGTTTCTTCCACCCCAGTCCCCTCTTGAGTCTTATTCTTTTCCTTTGATGTCATATAATTAAATAATAAGTCTGTATGTGTTTCCAGAATGTCTTTCCAGAGTACCAGTGTTTGAAGGGAGTGCTGGTGCTACAAAAGAACAGGATTCTTTGCTAAATAGCTTTTCTAGAATACATCAAAAAAATATTTAATTAGGTAGAAATGTTTTCTGCAAAGTGATTACATAATATTATTCCATTTTAGGAGAAACTATATGGTTTAGTATTTAAATCATAGCTTTTAAAATGTTTTAATTACTAGATAGTGCATATAGTATTTCTCAGAATATGTAGACTTATCTTTAAAAGATTTCTTTTCTGCTTTTTATTTGATTTTAAAAATAAGTATGCATTTTTCGGCTTTCGGCCATATATTTAGTTCAACAAAAACATCTTTGGCTAACCCTATCTTAAAAATCAGCCTAGTATATATGCAATTACCAAATACTCAGATTTTTATTATAATTTAATCGATGGCTATCATCCTTTATGTAAACAAAATGTAAGATATTATCACCATCATCCATGGGATAAAACACAATTAAAATTATGTATTTATAAGTTTAAAAAATGTGTATATTACTACATTATATATATAATTAACAGGATATTTGCACTTTTTTGTTGTGGTAAAATATACATAACATAAAATTTACCATTTTAACCATTTTTAAGTATATAGTACGTTCACATTGTTGTGCAACCATCACCATAATCCATCTCCAGAACTTTTTTGTTTTCCCAAACTGACACCCTATACCTATGAAATAATGATTTCACTTTCTCCCCTCCCGCAACTCCTGGCACCTACCATTCTATGTCTGTCAATGAATTTGACTACCCCAGGAACCTCACATAAGTGGAACCATAAAATGTCTGGCCTTTTGTGTTTGGCTCATTTCACTTAGCATAATGTCTTCAAGCTTCATTCATATTGTAGCATGTGTCAGAATCTCCTTCTTTTATAATGCTAAATGATAACCTGTTGTGTGTGTATGCCACATTTTGTTTAATCATTTGCACCTTCCACAGACACTTGGGTCGCTTCTACCTTTTGGCTATTGTGAATGATGCTGTTATGAATAAAGGAGTGCAAGTATCTGTTTGAGTCCCTGCTTTCAATTCTTTTGGGTATTTATCCAGAGGTGGAATTGCTGGATCATGTGGTAATTGTGTTTGATTGAGGAACTGCCATACTGTTTTCCACAGCAGGTGCACCATTCTACTTTCCCAGCAGCATGCACAGGGTTTCAGTTTCTCGACATCTTCACCAACACTTGCTATTTTCTGTGTTTCTTTTTCTTTTAAATAATCGCCACCCTAATGGATGTAATGCATATTCTTTTTAAATGCCAAGAGTGTTTTCTTCTGTTATCTTCAATTCTGGGATAATGTTCTCTAAGTTTTATGTATTCCAGAAAGAAACATTTCTTATGTTATGGTAAGAAAAAATGAAGTAATTGTTTGATAATCTTTTTGGCCTCTTTTCTTTTCTGGTCATCTTGAGCATGTGATTATCAGAATTTCAACAAAGTATCTAATTTATTTTGGTCCTTGTTCTTTTGTTCCAATAGGAATCGTGTTATTAGGCATTTATGAAGAGAACTGAAGAGCTTCCTCCTAGTAAACATTTTATTGATGAACATATATAAAGTACATATAGCCCTGACTTATAATTCTTGAAACCAGGTAGTGTTAAGGATCTTAATTGTCTTTCTTAAAAGAACACTACACAAACAGATTTATTATTTCTTTACAGAAAAAAAAAGTTTTACCTGGTATTTCTACCTGAAGTAGTGAAAGAAATTTCAGTACAAAAATGGGGATCCAGCACAATGCATCAGTAAATACAATAAAGAAAAAACGTTTGGCAAGAATCATTTCTTTTTTAACTTGATTCCGTATTTCAGCCGTTGATATGGCACTTTGATGAACACTGTAAAACATGCTTCCATAGGAAAAAACTATGATGATAAATGCTGCCAAGTTAATACCTATGTGGAACACAAGGAATATTATTAATGTATGTGAACATTCTTTCAAAACAAACAAATAACATTCCTTTATGTGTTCTTATTAAAGATACAAAGATAACATGTTTTCTTGTTCTCCATAAAGAATCATTAAGGTGCATAAAAATCATGAATTTTTTTGAGTTGAAGTATTGTTGAAGTAATGAAGAATGATGTGATGACATGTTTAATTTTACAATGGCATATTAAAATGAAATTATATGAATTCAGTAAATATCCTGGGCCTTTAAGCCAATTAGCATTAGCGGATTTTTTTTTTCATAATTCAATTACTTTGTGCTGCACTTTGAGAATATTTATACATTATTTGTTTAGAATAGTTGCATGTTTATAATAAACTGGTAAATGTAAAAAAAACCCCAAAACCAAATAACAGTAGTATGTATACTCTTAAGCCAAAGATGTGCATGACTACACAAATGAATTCGAAAAGATAATAAATATCATTATGTCCATATTATATAGGCAAAGAGCCAAAATATATTTTGCTTAGTATTATTAGGGTGAATACATGAAATACAAGTACTTAGTGTCTTTTCTTAAGCTGCATCAGATTGGAATTTATATTCTAAGGGGTAAATTGGATGAAAAAAATCTGTTGGGATTCTGATAGAATCTTCCCCCACCCTCCCTGAGAAAAACTGGTTAGAAGATCTGAAATAAAATTTTGTAAACATTGGAAGGCATAAAGAATTTCGTATTGCAAGTTATTCCAGCATTTGAATGAAAGGGCTTGTAATACAGAGTTTCTTACCAAGAAAAATTGCCACTGAATAAATCTGGGCTCCCGTACTTTCTTTATCTTCTGAATGAAGAGGGAAACATACTCCATTGGTGCCATAATAATTTTTGAAAAATTCCTTATTGCTCAATGGAATAAAAGCCACTATAAACCCAGTAATCCAAATGAGAGTCAAAAATGTAATTGTTCTGCATTTTCTAGGTCTTAAATATCTAAAAGGATATACAATGCAGATGTATTTTTCCAGTGTCAGGAATGTTAAAAGTAAAACTGATACTTCTGTGGACAGAATGGCCAAAGATCCCACAAAGTGACAGTGAGTACTGTCCATCCATAGCTGTGCATGCTTATTGTATTCTCCACGAAACTTTAAGTCAAAGGCTCCAATCAAAAATAAATATATACCCATTAGGCAGTCAGCACCTACAGGGGTCAGAAAATTTCACAGATTTAGAGAAATAAATAGGCATAATGGAATTATCAATAAGAAATAATATTTTTAATATTATAAAAAATTAACCACATGTCTTCTGTCTCAGGGGGTGATGGAGTTTGGATGTGTACTGTTGGGATGGAATAATTGTATTTTGTATGTGAGAGTGACATGAATTTTGGGGGGCCAGGGGTGGAATGATGGGGTTTAGATGTGTTGTCCCCTCCAAAACTCATGGAAATTTGAGTCCCCCTGTGGCAGTGTTGGAAACTGACTGAGTCATGGGAGTGGATCCCTTATGAAGGGATTCATGCTCTCCCTGGGGGAGGAGGGGTAGTGAGTGAGTTCTCGCTCTATTAGTTCCTGCAAGAGCTGATTGTTTAAAAGACTCTGGCACCTCCTCCCTCCCTCTCTCTCTCTCTCTCTCTCTCTCTCTCTCTCTCTCTCTCTCGCTTCCTCTCTCACCATGTGATCTGCTTGTACCCACCAGCTGCCTGCCGCTTTTCTGCCATGAGTAGAAGCAGCCTGAGGCCCATGCCAGATGCAACTGTCCCAGAATCGTAAGCCAAATAAACCTCTTTTCTTATAAATTACCCAGTCTCAGGTATTCTGTTATTGCAACGCAAAACTGATTAAAACAGGGGGAGATAATTTTCATTTTACTGAGAATTAATTTATGGATGAGGACCTATTTATCAACTCTCTTTGGTAATCACTCTCAACAGTTACTTATACAATCATTTTCCTGTCTTCCTTTAAAATGCAAGTCTATAAGAGCAGAGATCTTGTCTATTTTGTTCTCTATTCTAGACCCATCACCTAGAAGTGTTGAATAAGTGAATAAAATTAAATTATGTTGAGCTTTTAATTAGGGATCTAGATGGGGCTGATATTATTTGCTTCAGCTCTTCCACTGAAATTCTCCTAGCTCAACAAGTACATCATCCAAAATCCAGAGAAAGTAATTCAGAAGTACCTGTGATAGAGTAATGACTATGAATTTTGAAGTCCATAATTTAGAAGATATGAATAATTATGAAATATTTTGCAGTCAGAAAATTTGGGAGAGTTTAAATTACTTACCAGAGCTGTCGTAAGCAAAACTGTTCTTATTCTCTCTTCCCATTTTATGTCTTTCTCTGTTTCTTTTTAGGCTCTCCCATCCCCAAAATGAGCTCTCAATGTGCTACACTACTTGATGTATTTGCTTTTTAAGCAAACATTACATATTAGAAAGTGGGTGAGATTTTTTGACTGCACCAGCATTCTACATGAAGTCCCTAAAATCACATCACTGTATAAGTCATAAGGCTGACCCTATTCCTTTGACATTTAAGTTAAAATTCTAGCCTTTACCAGGGAATTTACTCAGAATTTTATAGCTAGCAATACAAAGTAGTAAACAATTTCTGAGTTCTGTTTCTACGTAGCTTGTAGTGAGTAAAAACAATTAGACAATAGACTTTGAATAAGGGTGAGGTAGTACATGGGACAGCAGACATTGAAAAGGTAAAACACCTTGTACATTGATGCTTCACTGGCTTGAGGGAGTATAGATAAATTCTAGGCCGCTTGGCCCAGACTATAAGCATCCTGAGAACTGGTTTTTTCCTTATTTTTCTTTGTAGTTCTCATTTAACATAAATCTTGTGATCACATTTCAACAACTTTTTAGAAAACTAATACTCCCCGAAAACATTTTCTTATATACATACTTCAAGTTATGAATGGAAAAGATTCTAGTAGTTCAGAGACCAGCAAAACAACTAGCTAAGTCAATATCTATGAACTGGACATGCAAACAGAAAAGTAAATACAGTTCTGCATGTAAAAATATGGCTATAGAAGGTTGCAATTTTATTTGTAATAAGAAATTTTACATGCTTTAACAAAGCATGCCTTCAGAGGTACTATATGACAGAAAACTAATGAATGAGAACTTTGTCAATCTGTGTAAGGTGATTGAATTTTCTTGCTTTAAAAACTTACTTTTTTTCTTATCACTAAAGTAATTATATTTTCATCATAGCAAATGTGAACACAACATATAAGCAAAAAGAAAAATTTAAATTGTACAACTCAGAGCTTATTTTCTAATAGCAATACTTTTGTATATTTTAAAACTATAATTTCTCTTTAACCAGGAAATACTCACAGCAGAGAGAAATGATTGACATGGCATGCAGCTTGTTCTCAGACCTGATATAAGGTCTTGTACAAATGACGAAAATGTTTCCAAAGCAGGTAACTGCGGATACAACCCACACAAATATTCTCTGAATAATGCTTGCCAAGAGATTCTCTAGAGATGAAATTCCATCGGTGTTTGGTTTACAGCTGCGAACATGTGGTGCATATCCACAGTACTGGAATTTCTTAAAATATCTGGTATACAAAGAGAAGGTAAAATAAGATATTAAATTTAATGCAGTATAACCAAACATCAATATTTTACTTCCTACATTTTCTCAGTAGAAAGAAAATGTCTTATATGAGACTCAGAGGAATGTAAAACATTAGGGATTCTGAAACTTTAAATTTAATTTTAATTCTCATTAACTTGATTTCACCATAGAAGAATATGTAGGTGAGAGCAGTAAATAGGCATAATGAATATACAAGTGTTAAACATGTGTTAGAATTTAAATAAACTTTAGCATGTGATCAAGAGAATGAAGCCATCCAAATAAACTTTTATTGGGTTTTCAGTCTTTAGTACATGTAAATGTACTGTTCCTTGGCTCCTATTATAGCTGTGACTGATCTTGTTTTTTAACCCTCAGGGGAAGGATTAAGTGCTTTCTTTGTGCTTCCATGGCTTTTCTGCTATAGAAGTTATTATGTTATCTGTACTACTTGCTAACATGCCTATTTCTCACAGTAGATTTTGGTACATAATAAAGGATTCAATAAATATTTGTTGAGTGAATTCTTTCATCAATAGAAAGAGCTCCCTTGTTGATAGAGACACCATCTGGATAATCAATAATTACTACTGTGTTACCACCAACCCTAACACCATTTATTGAGCATTTTCTAGGTATCAGGAATAAATTCTCAAATGAACCCCAAGAGGTAGGTGTAAGCATCACCATAGGAGGAGGTGAATCTTCAATGGAGGCAAATTATTCGCTAGGAAATTTCCTAGTAAATGTAGAAATTGGAATTCAAATTAGATTTATTTGCCTCTAAAGCCATGTGTTCTGGTAAAAATAAAGGATCTGATAGTATAAAGAAGATCTTATAGTATAAAGAGCTTTTGTAATAAAAGATAAAAACTTGATTACAATTTGACCTGTCAAATTCAATTTTAATTGCTGATATTTTCATTTTGTTATATCCACTTTCTCTGTGGACTGGGAAGGAGGGGAGAGCAGAACACAAGGAAGGCAGGAGTGCTGATTGCTATTTCACTTTGTTTTGTGGGTCTTAGAATGAAGTTTTGCTTGTATCAGCAGAATTGTAGTAGACCTTTGTTTGCTAAGTTTGGCTGCCTAGCATCTCATCACCCTTCTGGTGATAGTGTCCTGATTTTCTTTGAGGGAATTACTTCACCAGCCTGTGAGAAGTCATGGTGGGACCTTCAGAGGAGGCACTGCTCTAACCCAGAGTAGGTAAGTGCCCTAAGCAAGATCAATTAGATTCTCTCCTGGAACTCTGAATCTTACTGAATGACACTTGGATAGATAATTCCAGCAGTGCCAGAATAATATTATTGTTTAATTCTTGCTATCATGGTTTCTGCCCAATTCAAGTCTGTTCCTTTAGTTGTTCTTAGGTTTTGTGAACTTTACCGTTTTCTTCCAATAAACTCCATTTTGCTTAATTCAGAATGTTTTATGTTGTGTGCAACCAAGGAATCTTCTATAAGCATTCTCTCTGAGGACTTATGGAAAACAAAAACAGTGTCCTGTGTTAGACTTAAAATATAAGCAAGATTATAGAGTTGATGGTGCTGGCAAGACACTCTCTAAATTATTGCAAATTAATTACCATGGCATGGAAATAATTCTAATACCTGCTATAAGATTGCATTCAATTAAAGATGTTTTAAAAACATGTAATCAAAGGTACAACCAGATACCCTGTTTGAATAAATGATTTTTCAAAGTTTACCATTTCATTCATGTACACTTGCTCCAATCATGCCCTTACATTGGGGCAATTTTCACTAAGGAGGATTTCTCCCTGCCTTCCTTCATTTATAGCAGTTATTTATTTAGAATTATTTTATTTTGCTTATATAAATTCCTACTTCTTCATCTGGTAGCACTTATACCATGTGTACAAATTACTAGTTCATTAGGCAAACATCAATATCTGTGAATGGTATCAGAGCTGAGGAGAACTTACGAGACTGAGTGGGTTCCTGCCCACACTCATGTTCCCTGGCATTCAAAAAATCTATGAGATTCTACCAGACTCTGGAAAACTAAAAATCACCCCTCCCAATATCGAAGTTTTAAGAGTTAATTATTGTTGAGACATGTCTTAGTCTGTTTGGGTTGCTATAATAAAAATACCATAGACTGAGTGGCTTAACCAACAAACATTGATTTCTCACAGTTCTAGAGGCTGGGAAGTTCAAGACCAAGTTGCCAGTAGATTCAGTGTCTGGTGAGGGCCTGCTTCCTGTTTGTAGATTGCCATTTTCTCATTGTGTTCCTACTTGGTGGAAGGGGCAAGGGAGGTCTCTGGAGTCTCTCTTATGAGGTTACTAATCCCATTCATGAAGGCCCTGCCCTCATGACCTTATCACCTCTCAAAGGCCCCACCTATTACCATTACATTGGGGTTAGGATTTGAACATATGAATTTTGGGAGGACACAAACATTTAGTCTATAGCAGCCAAATTAGTAGAAAATATAATAGATTAGATGAATTGTGTATGGATGTATTATCACAATACATGTGGAAACATAAAGATTAAAATGAAGATGAAGAGTGAGAAAAACATCTACGTACATGTGAGAGAGATTCATAAGAGGGCTAAACATCCTTTGCTGGATATTTGAAATCTCAATTCCTTCTAGGCTGCTAAAAATACCAAAATAATAATCAATCAAAAGAACATATATTATACATACATGGTATAATAAAATGAGTTTTTGTGGACAATTTAATGAAATGCTTTGAGTTAACACTTACTCTGAATGAAATATTCATACTTAGACCACCCCAGAAACTTTCCCACCCCCTCCTTTTTTGATTGTGTTATTTGTACACATATATTTCCCTTATTTGATTTTTTTTTGATCCTCAAAGATCATAGCAGAATGCTTTGTGCATACTTACTACTCAATAAATATGTGTAGAATAAATGAATAAATTATCAATAGCAGAAAGTTTTATGTCTAACATTTTTCTAATAATTTTTAAGTGTTTCTTAAATATCATTTTACTGAGAGAACACTTAATTTAAATGAACTGAAGCTTTTTAAGCAATTCTTAGACTCTAACAGAATTTTATTACTTCATATACGTTTATTTGTGTGTGTGTGTGTGTGTGAGTGTGAGTGTGTGGTGAATGTAATGATTGATATAATCTAAAATATCCCATCTTGGGGTAAATATACTAGTAATAAATTCTTAAATATCCACTGCTAATGGAGTAATAAGTATGCACAGATGCCTTCAGAGGGTCAAAGCAAACAATCCAATAAATAAAATGATTAATATTATGTAACTTTTAATTTATAAATATGTAAGATAAAACTAATAGCTATCTGTTTGTGTATAGTCCAGCAAGCACTCATCTTATATATTTTTGTGGAGCTTAACTACTATCCTGGAAATAAAGCTTATGATTTGAAAGATTTTATAAAAATATGTTATTAATATTTAAATGACATTCTCATCAAAAACTATCCCCATATGTGTATACTTACAGAGACTTGAGTTTGACAAGATAATCAAATTGGTTTGCTTGAATTTTCTGGATTGGGTTATAGGAAAGATTCCTGTTTTTAAAAAAATGCAGCAATAGGTCATTTCTAAAAATTGCTTGAGTTAAAGAAAGAGTGTATCTGTTGACTTTGGGTTACTTTTAAACACTCACAAAAAAAAGTATAGTACAACTCAAAATTGATTAAAGACTTAAACATAAGACCCGAAGCCATAAAACTACAAGAAGAAAACATAGGGAGCAGTGATGTCAGCAAGGTGGCCGACTAGAAGACCCTACTGCTCTTCTCTTTCACAAACACAGACAAAACAATGAATAAACAACTACATTTGGATGAATGTAACTAAAGGAAAGTGCCACAGTACATCAAAGATGTAACAGAAACCCTGTTGACCATAGAAACCCAGGATAGCCACATAGAAAACAGAAGGAAACACCCAGCCTCTATCACTTCATCCCCCAGCCATGATCACCTAACAACGGGAAGGTACATCTCACTGAAGTGAAAAGTCCTCAGAGGCACTAAGCCCAGCTGAGGGAGCTAGCTGGAATCTAAGTTATGCTCCCCTCCAGAGAAGAAGCACTGCCCCACTCTCTGTGGCTACCGCACTATGCCATCGTGGAACTAGAACTACTGCTGGAGTATGTCTTGCCCCTGGGGGCAAGTGGCCATGGCTCCCTTTCATCACAGAGGCTAAGCTGCAGTCAAAACATCTTTGCCTGGTGACTGGACATCCTCAAGCTGAGCTTCCAGCAGCTGTTACACCCTGTTCTGAGGGGTGAGGAGGTGATGGAGGCAGTGGAGCCACTCCAAATACCTGCTCTCCAACTATCCTTGCTAGTTGTGGCTGTGCCCCGCCCCCCTTGGGCTGAAGAGATGCATTGCTCCCTGTGGAATCGGTGCCTTGGCTGAGCAGCTGCTTGGCTAGCCAAGCAGCTTTGCATCCCAGAGCTGAGCTGTAGTACACTGTGTCTCAGGGAAACATCTATGGGTGAGCTGAGATACCCACCCTACAGGCTGAATAACTCTAATATTCTGCTTCCCCAGAGCTGGACTAACTTCCTAGAGACTGAGCTGCTGGGATACCACTTTCCCTAGGGAGTGGAGTCAGTGCTGTGTTGCTCCCTGCCCCCAGGTTACAAATGAAAGCCATGCGCCACCATTCCAAAGTCCTTGCTGCTGCTGCATTTTGCCCTACAGAGTCTGGGATATTGCCAAATTCCACCATCCCAGAGTCTAGAGTCACCACTACATGGTGCCTCATCACTTGGTACCTGAGTGACCACTGAGCCCTATTTGCTCTGGTTCCTGAATTGCAGCCATGCCCTACTTCTGGACCCAAACTTACAGAGCACTCCTCTTCCAGAGTCTAGCTGGTGCTGTGCCCTGCCCCCCAGGGTCAGAGTCGCAGCTGCAACATGGCCACTGGGCCTGAGCTACCAGAGGGTGCCTCAGAATCCCAGATCTTTGATCTATGGACAGTCTACATCCAACCCTACCACAGAGAGTGAACCTGAACCCTGAGACCTAGGTGTCACAATAGGTTCACAAGACACTGAGCCTAGGATCCCAGTTCCACAGCCACTCTGAGCACCTGCACTTGGAACCCAGAACCACTGGAGCTCCATACAGGTTGTGTCAGACCCAGCACCAAAAGAGAACCCCTTGGTGAAGTTTCCATTTGTAGGGAAAGTGAGAATCGGGGACCCCAAAAACCCTTAACAGCCTACACTACCACTGCTGCTGTCACAAAGTTTTGTAGCTTAGGTCACTGAGGCACCCACAGTTATTGCTAACATTAATCACAACTGAAGAAGCTGCTCAAAGACAATACCACTCTATCTGTGCAAAACCAGAATTGCCACACTATTTCCAGGTGGCATACTAATATCCATCTGTATGTGAAAGACTTTCTGTATGGAAGCCACTCTGTAAAGTTTAGAAGAGATGATTGTTCCACCAGATGCACAGACATCAGCACAGGAACACAAGAAATATGAAAAAGCAAGGAAATATGACACCACCAAAAGAACACAATAACTCTCCAGCGACAGACTCAAAAAAAAGAAAGAAAGAAAGAAAGAAAGAAAGAAAAAGAAAAGAAAAGAAATCTGCAAACTGCTGAAACAGGAATTCAAAATAATGATTTTAAGAAAATCGATGAGAACAAAAGAATACAAAAGACACTTCAACAAAATCAGGAAAACAATGCATGATAAGAATTAGTAATTTAAGAAAGAGCTAGATCTCATGAAAAAGAACCAAACAGAAATGATGCAACTGGAGAATTCAATTTATGTAATAATAAAAAAATACAATAGAGAGCTTCAGCAGTGGACTAGATCAAGCAGAAGAAAGAATCTCTGAACTTGAAGATAGGTCATTTGAAATTACTGTCAGAAAAATATATAAGAATAGAAAAAAGTGAAGAAAGCCTACAGAAATTATGGGAAATCATTAAGTGAATAAATACAAGGGAACTTAAAAAAAATTGTGGAAAAATAGAATTAAAATGGATAATATGAATGAATAACATGAATCTATGAACTTTTTGAAGTACCCTCAAATTTGCATTATGGGATTTGCATGAGGAGCAGAGATGAGCGAAGGCATAGAAAGCCTATTTATTGAAAGAACAGCTGAAAACTTCCCAAGTCTTGGGAAAGAATATGGACATCCAGATCCAGGAATCACAAATGTCCCCAAATAGATTTAATCCTGAAAGGTCCTCTCTGAGGTATATTACAGCCAAATTGTCAAAAGTCAAAGACAAAGAGAGAATTAAAAAAAAAAAAAAAGAGAGAGAGAAACACTTCAGGTCACATTTAAGGATATCCTTATTAGACTAATAGCATATTTGTCATTAGAAATATTAAAGGCCAGGAAAGAGTGGAATGATATATTCAAAGTGCTGAAGGGAAAAAATTCCCAGGCAAGAATACTGTACCTAGAAAAGCTATCCTTCAGCAATAAAGGAGAAATAAAGTCTTTCTCAGACAAGTAAAAACAGAAAATTCACCACCTCTATATCAACCTTATAAGAAATGTTAAAGGGAGTCCTACATCTGAAAGCAAAGAAACAATAACCAATGTCATGAAAACATGCAAAAGTATAAAACTCACTGGTAAAGTAGGTACACAAACATGAAAGAGAAAGGAAGGAAAGCACCGAACTGTAATGATAAACAAGAGAAGAAAAAAGGAACAAAGGATATACAAACAAACAAACAAAAACAGAAAACTATCAACAAAATGACAGGAGTAAGTCCTCACCTATCAATAATTACCTTGAATGTAAATGGATTAAATTCCCCAATTAAAATACATAATCTGTCTGAATGGATAAAAAAACAAGACTCAACTATATGCTGTCTCCAGGAAACTCGCTTCACCTGTAAAGACACACATAGACTGAAAGTAAAGATATAGGAAAAGATATTCCATGCAAATGGAAACCAAAAGTGAGCGGGAGTAGCTATACTTATTTCAGATAAAACAGACATTACGTTGAAAACTAAAAAGCAACAAAGAAAGTTATACTATGACAAAGGGATCAATTCAGCAAGAGGATATATCAATTGTGAATATATATGCACCCAACATTGGGGTATCCAGATATATAAAGCAAATATTATTAGATATAACAATATTGTATTGGAAAGATAGATTCCAATGCAATAATAGTTTGGGACTTTAACATCTCACTGTCAGAACTGAACGGATCATCCAGACAGCAGATCAACAAAGAAAGATTAGATTTAAACTGTGCTATAGACCAAATGAACTTTACAGATTTAAGGAATATTTAATTCAACAGCTGCAGAAGAAACATTCTTTTAATCAGAACATGGAACATTCTCTAGGATTGACCATATGTTAGGCTACAAATATCAACACATTTTTAAAAACTGAAATCATGTCAAGAATCTTCTCCAACCCCAAAAGAATAAATCTGAAAATAAATAACAAGAGGAACTTTTGAAATTGTACAAATACAGGAAGATCTAACATTGTGCTCCCGAATGACCAATGGGTCAATAAGGAAATTAAGAGGGAAATTTAAAAATCTATTGAAAAGAAAACAGAAACACAATATACCAAAATCTATGGGATATAGCATAAGCATTATTAAGAGGGAAGTTTATAGCAATAAACACATCAAAAAAAGTAGAAAGCTTTCAAATAAATAACCTAACAATGCATCTCAAGGAAGTAGAAAAGCAAGAACAAACCAAATTGAAAATTAGTAGAAGGAAAGATATAATAAAGATCAGAGCAGAAATAGACCAAATTGAGACTAAAAGAAAATGCAAAAGATCAACAAAACAAAATGTTGGGTTTCTTAAAAAGATAAACAAAATTGATAAACAATTAGCTAGACTAACTAAGAAAAAAAGAGAAAAGACTCAAATAAATCAGAAACAAAAAAGGAGACATTACAAGTGATACCACAGAAATACAAAGGATCACTAGGGACTACTATGAATAACTATATATCAACAAACAGGAAAATCATGAGGGAATAAGTAATTTCCTGTACACATACAACCTACTGATATTGAATAAATAAGGAATAGAAAACCTGAGTAAACCTATTGTGAGTAATAAGATTGCATCAATAATGAAAAGCTTCCAATCCAAAAACGTCCATGACTTGATGGCTTAATTGCTAAATTCTACCAAACATTTAAAGAAGAATTAATATATATTCTTCTCAAACTCTTTCAGAAAGTTGAAGGGAAAGAAATTCTTCCAAACTCATTCTAGGAGGCCAGCATTACCCTGGTACCAAAACCAGACAAGGACACAACAAGAAAACTATAGGCCAGTATACCTAATGAACATAAATGCAAAAATACTCAACAAAATACTAGCAAACCAAATCCAGCAGCACATTAAAAAGGCCATTCACTATGATCAAGTGGGATTTATCCCAGAGATGGAAGGATAGTTCAACACACATAAATCACTAAATGTGATACATTGAATCAACATAATGAAAGATTAAAAAACATATAATGTCCTCAATAGATTCAGAAAAATCATTTGATAAAATTCAATATTCCTTCATAATAAAAACCCTCAACAAATTAGGTATAGATTGAATGTACCTCAACACAATAAAGGCCATATATGACAAACCCATAGCTAGTATCATACTGAATGGGGAAAAGCTGGAAAAGCTGACAGCTTCTCCTCTAAGAATGGGAACAAGACAAGGATGCCAAGGATGCCCCCTCTCACCACTCTTATTCAATATAATACTGGAAGTCCTAGCCAGATCAATTAGATAAGAAAGGACATCCAAATTGGAAAAGAGGAAGTCAGATTGTCCCTGTTTGCAGATGACATGATCTTACATATAGAAAACTCTAAAAGCTTCACCAAAAAACTCTTAGAACTGATTTAAAAAATTTGGTAAAGCTGTAGGATACAAAATCAACATACAAAAATCAGTAGCATTTGGGTACATCAATAACAAGTTAGCTGAAAAAGAAATCAAGAAAGCAATCCCATTTACAATAGCTTTAGAAAAATCATTAAACACCTAGGAATAAATGTAATCAAGGAAGTGAAATATCTACACAATGAAAACTACAAAACACTGGTGAAAGAAATTGAGGAGAACATGGGAAATGGAGAGACATCCCATGTTTTCAGATCAAAAGAATTAATATTGCAAAAATGACCATACTACCAAGAGTATTTGGCAGATTTAATGCAATTCCTATCAAAATACCAAAGACATTCTCCACAGAAATAGAAAAAACAGCCCTAAAATTTGTACAGAACTACAAAAGACCCCAAATAGCCAAAGCAATTCTGAGCAAAAGAAACAAAGCTGGAGGCATCACACCACTTGACTTCAATATATATTACAAAGCTCTAATAACCCAAACAGCATAGTCATGGCAAAACAAATAAACAAAAAACCAGTCACATGGACCAATGGAACAGAGTAGAGAACCCAGAAATAAAACCACATATTTACAGCTGACTGATTTTCAACAAAGGTGCCTAGACTATTCATTGGAGAAGGGACAGTCTCTTCAAAAAACGGTGCAGGGAAAACTGGATATCCTTATGGAAGAATGAAACTAGATCCCTATCTCTCATCACATACAAACATCAACACAAAAATGAATTAAAGTCTTAAGACCCATAATTATAAAACTACTAGAAGAAAATATAGGGGAAATACTTTAGGACATGGGTCTGGCAAAGACTTTATGGAGAAGACCTCAAAAGCATAGGCAACAAAAGCAAAAATAGACAAATGGGATTATTTCAAAGTAAAAAGCTTCTGCACAGCAAGGAAACAATCAACAGAGTAAAGAGATAACCTGCAGAATGGGAGAAAATATTTGCAAAATATTCATCTGAGAAAGGATTAATGTACAGAATATACAGGGAATTCAAAAACTCAACAGCAAAAAACCAAATAATCCAATTAAAAAATGGGCAAATGTGCTGAACAGACATTTCCCAAAAGCAGAGAAATGGCCAACACATAAATGAATGAAAAAAATGCTCAACTTTACTAATCATCAGAGAAATACAAATTAAAACCACAATGAGATATCACCTCACACTTACTAGAATTGCTTTATCAAAAGACGAAAGATAGCAAGTGCTGGCAAGGATGTGCAGAAAAGGCTACCCTTGCACACTGCTGGTGGAAATGTACATTAGTAAAGCCATTATGGATAACAGTATGGAGCTTCCTCAAAAATTAAAGGTAGAACTACCATATGATTCAGCAATCCCACTGCCGGGTATATATCCAAGGAAAATGAAATCAGTATATCAAAGAGATATCTGCACTCCCATGTTTATTGCAGTATTATTCACAATAGCCAAGATATGGAATCAAACTAAGTCTCCATCAATGAATGAGTGAACAAAGAAAATGTGGTATATATACAAAATGGAATATTATTTAGCCTCAAAAAAGAAGAAAATCTTGTCATTTGCAACAGCATGGATGAAACTTGAGGACATTCTGTTAAGTGAAATAAGTCAGGCACATTAAGATGAATACCACATGATTTCACATATATGCGGAATCTAAAAAAGTTGAACTTATAGAAATAGAGAGTAGTGGTTACCAGAGACAGGGGGAAGGATTAGGATATGTTGATTGAAAGGCACAAAATTTCATTTAGACAGGAGGAAAAAGTTCAAGAGATCTATTGTACAACAAGGCAGCTATAGTTAATAAAAATGTATTGTAGTCCTCAAAATTGTAAGAGACTAGATTCTTAATATTCTCACCACAAAAAAGTACGTGAGATAATACATATGTCAATTAGCTTGATTTAGCCATTCCACAATATATACATATTTCAAAACATGTTGTACATTATAAATATATAACATTTATTTGTCAGTTAAAAATAACATAGTAATAGCACTTGCTTCATTGGGTTGATTGTACATTTAAGTGAATTAATGGGGAAAAAAACACTTAGCACAGTGTCCAGCTTGTAGTAAGTACACTATGATTGTGATTGTGATAGTGTTAGAACAAGAGCTAGTACAGCATGGGCATGAAGGCAGAGCTGTCAAGAAAGGGCTCCCACCAGAGAAGTGGTAGGGTACCTAGAGAGAACCTATTTCACCTTTTGTTTCGGATCACATGTGGTTTAAATAAAATAAAATAATCTCACTTAGTCAAAATTCGAATGAATGGAATTACATCACACCTTTTACAATAAATCTTATGTCAAAGACTGACGTACTAGTTATTTGTGAGGCATGAAATGAAAAATAAGCTTTTTAAAGAGAATGTTTCAGAAACTTTGTAAAACAATATCTTGAAGCAAGAATCATTGATTAAAAGGAGCTTCTCTGGGGAAGTTTCTTTTTAAGAAGTTCACTCAATCTAGACCATTATTTGGGTGGAGGATGGGAGAACTGCTGAGGTTACAGAGAGATGCAAAGAGCAGAAGAATGACAATGAAAAATGAGCAAACTAGGAATAGAAGGAAGTGGCCTCACATCACAAAGGCCATATATGAAAGCCCAACTCATATCATACTAAATGGTGAAAGACTGAAAGGTTTTTCTCTAAGATCAAGAACAAGACAAGGACGCCTGCTTTCACCCCTCTGTTCAACATAATACTGGAAGTCCTGGGCAGAGCAATTAGGGAAGAAAGAGAAATAATAGGCATCAAAATTGGAATAGAAGAAGAAAAATTATCTCTGTTCACAGATGATGTGATCTTATACTCATATGTAGAAAACCCTAAGCATTTAAACACAACAAAAAAGTGTTAGAATTAATAAATTCAGCAAAGTTGCTGAAGACAAAATCAACGTACAAGAATCAGTTACATTTCTATACACAAACATAATAAACAATCGAAAAAGGAAATTAGGAAAGTAATTTTATTTACAATAGCATCAAAAGAATAAAGTAAATAAATTTAACCAAGGAGGTGAAAGATATGTATACTGACAACTACAAAATGGGGCTGAAAGAAATTTAAAAAGACACCAATGAATGGAAAAATATCCTGTTTATGGATTGGAAGACTTAATATTGTTAAGATGTTAATCCTACCCTGAGTGGTCTACAGATTCAATACAATCCCTATCAACACCCCATTTATATTTTCTGTGGAAAAAAAGAAATCCATCCTAAAATTCGTATCGGAAACCAAGGGAGCCAAAATAGCCAAAACAATCTTGAAAAAAGAACAAAGTTGGAGATTTCATACTAACCAATTTCAAAACTTACTACAAAGGTACAGTAAACAGCAAAGAACTGGCATAAAGACAAACATGTAGACCAATGGAATAGAATAGAGAGCCCATAAAATCACACACATATGATCAAATGATTTCTTGACAAGTGTACCAAGGCCATTCAGTGGGGGAAAAGACAGTCTTTTCAACAAACCGTGTTGGGAAAACCATATATCTGCATGGAAAAATGAGATCCTTACCTTACACCATGTACCTAAATTAACTCAAAATGGACCAAAAACCTAAACATAAAAGCTCTAAATATAAAACTCTTAGAAGAAAACACAGGGGAAAAGCTTTATGACATTTAATTTGCCAATAATCTTTTGTACGTGACACCAACAGCATGGACAACAAAAGAAAAAAAAATAGAAAATTTGGATTAAATCAAAATTAAAAACTTTTGTGCATCAAAGGACACTTTAACAGAGTGAAAAGGCAACTCAGAGAGAAAAGGCAACAACGGGAGAAAATATTTGCAAATTATATATCTGGAGAGGGGTTAATATTCAGAATACATAATGAACTCCTACAACTCAGCAACAGCAAAAATGAAACAATCCAGTTAAAAAATGGACAAAGGACTTGAATAGATGTTTCTCTAAGAAGATATACAAACAGCCAATAAGTACATAAAATGATACTGGACATCACTAATTATTAGGGAAATGCAAATTAAAGCCATAATGAGATGCCATTTCACACCCATTAGAATGGTCCTTATATATTAAAACAAACAAACAAACAAACAAAACAGAAAAGAACAAGTGTTGCGAAGGATGTGGAGAAATTGGAACCCTTGTGCACTTCTAGTGGAAATGTAAAATTGTACAACTCCTATGGAAAACAGTATTAAACACAGAATAAAAATAGAATTACTGTATGATCAAGCAATTCTACTTGTTGGGGATATATACCCAAAAGAATTGAAAGCAGGGTCTTCAATAGATATTTGTACACCCATGTTCATAGCAGCATTATTTACAGTAGCCAAAAGGTAGAAGCAAATCAAATGCCCATCAATAAATGAATGGTATATAAGGACAATGTAATATTATTCAGCCTTAAAAAGGAAAAAATTCTGACATATCCTACAACATGCATGAACAGTGAACACATTATGTTATGTGAAATAAGCCAGTCACAAAAAGACAAATATTATATGACTTCACTTATAAGAGGTACCTAGAATGGTTAAAATCATAGAGACAGAAAGTAGAATGACAGGGGCTGGTGAGAAGGGTAAATGAGGAGTTAGTGTTCAATGGCTACAGAGTTCCAGTTTTGCAAGATGAAAAAAATTCTGGAGATGGAGGTGGTGATGGTTGCACAACAGTGTGAATGTAGTTAATGCCATTCAACCATACAATTAAAAATAGCTAATTTTTATGAAAATCCCTACCCCTATCTCCCTGAGTTCCTGGAAAAAATGGGACCCATAAAAGGATAACCAACAACGTATTCTGAGGAAAGATGGGTCAATGATTTGAACCTAAAATGATGATGATAATGATGATAGTGATATACCAGCAGCAACATCAATAACATTCAGAGAGAAAATTTTTAATAGACACTGTAATAGATTTTATTGCTCTATATTAATTATGTTTATCTAGTCATGGTAACAATAACATAATAAATATTTTTCAAGAAGAAAAAATAGCTAATTTTATGTTATGCATAATTTACTGCAATTTAAAAAATAATAAAATAAAGAAATTAAGTGGCAAAATTAATATCATTCTTACAATTGTGACAGCTCCTTCAGATCCTTAAATACATTTGGTGGAAGATTTTCAATCTTGTTACTTCCTAAATCCCTAGGGAAATAATTGTAAACATGTCATATTATTTTCTTAAGACTTTACTCATAGTTCTGAAATTCATTAGGAAACTATTATACAACTTTTCAATAATGCCATTGGTGAGTTATATTAATTCCCAGAAGTCTAAAAGTTTTAAAAAAGGTAGTGAAATGTAAAAATGCAAAAATATTTTATCCTATCTCATCACTCTCTTGTAGAAAAATACATGATGGTATTTGATCTAGTATTAATCAATCCAATTTTCTAATTCAATTAACATATGTGTTGTGCACCTTCTTCCTTTCTCTTCCTTACTTTTCTCTTTCTGCGTTAGAGTAGGAATATTGTTTGCAGCCTTAATTTTTTCCTTTGCTTGGGTTTATGATGATTATCTAATGGAAGTGTATTATTTCAAGTGCAAGTTTCTTTCACAGCTGACATGTACAGCATCTCATATACTCCCAGGGCAGGATACTCTGTGCATCATCATTTTATGTGCAGAGGGTCTGCCTAACATGGTATGCACTTGAAGCTTAGTGGTAAGGTTTTTGACATCAGCAGCTTTCATGGTAGCTGTGACAGTGGCAGATCTAATGAGAAAGGCCTCAGGCCTTCTAAATAAGGTAAAGTTTCAATAGGCTTGAGCTCTCTAAAGTGATGAAAAGATACTAAGAGAAAACCTAACCACTGTTCATAGAACCCTGTTTATCTCCAAATCCTATTAAATGTAACTGGGATAGATAGGAGTATAGATGTACTTGTTACATATGCTGGTTTGCTTGTAAGTCAAAAATTAGCTTATTTGACTTCAAAGGGCAGGATGATTTTAGAGTTGAGTTTTTTAAAACTAAAATAAGTGGCTGATCTAATCTGATAAATATTATAAATGTCTTTGCTATAAATGCTTTATTTTCATACTGAGAACTGAACCTTGAAACTATTTTTGTTATTCACATATTTATGGGTGAATTGTCTATGAAGATGTGAGGGTACTTTAAAAAGTTTGTGGAAAAATAAAATAAAAAATAATACAAATCTTTCCATGTGCTTTTTGAAGTACCCTCAGAAATTGTTCTGATTTAGCAACCAAAGGAATTTTTCTAAAATTTCATCATTTTCATAAAATTCTTCAATTGCTCACTGATACTTAAAAGATGAAATCAAAACTGCGTAGTGAAGCATAAAAAGCCTTTGAATAGCTAAATGTCTTGCCACTGACTGTCTATCTTTCTAGTCTTGTTTCCTATCACGTTCTACTCAGAGTAACTTTCACCATGACCCGAATGCACTTCAGTATTCTAACTTCCGTGCTTTTGCATAAGTGCCTCCTTCTGCCTTTCCTTCTTGCTCTCCTTCTTGTGATTCATTCTTCAAGATCCCACTGAAATGTATTTCCTCTGTGAAACCTCTGATGCCCTGGGAAGTTAGGTGTTCTCTGTTCTCCCCCATACTATTCTTACATACTTCTAACATAGCACACATAACACATATAGCATATTATATTAAAAATGTCTGTACATATGTGCCTCCCTTTTGAAGGATATGAGCTCTTTGAGTACAAGAACTATACTTATTCATCTCGGGCTACCCAGAGCCTAGCTCAGTTTTGGACTAGCTATTCTTTCCGTTCCCAATAACAAGACTATTAACGGAATGAGTCTATCTGCTTTATATTTAGGTAAAAGTGGGGCACAATTCCAGTTCCTTGTATGGGAAGGCAAATAAAATATTGATCATCTTAGTATGGTGATGTGCAAAACAGTTTTAAAGTAGTCCACTAGGATATTAAAACTCCAAATATCATGTTCATCAGTTTCTGGTGGAAGTGTGCATTTTCTATCAGAGCAAATTCTGGCATATAGTTCTTACAAATGAGATAATGTTGGCCTAGATCCTAAGTGACATGTGAAAGGTACATTTTGTCAGCTTCAGTTTAGGAAAGTTGGGCTAAACTCAACTGGACTCAAGGTCCATTTCTGAAAGGGCTCAGGAAACCCCTTATCAACTAGAGTAGTTGACATTAAAAGCACAAATCAAATACATGGCAAAGAATTTCTGTGACAAGAACTGGTCAAAGTTCTCTGTGACAAGTGAATACTGATTGTTGCCAGTTTATTTGCTTGCCTTCATTAACTCTGTTGGTGTGATCGAGCCTGGAGAGGCACAGGACAACCCTCTCTCAAAAGGACAGCTTAGATCTAGACCCAGCCATTGAAAACCATCGACTCTTAGAAAATATGCCATTTTTGTCCTTGTAAACTGATTTTCAGGCAAATGTTTAATATACGATTAGACAGGACTAATTGTTGGCCTTGGTTATTGTCTTTGCAGCTTTTGTTCTTTTCTTTAACTCTGAATCTGGTTCGGTACTGGTTATGGACTAGGCTGTTTGTGTCTCATGTTTGCTGCTAGTTACCAATGCATAAAATTTGCACTTGACTGCCACCATGAACATTAGAGTTTGGAAGAATTGTCCTCTGAAATTCAGATAGCGACTTCAAGTTGGATAAAACAAGGAAAACTGTAGACCCCTACTAATTTGTATTTTAATGGCTAGGTAATACCTTTGGACCACCTCGATGCATCTCTCGCTACTATTGAGAATAATTTCCTGTGTGCTGATGATATGGTTCAATTGCCATATGCCAGGAGTTGTCATAAGAGATGCTTGATTCTAATTATCTACTGAGATTTTCCTGCGCATTTTGTAAATGATTGGTACTACCTAACAAGAAATGTTTCAGGCTCATCATTGCAGAAAATATATTGGGTTTTCAATGGCTTGTTTACTGATGTTTTAGAGCAGAATGCAGAATTGTTTCCTGAGAAATGTTCCTGCTTATTTCCTCTACCTGTCTCGGTGCTTAGGTGAGATATCCAGGTGTTATGTTCCTAATACTCTAGTTACATCCTTTAATTTTTATGAAAATGTTTTAATAAGTCTATGTTCTGCCCAGCTAATTGTCAAACAGATAGATTTGTTCACACTCCAGATTCTTTCCAGAAAATTGATACTTAAAAATAAAAAGTTCATCCATTGTTCTACATCTATTTTATTCTGACAATCAACTACTATGTGCTTGAACCATAAGGCTTTGCTCATCATAGAATTGTTTTAGTGCCTTATGGAATTATGCCATTGATATTCAAAAAGGGATATTATAAAAATAACTGTTTTAACTTCTCTCTCTCTTCCATTATTATCAGTAGGGATACTATCCATGGCAGTGTCTAATTTCTTATGGATCCAAGATTATCCTTTGGTTTCAAAATCAGCAAAGTGACATCTTAATGTTACGATCCCTGGATCCTAACCTTGTAGGAAACGTAAAACCAAATTTGCTATCCGTCTCTAGCAGTGGAACAGAGTGGTGTAGTATGTATTTTATTTATTAATTTTACCTTGGCTTTATTCTTTCTCTACAGCTATATTTCCTTTACCCCACTTTCCTCAAATATTTATTTTATATTTTTATTTTATGTATATTTTTGTAAGCTAGCTGAATTTCTTTGTGGCCCAAGGGGTAGATGAGGGGTCTTTAAAAAGTTCAGGGAGTCATATTATTTTTTAATTCCATTTTTCCATGAACTTTTTGAAGTACTCATATAAATATGCTTGGAAAGAGGAGATAATTAATATTTCTTAAATATATAAACATATATATATATAGCAAATATGAAATAAAAGACTAGAAAGAAAATTCTTAACAATATATGTTTAGTCAAACTTACAATTCATTCAGTTTTTGGAGAGGTGCAAAAGGATTTTCATTTAAGTGATTAATTTTGTTTTTCCTCAGGACCCTGAAAGTAAAAAGAAAAACATATTGTAATTTCTTGAGGTAACTGATACACGAATTACTAAGGAGATTAACAGTCTGCAAAAACAAAGATAGTGAATATATGGTGCATTTTTCACATCAAAATATTTGTAGTATGATAAATTAACCAATTTAATTTTAATCTTAAATTTCCCATATTTTTTAATGATGATATTAATAAAATCTACTTCAAAATTTTAAGTGAAATAGGGAAGAACTTTTCAGGGAAAATAGTGAAATTCTCATCTTCTCAGAACACAGACTGAATATCTTGCAACCAAGAACATAAGGAGCTGTTTTAGACTCGGGTCTTCAGCCTGCATAACATGTCTGTTTAACAAAATACTCCACATGCCATTGGACTATATTCATTTAGTAGTTGATGTGATTTAGGGTAGAGTTGCTTAAAGCAGTATGTTCTAAGCTGGGCCGGTTCAGAAGAATCTCTAGTTTGGTATGTCAAATAAGAATGGAACTCTTTTTTAAAAAACATTATTTATTTTGACGCATTGTACAAGCTTTTGGGGTACAAACTGATGTTTTGATATATATATATATATATATATATATATATGTATGTTGTATAATGATTTGGTCAGGGGAGTTAATGTAACCATTACTTCATGCATTTATCATTTCTTTGTGATGAAAACATTTGAAAGCCTCTCCTTTAGTGATTATGTAACATACAACACTTAACCATTAACCTTAGTCACCCTGCTGTACAATAAAACATCAACTCTTATTCTTCCTACCTAATTGTAATCTGTGCCAGTTGGCCAACCTCTCCCTTTCCTTTTTCCCCTCCCTTCCCCAATGTTCTACTCTCTGCCTCTATAACATCGATTTTTTTTTTTGATTCCACATATGAGTGAGGTCATGTGGTATTTGTCTTTCTGTACCTGGCTTACTTCACTTAACATGATGACCTTCAAGACTATCCATGTTGTCACAAATGACAGGAATTCATTTTTTTTTTTTTATGGCTGAATAGTATTCCATTGTGTGTGTGTGTGTGTGTGTGTGTGTGTGTGTGTATATATATATATCACATTTTAAAAAATCCATTCATCCATTGTTGAATACTGTAGTGGATTGAATTATGTCTCCCTAAAACTCGCTGAAGCTTGAATTGTGTCCCCCAAGTTTTATGTATTAGAAACTTGGCCCCTACTGTGACTGTTAAGACGGTGGTAAATCCTATTACAGTAATTGAAAGGTGGAGCCTTGAAGAGGTGATTAGATTGTAGGACCGTGCAGTTGTGAATGGATTAAAAATGGTGATCAGGGGTGTGGTTCTGAGGGCCTTAAAAGAAGAAGAGAGTCTGTCTTTCTCTCTCTCTCTGCTCTATCTGCTTCCACCATCTTGCAATGTGAGAACTCTGGGTCACTGTCACCACCATCAGATGGGCTTTGGACTTCCCAGCCTTGGAAACTGTAAGCAATACATTTCATTTTCTGTATAAATTACCCAGTTCCGTGTGTTTTGTTATAAGCAACAGAAACAGACTCATACAAATACTTAGGTTGATTCCATATTTTGGCTACTGTAAATTGTGCTGCAATAAAAATGGGAGTACAGATATCTCTTTGACATACTGACTTCATTTCCTTTGGGTATATGCTGGATCAAATGGTTGTTCTATTTTTAATTTTTTGAGAAACCTCTATACTGTTTTACATAATAGCTGTACTGGTTTACTCTCCCACCAACAGTGTGCAAGTATTCCCTTTCTCTACATCCTTGCCAACACTTATTTTCTTTTCAGGCTATAACTTTTTCTGCACTGATCTCATGTATTATCAGGAAGCATTAAGGATTAACCCATAGAAAAGTTTTAAAGGGTTTCCAATTCTTTAAACATGTGTGACATTTCTCCAAGTTGACCTTGTCCTTTCCTTATCTATTTCCTCCCAGCACTCCAAATGATTACCAGCTCTCCCATTATCCCTGGACCCAAAAAAAGCACAAATGCCTGCCAAGAGGAATCTCACAAATGATTTCCTCACACAGAGGTTTTCTTAAAAATAAATGCAAATAGAATGGAAAAGAATTTCTAAGTTTTTCAGATATCTATTTGGTTGTGTCCTTTAGTTGCAATTTGGTTTCCTTTGGGCAATTAGGTATGAACTATTTTGCATGACTGATATAAAGCAATCTGAATCTGAAGATTTTGAACTCATTCAGCAGAAGAGTTCATACTTTTCAGTGGCTCAGAACCCAATCAGAATGGGGGGGGGGCATAATTGGAGAAAATATATTTTATCAGAGGGAGCTATTGTACTGCTTATACACAGGGGTCCTATGTACTCTAGGATTACGGTTTTCAAACTTTTCCTATGGTAACTCACAGTAAAAAACCTAGTTTATATTGGGACATAAAACACACACACACACACACACACACACCCACAAGACTCACTAAACAATACCTTTATTCTCTGCGTTGCACTATGATATAATCTATTTAATTTAATTCAATTCAATTTTATTTTAAAAATGCTTGTCAAGACGTACTAAATTGCTTACGCTACATTGCTTTCATTGCCTACTTGTGAGTTGCAACTCATAGCTTGAAAAATGTTCTGGAAAAATAAACTGCAAAAGGGGGAGTTGAATTTTTATGCTGAAGGAAGCCCCAGCATTCTTTACCTTCACAGAAAATGTAATGTGAATTTAAAATAGGTCAGGGAGGCATAAGAAGAAATTATGCTCAATAACATTTAATTTTGATTGAAATTAAATTTTTTCCACAATTATAAAGACAAACATTTTTTTCAGTAACAATTTGCAAAGGACAAACATTCTTATAGAAGAAGACTTCAATTTAGTGTTTCTCAAACTAAGATCTAAGGACAGATTCTTGGTGTTCTATGAGAATTACTTTCCATTAAAATGGGTCTGCATATCACTTAAGTTTGTGAAAAACAGGTCTCAGATAAAACAGTGCCATTGTGATGATTCATGTATGTTTAAATCTGTGGTTACTTTTAGTTTGAACTTCATGTACTTTAGTTTCAATAAACTTCACATTGAGAGTGAACATTTGCCATAATTACTATGGATATTTATGCTAACTTCTGTCCACATAAATGATTCATTTCGTTTGCAAGGAGATATAACATTACTTCAACAGCATAAAATACTACTTACAAAACAGTTAAATGACTGCAGGAAATGAAAGTTGAATTTCTTAAATTCTGGATATGGTTGTCTTCGAAGTCCCTGGAACATAAAAATAAAACATGACAAAGCTAAATTTTAATCACAGAAATAAATTGGTTAAGAATTATTTGCCTTCTAATAAAATATCTTTTCTTCACATACCATTTATTTCATATAGATTCTCACTTGTCACCCTTATGTAACAGCTGAAATTAAATATATATATATATAATTTACTGTTCTTTTTCTGTGTTAATAGTAAAAGTGTTTTGGGTCACATCTTTATCTTGTGCTCATATGGGCATGTATTTTATTCTTAGAAGTTAGAGAGAATGAGACTTTGCCACGATAAATACCTAATTTATTAACAGATATTTAATTGTTAACTACATTAGACATTTGTTTAGAGTTACCAATGGCATTGACCTAACTATGTTGCTACAGGCTGCATAAGATTCTATTATTGCTGCAGAAGCTGCCATCGCCAAAACAATATTTAGCTCTTACTTCTCCAGAACAAACATTCCCCCCCAAAAATTCTCAATAGCTTTTACCAATGGGAACACCTTTGTTTGCTTTATCTATTGTTGCAAAGCCAGTGAGACGGAGAACAACAGGCTGCTCTTGGCTCTGCACTCCCAATTCAGGGAGATGCATATAGATCCTCCCTGGGCTCCCTTGGCTGTGTGATGCCATGTCACCACAAGGAGTCTAGTTTGAGCATCAAAATTTATCAAAAAATTTATGTTTTATCGTCCCATTTTGATGGTTATCATTAAGTTATTCTTTGAGTGACCCTCTTCTTTTATCTTATAAGTAGAAATATGGTAGGAGTCTATAGAGCAGAGGCAAAGAGCTGAGGTTTAGGGATATACTTTCAGAAGTAAATGCTTGGCCCTTCAATCTACTCAGTCTATCCCAAAACTTAGTTACTGGTCACCATATAACATATAGCTATTCAGAAATAATTGTGACTAAAACATATGAGCAGAATTGTGATACAGTTACTAGAATCTGTAAGGAAAACATGGATAGCGTTAATAGAAGTGCCTGTATTCTGCTGATTAGGCTACATGTAGGTTAGATTGTTTGACTTTGGGCACTGCATTAAAAATAGATGTTGACAAATTAAAATATATCTGGGAAATATGGAAGACCAGAATGCAAGGGAACTGGAAATCAGGTCAATTGAAGAATAGGGTAGAAGAACAAGAACAGAGAAGAGCAAAGTTAGATATACTTAAAGTCAGGCTGCTGAATATATCAGTTTTTCTGTGTTGCATCAGATTTTGAAATTAGACTTTACTTTTGAAGGACATAAAACACTTCAGATTTAAGCACAAACTTTCTAACAATCTGGTGTCCAGAGAATAAGCTTCTTATTACTCTAGGTGTTTAGCAATATATCATATCTGAAAAATTTTGTAGACAGGATTTCTGTACTACGTGGAATATCGTATTAGAATCTTAAATCTTGATTCTAGATCACCTTTCCAAAGAAAGTTTTCTGTTATTCTATTAAATTGAAATAAGCACTTTTAATATTACTTTTTTGGCTTTAGGTTTGGCCAACGCGTTTGGCGTCTCACAATGTGTGTTGTCAATGACAGACTGTCCGTTCCCTTTCCCTGTTACTTTATTGCTAACCTGTGAATCTGCCAGTAGGTGGTGATGTTCTCTTAGGCTTCACAAAATACCCTTAATAAGGTGAGTTGATGTTCTTGTGTAGTTACTTATGTAACTTTGTTTTCTATTAAACTGGCAAAAATATTTGCTAGGACTTACTAATTCGTAAAAATTAATGAGGCACTCATGGAGGCACAAATTAGGGACATTTGATTAAATTGTTAGTTTAACTTAATTTTGAGTTTAACTTTGAGTTATAAATTTGCTTTGACATTCTTCCTAAAATTAGCAGTTTTAGTCCTTGATATGCAGGATCTGATTTTCAACATGCATATTAGCTGAGGCAAAAACCGAAAAAACAAAAACAAAAAAACCCAAAAAACGTTTCTTGCACCCTAGCTCCAAGCTCTATGGGAGCTGACAAGGTGTGTTTTTCTCACTGCATGTCTAGACAACCACTTTTCCCACTTTGTGTGTCTCTGAACCTATCCATTTTATTTTCCCTTTATATATGGCAGGACTGAATGAAAGTAAAAATTTGGGTTTTCAATCTGAAGAACAACACTACCAAAACCCCCAAACACCAGTAATCTTTCCTGTTCCCTCTCAACTTCCTATCTTATCCCCTAGTGGCATTCAAAACACACAATCTTCTAAACTTCTATATACTTCCTCCCCTACCTTTTAAAGATTTCTGGCTCCTATTTCACAGAGAAAATTGAAGTCATAAAGAAGGTAAAGCCCTTGACTTTCTGCCCAACATCTATAAACATACCTGTATATGCACCTGGTCTCCTAGTCTCAGAGGAAGAGATGGCCTTTCTCCTGCTTTAGGCTAATTTCTCCATCTGTTTTCTTGAATTCGGTTTGTGTATGTGTATGTCCTAAAATATATGGTCAGTTTTGGTGAATGTTCTTTGGGTATTTGCTTTGAAGATTATATCTATTAGGATTAGATGCAAGTACATACAAATGAGACCTAACTATAATAAATAGCATAATACACAGGTGTTTTTGGTTTTTGTTTTTCTCCCAAGAAAAGAAACCTATAGTTAGGCAGTCTAGGGCTGCAGTAGCTTTACAAAGTTGTTAGAAACCCAAGATTGTTTATTTTCACTGTTCACTTGTCCTTATCTTCATAGTACAAGATGTTGCTAAAGCTTGAGCCGTAATGTTCCATTTTTTCTGGATAAGAAAGAAAAAGAAAGCGTCTACCTCTTTCTCTTTAAGGAAATTTTCCAGAAGTTCCACACTATACTTCCTCCACCTCCTTAGTCAGAACTTAGACACATGGCTATATGTAGACGGAGGGAAGTCTGGAAATGTAGTATTTTAGCTGGGCACACTGCTGTCCCAAATAAATTAGTTCTGTTATTAAGAAGGGGCATTGCAGTGTTAAATACAGTATTTGTAGGGGATTGGTTCCAGGACTTCCCACGGATACCAAAATCTGCAGATGCTCAAGTCCCTGATATGAAATGGTGTAGTATTTGCTATGCACATCCTCTCATATGCTTTATCCATCTCTAGATTTATAATACCTAATGTAAATGCTATGTAAAGAGTTGCATTGTTTAGGAAACAAGGACAAAAAAAAAAAAGTTTGTGTATGTTCAGTACAGATGCAATTTTTTTCCTGAATATTTTGATCTGGAGTTGATTGAATCCGTGCATGTGTAGCCTATGGATATGGAGGGCTGATTGTACATTAATTAAGAATAACTTGTTAATTATATTATTTAGTTCTCTGTATCCATTTTTTGATTCTACTGCCTCTTTCATGGACTGTGAAGTAGTGAATTATTATCTTTTACTTCTTATGTATGTCTATCTGTGTTTTGTTTTGGTTACCACATGAATGGCTAAATCAAGCTAATTAACAAACCCATTGCCTCACATGCTTATTTTTTTTGTCTTGAGAACACTAAAGAATCTACCCTCTTAGCAAATTTCAAGTACATTGTTATCAATGATAGGTACCCTGCTGTTGACAGATCTTCTGAACACATTCCTCCTGTCTAACAGAAATTTTGTGTCCTTTGACCAACATCTCCCCAATCCACCCCTACCCCTTTGTCACCAAGCCCAACTCTGGCAACCGCCATTCTACACCCTGTCTTTATGAGTTTGATTGTTCTAGATTTCACCTATAAGTGAGATCATGCAATACTTGTCTTTATGTGCCTGACTTATTTTATTAGTATAATGTCCTGCAGATTTATCTATATTGTCACAAATGACAGGATTTTCTTCTTTTTAAAGGCTGAATAGTGTTCTATGGTGTATATAGACTACATTTTCTTTATGAATTCACTGTTGATGGACATGGGTTAATTTCATGTCTTGGCTATTGTGGATAATGCTGCAGTGAACTTGGGAGTGCAAATATCTCTTTGACATACTGATTTCATTTCCTTTGGATATATATCCTGAAGTGGAATTGCTGGATCATATGGTAGTTCTATTTTCAATTTTTTGAGAAAGCTCCACACTTTTCTCCATAATAGGTATACATATACAATTTACATTCCCACCAAGAGTGTGCAAGGAAGGGTCCCCTTTTCTCCACATCCTCGCCAAAATTTATCTCTTGGTCTTTTTTTATTTTTTATACTAGCCAATCTAACAGGTGTGTAGTGATAGATATCTAATTGTGGTTTTAATTTGCATTTCTCTGATAATTAGTGATATAGAACATTTTTCCATGTACCTGTTGGCCATTTGTATGTCTTCTTTTGAGAAGTGTCTTTTCAGGTTCTTTGCCCAGTCTCTTTTCTTTTTAATAGGTGAGTTTAGCCCACTTACATTTTTTGAAATGACTAATATAGTTAGACTTAGTCTGCTATTTAAAAATATTATTATATAATTTCATAGGTTTAAAAATCTTTCACCAAATTGTTTCAAAAAATTTTTATATCTTCCAATATTTGGAAAGGTTTGCATATTCTATTTGTCAACTTTATAATTATAACTTTACCCTATGCACTGTATCTTCTTTTTCTTTTGAAAATACTGTTTAAATTTTAACCAAAGAAATGATGAATTTAGTATATATATTGTTTTCTTTTCTGCTCCTCTCTCTTTCACCATATGATTTTGGTCAATTATATGCTTTTTATTAGTGTTTGCCTTAGGAAAATCAAATTATCTATCTGTCAATCTATCATCCATCTACAGATATGTCAGTTTTAAATGACATCCCTTGACTGCTAGCTATTTCACTGTATTTTGATATTGCTTACTTATTTAGGATTATTATGTCTTCTTGCCCAATTGACCCCTTTATCATTGTGTGACATCCCTTTTTATCCCCAGTGATAGTCCTTGTTCTGAAATATGTTTTCCAATATTAGCCCCTCTAGCTTTTTTTTTTTTTTAAATTAAGGTTGCATTTCTTATCCTTGTTCTACAGTATGTAATAATACAGCTTTGGATTCTCTGTTATGTCTTTATTTTAGTCTCTTTTTTCTTTTTGTTTCAATTTGAAAGTTTTCTATTGACCTATTCAAGGTCATTATTTCTTTCCTCAGCTGTTCAGTCTGCTGCTAAGCCTGTAGAAATATTTTTAGATTCTCTTTTAAAGTTTCCATTTCTTTGCTGACATTTTCCATATGTTCCATATGCATATTGTTTACCTTTTCCACTCTTTCATTTAACTTATTAATTCATAAGTATTTTCATGTTCCTATTTGGAAGTTATAATATCTGAGTTATTGCTGGGTCTGGTTCTGTTGATTGCTTTATAATTTGACATTGGACTATTTGTTTGCTTTTTTGAGGAATGGGGCTTTCTAAGTATTGCTATCGCCCTATATCCAGAAGCTGAACTCTCGTAAGAGTTTCCTGCCCTGACCCAGGTGGGCATTACCCTCTGCTTCGTATCAGTGCAGAATCCTGGGCTGGAAAGGCTTTTCTGCCCCTAGCCTGGGGTAGAAGGCTTTAATTTTTACCTCTTCTGTGGAAGCACTGGACCTTTGTCTGGTCCTGGGTGCAAGAGGATTTCCTGTCCCTCTATCAGTGGCTTAAAGCTTTTACTTCCTAAGAGGAAAGAGTCCAGGGAAGAAGGTAGGGTTTTTTGTTTGCTACCAAGGAGGACTCTCTCTGGTTTCCTTATTTACTCCTAGTTTTTCTTGTGAGCTGGTAGAGGTCAGTGAGAAAGAGACTGTGAGAGATAGCTGACTCTTTCTGAGTGTGAGGTTTCCAGTTATTCTGAAGTGTTACACCAGCTCACACTTAATCATTTAAGTTTAGTAAAATTTTAGCAGTTTTCTTTGTACCTGCTCTTACGACAGCCAACTCTTCACCCTGTGCTTTGCCAAAGGTGAAACAGTATATATGTCCCATCTCCCCTTGTCACTCTTTAGAATCTGTTTACTTGGTTGCCTTATCACTGTGCTTGCTGATGGGCTCCAGAAAATTATGACTTTATCGATTATAAAGCTCTTTCTCATTGGTAGAGAAGAAACAATGTTGTCTTGTGGTTTTATGTATCCTAAGCAAAACGTTGTTGGAATAGAATTGTAATATATGTTCTCTCCTGTGTCTTTTTCTCTATGATTCATATTATGTTCTTAAAGTTGAGCCATGTTGATGGAAGTAGTACTAGTCCATTCATTTTTACTGCACTGCGTGTGTGTATGTGTATGAATCTATCACATTTTATTTTTCCATCCTTTTGTGTCTTATAAGACAGAAAAAAGTAGAATGTATCCCCACTGTCCTCTATGTTTTCAACTTCTCCATATTGGCTTCTTTCAGCCATTAAATACATTTGTTTAGTTTCATCTCAAAATAAAAATTTACCCTCTTGGCCTTTGGCTATTGCCCTGTCAGTTCAAATGCTTATTTGTTAGTTACATTTCTTTCTTTTTGAATTTTCCAACTTTTATAGTGGTGCTTACAGTTTTTTTTTTCTTATTTATTTATTTATTCCTTTATTTTTATTGAGACATGATTGTACATATCTGTGGGGTATGGCATTGAATATCAATACCTGTGTGCAGTACAGTTTTGTTATTGCTTTGAAAGAATTATGTTAAAGGTTTTAATGTATTGTCTGTTATATATCTTGTAAGCACAATTTCCTGGGTTGTCATATGTCTTTTTATTTTACGTGCATTTTCTCCTAAATCAGATTAAAAATTTTTTTGGCCAACAAATATGTCAGATTTTCTAGTTCATACTTTGCTGAATGAAAGTTTTTGTGCAAGGTAAAATATTGTAGTTTTAAAAGAGATGAATACTTACAAAGCAAAACATTATTGCTAGTATTAAAGGGATAATATTCACTGTCAGGAATGCATCTGGAATGAGTTGCTTTGAATAGCTAAAATGTACAGATGATAACTTTAGTAGTAATTTTTTTTATAAGTGCATCTCTTTAGTAATTTGATTGTTTTGATTTTTATCTAAAGAGTATTATAAATTTTGCTGCCTTTTTAAAAGCAAAGAAAAGGTTTGTTATGCTACATACATAATACCTCTCACATTTGCTTCTTTTCTCAAGGCACAGATTTTTATTTGTTAACTTACTTAGGTGTGCATTGATTAATTGTGCCTCATTGCTAAATTCAGATTACTGAGCATGTAATAGCTGTTAATTTATTCATTTGAATCCAAATTCAATTGCAATGAAGGGTATTGAACTTGCCCTTTCCTTTTTGACTTTAGCTTGTCATCAACATACAGTACAGTACTGTACTGTCACACCAAGATGACTTCTGGACTTAGTAATAATTTTCAGGATGTTTGTTTTTCCCTAAGGGGTTCCAAATTTGTATATTTTGAATTACCATTTTTGGGTTTTATGGCATTTTTCTCTTGTGCTTTATTATCTAGTTGTCACTTCTCACTACAATCAATGTTTCTGATTCTAACTTTTCCCCTTCCTTTTAATCTGATACTTCAAATCTGTGAACCAAAAAATCAAACAGCCAAATTTCGAGAATTTCCTACAAAATAAGAGACAGAGGGAGTTTTCATATGATACTGTATATGCAGTTTTATTGATTGAACTTTTAAATAGTTATTTTGGTTATTTACTTTTTAGCTGCATTCTAAATAGGCAAATTTACTGGATAATTGAGTTCTAAATAGTAGAGTGATAGTTATTACTACAAGCAAAGTTACTAGGTAGAAAATTCCATGGATAGAACATTTTATATTGTAACCAGCCTTTAAATATAAATGCTAAATATCATATTTTCATTATTCAGAACTTAAGAGTGAAACTAAAATGACTCTTTGCACCAAATTAATAGGTGAGTAGATTGTCAGGAGAAAGGGGAAATATTATACAGATACCATGACATTCATTTTGTTTTCTCTTCTCCTGGATCCTAAATATTTTTTTGAGATGTTTTATTTTAGTGAGAATTTAGAGAAGTTAGTTTAGATAATTGGGGTGTTAATAAAAAAAAATGCTAAAGTAATTTGAGGAAATATGATATGATTCTAACAACCTATCCTTTTAAAAAAATATCCAAAATGCATTAGGCAAAATCAGAAAATTTAGCTGACTTCTTTAAAAAAAGGTAAAATAACTTACAGCCAAAGTAGTTCTGGCATGTACTGACAAAAAGGTTTATCAGGCAGATGGGTGAGGACATTATTCAGCAGCACTCTGAAAAAGAAAAGAAACTAAAGAAGTCACTTTTTTTTGGTTTTTGTCTCATCTTAAGTCAAACATGGTGTTATCATTATTCTTATGAAAGCATAAAAATCTACTAAATTATCTGTCTTTCCTCTCTAATTTTTTCTCTGTTAGTTCTGTTATATTTAAGTGTCTGATAGTAATAAAATTTCAACAAATAGTAGTTATCATATGGAGGAAACAGAGCTGTTAGTAATGGGAAAAAAAATCCTGTGCCATTCTACAGTGGGTAATGAAAGGGAGGTGATTTTAAAATAATGCTTCTTTTTTTTTCACTTTACCAAGAGAAACATAGGGCAGTAATGTTGTGCTTAAGAACATTTCAAGTAAATGTGACAGTGAGGCTGTATTCAGTTTGATGGGCTAACATTCTAGAAGACAGAAAAACTTATAAAATTGTTCGATCTACAAATAGTCTTATAAAATATGATTAAGAGAGAATTTTTAGTTGCAAATGCCTTTTTAAGGTTTTAGCAATTCCAGGTTTAATGATAATAAACTTAAACCATTAATTTTTATTCATGTTTTTTCCTTTAATTTAGTACTTACAAGAGAATAAGAGAATTTAGTCCATAAAACGTTACTGGGAAAATTCGACTGAGGTGATTATCTTCAATTACCCTGCCAACCAGGAGAAAAAATTGATTAATTTACATATTTTTAGAACATAAAACTAACACTATAAAATGCCACATAAATTACACATACAGCCATTTTAGTCTGTGGAGATCTTCAAAAACACCCGGCTTCAGGAAGGTTATTCTGTTATGACTGAGATACCTGGAAAAAGTGAAATGACTAAAATAAATTTGTACTTTTTTGGTGTTTACAATAAGGAAAGTAAAAACAATAATCGTCTATCTTAAATTTTCTTACATAAATTCTCATCATGCCACTTCCCTGCCTTTGAATCTCTAAGAGTTCCTATCACTTACCTTATCATCTCCAGCTTTTAATTTCCCTATACTCAATCAATCAATCAATCTATTCATCCATCTATTCATTTATTCATCAAACTTTTTGAGTACCTACTCTATGGCATTGTGCTAAGTACGTCACACCTTCCTTTGAAGGGCTTTGAGTCTGGAGTGGAGACAGCAGGTGAACAGGTTATTAGGCAGCATGCAGAAAACAGAGGGAAGTGTATAATGTAGGGTTTCCCTGACATTGCAGAGGAGAAAGCACCTGACTTTGCTAGGGATGGTGATGGCAGATCATGGAGTAATGAGGAGAACAGGAAGGATTTATTAAAGGAGGCACAATTGAGAAGAGTCTTGGATGACGACATGGCATTCACAAAGCAAGGAATGGTCAGAGTTATCCTAGGCAGAGGAAAGAACTTAGGCAGAAGTGAGAGGTATGAGAGAGAGTAACAAGTTAGGGGATCACCAGGTAATTCAGTGGTGCCTTCCCATGAAGGGGCTATGAGGAGAGGCAGGAGATGAACCTAAGAGGCAGGCCAGGCCCTGTTCTGGAAAAAAGGACATTGCATGCCTTGCTAAAGAGTTTGACCTACTTTGGGAAGTTCGAACATTTTCACAATGTTAATTCTTCCAATCCAGGAGCAATGAACATCTTTCCATCTTTTTGTGCCCTCTATAATTTCTTTCAACAGTGATTTGTAGTTTTCCTTGTAGATTTCTTTCACCTCTTTGGTTAAGTTGATTCTTAGGTTTTTTTATGACTATTGTAAATGGGCTTGCTTCCTTGCTTTCTTTTTCTGCTATTTTGTTGTTGGAGTATAAAAATGCTATGATTTTTGTGTGTTGATTTTGTATCCTGCAAGGATCCTAAAGTCGTTTATCAACTCCAAGAGTATTTTGGTAGAGATTTTGGGCTGTTCTGTATATAGGATCATGTCATCTGCAAACAGGGACACTTTGACTTCATCTTTTCCAATCTGGATGCCCTTTATTTCTTTGTCTTGCCTGATTGCTTTGGCTAGTACTTCCAGTACTATGTTGCATAGGAGTGGTGAAAGTGGGCATCCTGTCTTGTTCCCGTTCTCAAGGGAAAAGCTTTCAACTTTTCCCTGTTAGTTGGTACAGCCATTATGAAAAATGGTATGAAGATTCCTTAAACAACTTTGGATAGAACTGCCATATGATCCAGCAATTCCACTGCTGGATATATACCCAAAGGAATGGAAAGCATCGTGTCAAAGAGATACTTGCACCCTCATGTTTATTGCCACTCTATTTACAATAGCCAAGAGTTGAAACCAACCTAAATGTCCATCATCAGATGACTGGATAAGGAAAATGTGCTATATATACACATGGAATATTACTCAGCTATAAGAAAGAATGAAATATTTCCATTTGCAGCAACATGGATGAACTTAGAGAAAATCATATCAAGTGAAATAAGCCAGGCATAGAAAGAGAGATACAGCATGTTCTCACTCATAAGTGGGAGCTAAATAATAAATATCTAAATAAAAGGAAGAATGATACAACATTCACAATAATACATTGAACTTTCAAAAGGACAACGGAGCAGGGGATGGGGGAGAGGAATGGGTAAAGGGCCATGAATAGCAATGACAGTATATATTATTGAATATAATAATTATTCTGATGTGAGCATCACATATTGCACACAAGTATTGATGTGCTACTCTGTACCCCACAGATACGTACAATCAACTTTGTTACAATAAAAAAAAAAGAGTTCGACCCATCCTTACCTACCTAGTTTTACTTCCGACTTTGTTGCAAAGTGAACTAACTCTCTGTTTCATTGTATCAATCTCCACTTGCCATGTTCATTCTTATCTCCATCTCTTGAGTGTAGTGATTGACTCACTACATCTACTATCAAAGAATTTGATTTCTGACTCTTCTACTTGTTAATAGTGTGACCTTGAGCAAGCAATTAATTCCTGTAAGCCTTAGCTTCCCCAACTCTCAAATGAAGATAATATCAGTACCTACTTCATATGGATGTTGTAACATTTGAGGCAATGCATACTATAAGCACTCAATATGTATTATTTATTATAACAATGTTTCTGCTTATGCCTCCCACTCCAATATTTTCCCTCTTTTTTCCCTCTCTGCCTATGATTCATATGCAAATACTAGTTCGAATTTCACTTCCACTGAAACATGGACCACACTGATTTCTCTCTTTTCTCCACTTGTACATATCTTAGAGTCCATATCCTATAAAATTTCTCCTGCCAGGAATCTGCCCTCCCTCACCAGGTTCAACTTTTGCTTAGGGGTAGTGAGGGATGACACCCCATGTTAGAGCCACTTCCTTCCCTCTTTTGCAAACCTGGAGACCAGTTGGGCACAGGAGGGGATAAGAAACAACCTTAATATTTCCACTGAACATCTCAGGGGGTTCTTATATAAGCCAACACAAATCCATCAGGTAAAAGGCATTTGGTACACCCTTACACTGTATGGGTGGCTGTTTAACCCAGTCTTCATTTTTCAGAGCCATTCTTCACTGCCCTGGTTCCTTTCCGTGAACCATAATAGCAGTTTTGGTCTGAGCAACACAGGTTCAGGACTTAAGTACTTTTTTTGTTGTTCTCTAATTGTTGTGTGTATGTTGTCATTGCTTTCCATCTTAGACCATAACGTTCTAGAGAACAAGAGGCACACCTCTCCCCAGAGATAGCTCGGTGCTCCACCTGAAACACTATGGTATAAGCTGCTTAAAGGTGGCATGTCTGATTTATCTTTTTGTGCCCTCATGGGGTCTACCTGGAGAACCTGCATGCTCTAAGGGTTAAGGAATACTTAGGATGAATGAAGAGCAGGTATCTAATGCTTTGTTGTGAAAAGCTAGAAGTATGTGGCATATTTAACACTCAAACAATATTCTAGTGCTATGGAGAAACCATGAAAAGAGAAGGACACTTTTAAATTTCCTCTCTAGTTCTGTACTACCCTTCAAGAGCTTGCTCCACATCCAGTGAACATTAGACCAAGCATGCTGTTTAGTAAGTATTGAATAGATTCATGGACAGAAGTAGGGCTGGTCAGTCAGCTCAGTTGTTTAGAGTGTGGTGGTGATAACACCAAGGTCCAGGGTTTAATCCCTGTACTGGCCAGCTGCCAAAACAAACAAACAAAAAGAATGACCCCAGTATTGATTTCGGGTACTTTGCTAAGACTCACAAGAAAGCAGGGATGGGGTTGAAGGGAAGAGGACATGGTTAAAGTGATTACTATTAAGGCTTTGAGTCTCCTGTGGTCTTCTTCCATTTTACTAGTAAATTATTAGGTGTTTTTTTTTTTTTTGACTCAGTCCCAAACTCTGATACCACAAGGTAGAAATCTGACGGGAAGGAGTTTCTCAGGTTAAGATAGAGAATGGATTAGGATAGAAGACAAAGGGACAAAAATGGAAACACAGGGAGTTATTTATAAGATTTTTGGTTATATTTCCTTTCAGTTACTTCTAGGAGCTTGGTAGAACTCAATAAAATGAAACTTTCAGAAAGCCTATTTAATGATTTGTAATAATAATATGCTTATAATAATAATAATAATAATAATAATAATAATAATAATAATAATAATAATAATAATAATAATAAAGAAACAGAAAAAAGACCACAGGTGCTTTTACAAAAGAAAAAAAAAAAGACTCATTCACTACAATTTAAATATATAAGAAGAATTTATATGACATTTCAGCATCCTGCTCATTTATAATTTTTTACACTGCTTTGGTTTTGGTAGCTTCATATATTGTGATAATCAGAATGCGCAAATATATTGCTACACACTGTAAACTTGGGTGATATCCATGCCACACACACACAAAAGCTTAGCTTTTAATCATGAGATACTACTTCACCTCAGTAGGATAGTTATTGTCAAAACAAACGAACAAACAAACCCCAAAGCAGAAAATAGCAAGTGTTGGTGAGGACGTGGAGAAACTGAAACCCTCATGCGTGCTGCTGGGAAGTAAAGTGGTGCACCTGCTGTGGGAAACAATAAGGCGGTTCCTCAAAAAAATCAAACATAGAATTACCACATGATCCAGCAATTCCACCTCTGGATATAAACCCAAAAGAATTGAAAGCAGAGAATCGAACAGGTATGTTTTGCACTACCGTGTTCATAGCAGCATCATTCATGATAGCCAAAAAAGTGGAAACATCCTAAATGTCCTTCAGCAGATGAGTGGATAAACAAAATGTGGTATACACATACAGTGGTATATTAGTCAGCCTTAAAAAGGAGGGAATTCTGACACATGCTACAACATGGATGACCACTGAAGACATCACGCTAAGTGAAATAAGCCAGACACAAAAGAACAAGTATTTTATGATTCCGCTTATAAGAGGTACTGAGAGTAGTCAATTCACAGAAACAGAAAGTAGAATGGTGGTTTCCAGGGACTGGGGAGAGAAGGAAATGGGGGGTTATCGTTTAACAGGTATGGGTTTCAACTGCAGAAGATGAAAAAGTTCTGAAGGTAATTGGTGCTGATGGTTACACAACAAGGTGAATGTGCACTTAAAGCCACTGAACTGCACCCTGAGAAATGGTTAAAATGGCAAATCTTATGTTATGTACATTTTACCACAATAAAAAAGAATAAAAAGAATTTTAACCTTATAGTCCTCATAAAAGCAGTATTAGTGAAAAAAGAATAACAATAACTGGGGAAGTCTTTGGGTTTTTCCTTTTTCATAAATATTATCATCAGGCTTTCTTACATTGTGTAAGTTCACTCAGATGTCACTCCTGTCACCATGGCTAATGTACATTGGGTTCTTACTATATGCCAGGCGCAGTGTACCTAATACTTCCCATGGGTTTTCTCATAGGTTCCTTACCACAACCCTGAAGTAGGTACTATCATAATTTGTATTTTGCAGTAGAGCAAACTGATGGTTAGAGAAGAAAATAAATTGCTCAAGATCACACACCTAAGTGAGGGATGAAATCAAGACTCAGACTGAAGCCTGTCTAACTCAAAATCCCACGCTGTAAGCCACAACGTTATACGGTCCCTTCAGCACTGTTTGCCCCTCTGCTTGGTACTGTCATGGGCAGGAGGCCTGGTCTGGATTGGAATGGGTCAGGCTGACAGATCACCATGGAGTGAGCAAATAAATGGGCACTAGTACTTACAGTTTAGTGAGGCTGTGCAGTCCTCTGAAAGCAGAGATAGATATGGATCTAATCTTATTGTTTTGCAGGAAACTGTGAAAATGATTATTAAAAAGGAAAACAAAGTCAAACAGTGTGAGTTTTGCGAGGTGAAGAGTTCTGTGGGTGGAAGGTGGTGATGGCAGCACAGCAAAGTGAATGTAACTAATTCTTCTGAATATACACTTAAAAATAGGTAAGATGATAAATTTTACATTGTGCATTTTACCACAACTAAAAACATGTAAAAATTGAAAAAAAGCTAAACATAAAGAAAGAATATAGTGAAGCTAGATATTATGTCATTCTTTTACTACTAAAGTTCATGTATGATTAGGCTAGTTTTACTTAGAAACTTTAGTTATAAAGAGGAACAGATAATAACTAAAATTTACTATTTGCATTTTCTAGAAATAAAACTTTAGTGCATAGTATAGCATTCACTAATCATGCCTAGAAGCCAGAATTTTTATCATTTTCTGCTATAATTCTTCAAATTTATATGTTCTCAAATTTGTATGTTACAAGTAAATAACATCTTTAATGCTCCAAGCCATAGTCCCTGTTAAGCACAAATCTGCCAAGCAAGTCAAACTTAATTTTATTTTGACATCCCAAGCCATATTTCAAAAAGTGTTTGAGGCAACTTATAAGAAGTATAAATGGCAAAAGAGAAAAATATAAACAAAAAGAATCAGGCTTAGAAGAATATAAATTAGACTGGAATGCCAAGATAAGAATGCAGGCTTACATAGTTAACTAAAGTAATACCAGAAATTTGACCTTGAGTTAACTGAAGGTCAAAGGGAATAGGGACCAGAGTTCAAGGTACTGTACCACATGCACCCCATATATAGCTTTTCACTTCTTCGTGTACTTGCTCCAGGTTGCGGGGAATGATACAGTAAGGGTACCAAGCCTGTCTTACTGTTCTGAGTGCAGGTCACCACTGTTCATTAGAGTGTCCTAAAGTTTATATACAATTTGTTATAAATTTTAGGAGCAATAAGGGAGAAATCAATATGAATGAATTTTCAGTTAATTAGAAATCTTGGCTAAAAGAGATTCCATATTTCTTCAACATGCAAGAAAACCTAACTTTGAATGTAAAATGTTATGAAACTTATTTTGCACCTGATAATTTCACATGACATGCTGTGGGCCAGATCACATAATGCATCTTTCTCATGAATATACAGAAAGACTTTAACATGTATGTATTTGTTTGTTTCTAACTGTTGTGAAGACCTACTAAGCAACAGACTGCATTACCTGGAGGTTGAGGCAAGGTATACCTTTAATAACCAATTAGACATTTTTTTGTAATCAGGCTATTTTAATCATTTTGTTACTTGGAACAAATTGGCTGTTCGAAAATTAGTTCAATATTTATTGTCCAAAAATGCTAAACTGCTGTGTTATATAAACCTGATTTTTGATATTTAGATTTACAGTCTAACTCTGTTTAAACATGTGATCATAAGGTGGTGCTATAAGATCAGAAAAATTCTTCACAATACAGAAATCAGAAAATAAAATAAGGAAGTATCCTCTTGAAGTTTTTGTATCAGGCCTAATTTTGGAAAGTTCTTCTCTGCTGATTGATAAATATTCAGAATGAAGTTCTGAAAAGTTATTTTCATTAGAATTTTAATTTTCAAATATGAAATATATTTGCCTGCAGATTATCTGGGTTTTCAGAACATTTCATTAAATGAAGTGGGTTAATTTTTCACCTGCTTCTGCTCTATTTCCATTTATTACCCTAAAAAAAGTGTAGATATGTATGTATGTGCCAGATTTCTCTACTGTCAAACCGAAACTAAAACCAATACTGGTATGAAAATGAAACGAGGAATTCTGAGATGTTTTCTAGATAGTGTGATTATGGCACAGAGTATCTAAACCCAACAATTCAAATATATGACAATACGATTTAGTCACGAAGTTGACCTAAACAACAGGTAAACCTCAGCTAGGCCACTGTGGATTTTGAGAGTACGTACATGACCCTAAACTGATGAGAAGCTAGCATGTCAGATACCGCTCGAAGCCAAAATAAAACTCAACCTACAAGGCAGATGTGAAAATGGAATCAGGTCCCCAAAACAACATGCTCAGAGGTTTCAAACGACAAAGACTTGCTACCTTATGTAGAGACTGAATTTACAAACATTTGCAAGATAATTATTCTCTATCCAATCTTGATGGCAGATATGGCAAAAGATCATTACATCTTTCTCTAAGATGGGCATCGAGGTGATATGTGATAGAATAATGCAGAGAGTAAAAGATCCTGAGTATTTCCATTTTGGGAGAGTGTGGTAGGAGAATTCACAGCACACATGCTCCAGTTTCTTTGGGGACAGGTATCTGTGATTTTTCTAGAATGGCTTCTAGAACTACTCAGAAAAAAATTTTACCTGGAAGTCTCCAGCTAACAGCTAAATAATTGTCTAAAGAGGGGTTAGACTTAAGCAAAGGTATAGAGTTAGTCTCCACAGAAGTGGGAAGAAACAGATATGCCAAAAAAAAAAATGCTAGTTAATTTTAATATCAGGAATTAAATTTTTTCTTACAGCTTCTGAAGATCATGGTACTTTTTAAAGCCATCAGGAGGAAGTTTTCTTATTAAGTTCCACTGAAGTGACCTGAAATAAATGTAAATTTTGTTTATTAAAGTTTTTTTCCTTTACTTTTAAACTACAGCAATATGGATGATTATAAACTATATTTACTTTTGTAGTAGCTTTCAGGAAACATTTTACTTCATGACACCACTCTCATACTCATAGAATATTTAAACTAGGTCTAACTTGATTTTGTATTATTAAAGATACTAATGTTTTCTTAAACTTAGTTTACAACATTGTAATTCTGACAAAAATCTTAAAAAATAATAAAACTGGGAGAAATTGATTTTCAGTTATGTTCTTTTCTCTTTTTATTTAACAAACATTAGAATGCATCTCAGTTTTTGAGTGACAATAAAAATACAAGGGACTTCAAAAGGTTGGTGGAAAAATAAAATGAAAAGGTATATTAATCTTTCCGTGAACCTTTTGAAGACCCCTTCATAGTGTTTTCTGCTTAAAACACACTCAAGAACTTGAATAGCTTTATATTCCTCAGTTTTTCATTGCTCAATTCCACCACCTTAAAATTAGCTATGAAAGACTCTGCTAATTTGTACGTAAAGCTGAATCATCTTTATTCAATAAGTGATACCGTTTCAATTTCCAATAAGTTGCATAGAAAGATTTTCTCTTGTATCACAGTTTTATAAGCAGTTTGACAGAGACCAGATCCACATAACTGTGCTTGTATTGGAAAGGTTCCAAACCTTTAATTTTCTTAGAAAAAGAATGTAGTGCAGTAGAAAAAAAATAAACAATCAAAAAACCAGAACCAATGTAGCTGGGGGTCCCTTGCTTGAGCCACATATAACTTTTCCAAGTTAGTATCTTTAACTATGCAAGGAGGGATTTGGACTAGATGATTTCTAATAATATGATGCTATTATTGGTACTGTCATTATATAGTATGAAAGAGCAGATACTTCTTGATAAATGAGCAATTGTCTGGAAGTTAACTCAGGTTAAGAGTCATACAATAGCACTAACAATGCTTAGGTTTGGAACCAGTGTTGCTTAAACTTGGTAGCAAATCCTTCTTAAAGAAATATAGTTTTTCAGAGTCCCCTAAACATATTTTTTGAAACTCATTTGAGAAAAACTGTTCTAGAGTCTAGAAAACCGTGCATTCTTAATGGGTGGGGGTGGAGGAGAAGGTGAGAATTGGTTCTTAGAGAGTGAAAAAAACCTTACTATTTAATGTATAAAGCACAGACATACAGTGTATGAGTAGAATTACAATTTTATAGGTGGGAACAAATAGGAAACAATGTCCAAAAAGTCTTTTGGGGGGAGTGAGGCAATAACGAAAAGAAAAAGTAAAAATATACTGCTCTAGACTATACATACCCGTCACTTAATGATTTTTTAAATGAATGAATGCCAAAGGTAACCCTCTCTTGAAATAACACTCAGCTGCTGGGCTGTCATCAAACGTTCTTTCCTTCTTTATAGTAGCTAATCGAGAATCCCTTTTCTGCTACTGATTCTCATTTGGCTTAGACCCCATATTCGGCTTTATATTCTGTTTAAATGTTTGTATTGTGTAAATTGCTACATATTTGGGTTTGATTTAAGGATATAGATGAAAGTTTAGTGTGTTCTTAAAAATGTGTTCATTCATTCATTTTCTCAACAAACGTGTTGCATGCCTACCATTCGCACTTTGAAAAAAAGACGTCTCAGCCCTTAAGCTTATATTGTATTTGGATGACAAATAACATACTTTACCTATACATAGAGACTTTTCTTTGGATTAATAACTTCAGTTGTATAGCCCAGAGCTAAAAAGGCAATTAGCTTGTTTTATCTGTATTGTATTTATTTACGTATAAATTAATTTCAAAAACATTTATTTAGGGATTATTATACTCTGTTAGGAATTCTGGAGGATATACAGGAAAAGCATGGTGTAGGCCCTTATGGAGTTGATGGGATTCCCTTTTTTAAGGTAGACAAGATTAGGACCCCAATTACTCTAGTACAAGGAAGAATGTTTAATATACTTAAATGAGGCACAAATGAGGTTCTATGACAGAACACAAGAGGAAGAGATTGATTGCTCTTAAGTGGGGAGGGTTACTATAGAGGGAAAAGGAGGCTCATTTAAGGACTCCTAAGTAATATTTCTTAGGAAGTTGGGTTCTTATTAATAGTGCCTAAGATTTATAGTCTACTTCTTTCTGAATGACATCAACATTATTTTACAAATAATATTCTCTATATTTTCATAATATTGTATTGAAATGGAAAGAGGTAGATGTTAATACTCTCAATGAATAGGACAAACCTAAATACTTTTATTTTTGTTTTGTTTTTTTGACCGGTAAGGGGATCACAAACCTCCGCACGATGTGGTCTGCACCACGCTCAGCCAGTGAGCACACCGGCCATCCCTATATAGGATTGGAACCCATGGCCTTGGCGCTACCAGCACCGCACTCTCTCGAGTGAGCCACGGGGCTGGCCCCCAAAATACTTTTTTAATATAATAGATCCTTTTATTTTAAAATGTGATATTTCAAGTATGACTCTTCACCAAAAATTCACACCATATCTTGAGCATGTGTATGTGTGTGCACATGTGTGTGTAGGAGAGAGAGAGAGGGAGAGGAAGAAAGAGAGAGAAACTGCCTGGTTTTTATGATTATTGTGAAAGCTAGCTCTAGTTTTTATAAAGAAAGCTCTTTTACTACTGGATCATGTAGTTTCAGTGATCAAATTACAGGATCTTAAAGTCAACCCTCAAACAGTCAAAGTTAATGTTTAGCAAGCTAGAACAATGTACAAATAATCATATCTATCTGTTTGCATGTTTTATTCATTAGTATTTATGTGAAACATCTTTTAAAAAAACTCAACTTCCATAAACATTACTTGGATTATTGGCTTCTTTGATACTTATGTAAGATTTAGTTCATTTCTGACATTTCCCTATAATACTTCTAACAGACTGGGGTGAAGTATGATGCTGAGCCAGTGTTCTGCAGAGAAAAGTATAAATGGACAACGAGAATCAAGTGGCTTGACCTAAAGCATGAAGGAATGATATTTTTTAACAAAAAATAAAATAAAATGTTGTCAACATAAACTCCTGAGCTTTAGTCCTATACCTCCAAATGCCTGTCAGAAATTTCCATTAAGTGACCTGTTAATCTCAAATTGAAAAAACATCTAATATTGGAGTCCTAATCTTCTCCACTTAATGCCACCAAGTCTTCCATGTTCTTGGATCACTATTACTTAGGATAGAAACCTTGGAGTCAGTTTTGACTCCTCCTTTCCCCTTATCTTCTTACAGTCAATTCATGAGGATCTGGTCCCATTTTTTTTCTTTATACCAGGGGTTGAAAACTGGTGGGCCACAGGTCTGCATACATCTCTTTATGTGTGTATGCTTGCATGCATGTGCATATGCACATATGTACATATGTATGTATGTATTGGGCCAGAAAAGTTTTTTTAATTGAATCAAAATTAATTCCATTAAAATATTCACCCTTTGGGTGGGGCATACACTCTCTAGTTACTCATTGCTTTATCCTCTTCCATTTCTCCAGCTTTCTTCCTCTGCTCCTTTATTTTACAAAGTTTAATTGAATTGTTGAAGAATGGATTCAAATCTTGTGAGAAGATAAAAAATGAGATTGGGAACATCAGGGAATTCTTTAATTTGGATTTTCTAGTAATTTTATACAAGCAGTGGGGGTAATAACAATTTCTTTCTCTGAAAGTAGAATGAAGTATTCATAAATTCTTATACCCAGCAGTTCTAGCTAAAATGTAAATAATAGAAACTCTCTGTAGGCCCTCACATTTCTTTGGGGGATTATTATTTTTTTCTAGTAGGACTAATTACTATGAAAAAGAGCTACAATGATACAGGAGAGGATAGAAGGCTAAAGGGCTTATCTTTTTCCTCAGTTCAGGTGCGAATGTGACCTCCTTTGGAAAACAAGTTTTTGTGGTTTATCCCACCAGAATTCTCAGTTCATATCCCAGGCCACTATAGATTGAATGAACTCCCCAGATTCTGAGAATTTGATGGTACCATGACCTATAGGAAATCTGAGCCGTAGCTCTTCCCTCACTTATATGTCAAGCATTTTAGTTGCTATGATATGTGATTTGGTTTGAAAGAGGCAGGACTTGCCAATATTTGTAAACTCAAGAATTACTCCTGTTTTGTCCTCATATACCCAAAAGTCAGAGCCACAACACACTGAAACATCTGGATGAAGAAAACAACTAGGCAAAAATGTTGACAAAATCTCCATCTTCCTCTGATTTCTTTTTAAAAGTTCAGCCTAATGTATCTGTATGTGTTGCTGAAGTTTGGTTAAATTCAAATCAGTACTAGAAACTAACAACCACAAGTACTAAAAACTACCACTTATTATGAGGATAATTCTCCTTTACATACGTAAAGTTGAATCACTTAGAAAAAAACGTCAACATCTCTGAGTCAAAATGTGCTTCAGAAGAATTAGATTTTAAATGTGAAGTTCTGGGAATATTTTATCCAATTTATCTTGTTTTCTTTTTTTATTTGTACATAAAGTGTATTAAAATGTATGTTCAATAAATTTTAAGAGAGCTCTTTCAATAAGTGTCAAGTAAAAATTCGATGTAATAGGAAAGGTCTATGTAACAGTTTAATTTGCAGCCTTTTTTCTTTAGTAACATATGCAACTGATGACATCTTTTGTGTGGTTAAAATCTTCTGATACTAAATGCTTCATAGAATTGTAAGGATTAAATAAGTTAATATATGGAATAATTTAAGGTAGGGTCTAGCATTTAATAAACGCAAAATAAATATCAGTAATCATTATAAGTGACTCAGGGACAATGACGTTATCTTTGAATAAAAATACATTATTAATAATGACATGGTCTTAACTAAGATACAATTTTACAGGTGCTATCTGGCTGTCGGGATGAAGCCATTCTTTTCTACTTACATTACAGTCACATTTGAAGAAACTGATGGAACAGCTTGTAAATTGGTTTCATCACAGTGAAGCTCTAGACCTCGGCAAAAACATTGCGTGGGCACAGAACCAAGCACTGAATAAAGAGGAAGTGGTAAGAAGTAATGACAGTGAGGGACCAGGAAGAGGAGGGTGATGAAAAGAAAGAAATGAAAAGCTATGAGAAAATTATTTAGTACAAAAGTATATATCATGTCTTACCTACACAGTTTGGGCAATGCTTTAAACTGTTTCCAAAATTCTTTTAATTTAACCTTAAAATGGTGCTAGAACATTTAGAAGCATACACATTTACCAGCCTATGCATTTTTTAAAAAATAACAGACTCTTCATTTGTGGTAAAATGAATGAAATCATGTGCTCTTACGTCACCAAAGGGTGTCATGATAGTGAGCGATGGGGTTTAAAGTTCATATTAAAGCTGTTATTTAAAAATAAAGTATTTAATTTTGGATGCCCCTACTAGCCAGCCACACACACACAAAAAGTATTTTAAATAGCATAACCAAAACTTTTAATGGAGGATTAAGTAATTTTTAACTAGAAAGAAAGAGGAGAATTAAATGCTAAATGAAAAAATAAATAAAATAATAAACACTAAATATTAGTATTGGTAGATAGGTTTTTTGGGGGGGGGGAGATTCAGTAGTTCTTCAAAGGATATTTTTGGATTTTTTTTAATGATCTTCCTTTGGCTTATGTAAGGGTGAAAAAGGTCTAAAACTTCATTTATGGGAGTGAACATTTTTTCTGCACAGCCATTCCATTTTCACTGATGTTGGATATTGAAAAGAGAGGGAGAATGGGATGCAAGCTTTTGGCTATTTTGTGGACTGTAGTGATAGTCTTAAGGATGTTATTCAATATACCTGAGGTCTCCTAGAGACTTGAAATGGTGTGTAATGGGATTATTATTCAGTATAATACGTATAATCTGATTCTGGCATTTTCTTTTTCTTTCTTTCTTTTTTTTTTTTTTTGCTGCTGTCCTGTGCGGGGATCAGAGCCCCTTGACCTTGGTGTGATAACACTGCGCTGTAACTAACTGAGCTAACCAGCCAGCCCCTGATTTCTGTCTTAATGGGTAATGGACAATTACTGAAAACAATGAGGAATGCCTCTCCTCTACATTTACTTCTGGAGCCCTAAACTATGTAGCAAGAGTTACGGACTCAAATGTCTACAAGGGTCAGGCAAAGTGGGTGTAGACTGTGTCCAGATGTCCAAGTGGAACAGCTTCTCCTAGCTGTTGTCATATCAGAATAGGAACATGTGTAGCCAAGTCTACCAATTCCTCAGAGAAGCCAGAAATACAATGTTTTAAAATGATAATCGCTAATTTAAAACATTTAAAAACATCATAGGAAAAGCAAAACTTTGTATGGTAATTTTCCGCCTGCAGGCTTCCAGTTTCAGAGCTTTACCTTAAAGCTTCCAGAGAGTAAGCAAGTGTCTCAGTGGAGAAGTAGAGACTTCTGTGCATGACTGCTAGTGAGCACGTTTGGCACAGCCTTTGAGCTAGTAAAGTGCACTTTTGCTCAGGTATGGGGTGACAGGTGTTTTTCCTCTCCTCCCAAATAGCTCTAGAGACTCCTTTATAGGGTTACAAGAGATCAAAACCATAACTTTGATTTAGTGTTTTATGTAAACAGAGTATCTGCCAAGAACTTTTAAATAGTTTTATAGTTGTAAGTACCCATTTTGGTTATGGATCTCTGAAAATTGATTCTGTCTCCTTAAGTTAAAGTCATATTTCATATGTGAGTGTACGTTTTTGTGTAGGGATGGGCTGATGAAAGTTGGGAAGGAAGACGAAGATTCTGAGAATGAGAGAGTAGGAAGGGCAGAAATGGAAGGCAGTGAAATCAACATTAATTCCAGTATGTTTTTTCCACATATATAGATTGAATTAAGATAATCCATATATATTCATTACAGGGTTATCTGGAATAGCGAAAAATGAAAACAAAAACCAAAAAACAACACATAAAACAATAAAGGAATGATTAAAAACACATAAAACAACAAAAGAATGATTAAGTAAATTATGTCACAAAATATACAGAATATTTTAAAAGAGCTTGTAATAACATAGATACCTGATTATGCTAAAATGCTAACTAAAAATTTGATGCAAATGGTTTGTATAGGAAATTTCAACTATATTAAAATTTTAAAAAATGAGTAATACACCAACAAGTTAATGCTGGTAGCATCTGAGTGGTGAAATTATGACTGAGTAAATAATTCTTTCCATCTCTGTACTTTCCAAATTCTTCAAATTTTAGCTTTGTTAATGTACTGGTTAATCATAGATATTACATTTTCCATGATGTTGCTCTTGAGAGGTGTCTTTAAAAGGGGAATTTCTCAACATTTTTTCATCTAGCCAAAACTGATTATAAGCCATTCTCAGTTTAATTTCCAATAAATCCCTATAGTAATCTGATTTAAATAAAATGGCACAATAGGAATCTTAATTTGTTTCACCCCCAGATTTTACACTACACTTGCCATTCCATTTTTATATTGCTTCCAAGTTTGAAAAAGGTATTTAATTATTAATTGCAACCTCCCCAAATTGTCTTTAAAGAACTCTAGCTAAAAATTATGTATTCATATTTTGCTAAGTACTGATTGAAAAAAAATACTTTTGTATTTTTTGGTATATTACTTACTGTGTAGCTTCATTTATCTTATGTAATTATATTTCTTCCAGAGTATGGGATCAGGCAAATATTATTTCTCTTGCTGACTTGATCTGTTTTTTTTTTCTCCCCATTTGTTTGTTTTTGCTTTACAAACCAGACTATAAAAGTCATGTAACCCATTATTTTTCCTCTTTGACCTAATGGCTACAAAATTAAGAACTAACTTTGGATGCAGCTGCTGAACTTTTCTCAAAGAGGATTTTCTTATGCAATTTTTCTTTGTCATTCCCCTTCCCATTTTCCACTTAACTTTTGTCTTTCATATCATGTTAATGGTTTAAGTCTGTTAGTAGCCATATTTTAATTGTAGGTTGCCAAAAATCTTTTTGAGAACAAGGTGAGATATAAAAAGATTCAAATAAAATTTAAAAAATGAAAAGAACACAATATACATTAAAAGAAAAAGAAAATAAAAACTGTGTTTTGAAATAACATGGCTTAATTCATTTTTTTCCCCATTATATTAGCAGTTAAATCAAACCTGTTTTTTTTTTCTTCCCCCAAAGCTTTTGGCTTTTTAATGATCAAATTATTTGGTTTCTATCCTCTGGGAGGCAGGTGCGGTGCTGAGACAGCTTGCTGAGTAAACTGCGAGACTCATGGAAGGATGAATATCCTCTTAAATTGGGATTGTTAGCAGTCTTTGTACTAATCTCATTGAGTAGTGAAGACAAAAAAAAATTAAAAATTAAAAAGTTAGACTTTATTATTTGTGGTAGAACATAAAAAAATATGGTAAATAATTCCTCCCTTAACCCCTGATTTTTAACCAAGGTTTTGAAAAGCTAGGGTCAAAATTACAGCTCCAATTACATTTGCATAATTTATTAGAATAGACAAAACTTATTTGAAAGAAATTATTTTTATAGCTCTTCCTGATCTAAAATATCGTAGAGTTAATCCTGAAATTTATAACTTTCCACACCTCCTCCAGTGTTTTTGTAAGATTTTGGTATATGACTAAACAGAGCAGGTTATAATTAATAAGTCTTTTGTAGCTCTAATGTATAGCTTGGACCCCAGAAAATTTTTTATTTGCAAATGTTAAAATCCAAACAGCTTCTCTGCTCTTCTATTTGTCTGTTTCTTTACATCAGCATTTATAGTGATTGTGAAAATAGAACTCATATAAAATAGCAACCCTGACTGACATTAATCTTGTTTACAACAATATCTGACACAATTTATTACTTTTACACTTAAGATCCTTGAATCATTTAAAAATAAAATTCCCAATTTAAGGCTGCATCTCTAAAAGAGTTTGCAACTAGAAAACTGTAATTAACCTCTTTTTCAAAAAAAAAAAAAGAATGCTGGATCCAGCTTTTAAAAACATGATGTCTTATTACAAACTCATGGAAAAGGAGACTCGACTGCTCTGATACTTACGGCATTCAGATGTTTCTGCCTCAAAGGGATATGGGGGAGTCATTTTGTAGGAACCAGCCAAATATTTTTCCAGTTGCAAAGCCCATCCATTGTTGTCTCCTAAAATAAAAACCGGAGAGCAGAAAAGTTCAAGAAAACAGAAATATTCTGGTGTATTGGGAAAAATAAGGTCCTTTCTTTAAAATGAGCCAATGAGTCTCCAACAGTGAGATAAGCATCATTGGGGAACTTGCTACAAATGTGACTTTCTGGGCCCCCACCTGGAGATCTTGATTTCGTAGGTCTGTGGTGGGCTCCTTAGTCTCCATGCTTAATAAGCACTATGGGAGATTCTTCAGCAAGTATATTTGAACCACACTTTCAGAAGCAGTATTTTAGGAATACTGAAATATGGCACGCTCTTCTTAGCATTTTAATTGTTTCCCTGAAATTTATCCTTAAAACTGATACTGGATATGTATGAACATGGATAGATGGTCATGATGATTACATTTTAAAAAGGAAAGAAAATATGACCAGGGCGATGTCATTTCTTTCTTTTAATTTATTTATTTGTTTTTAGATTTTTTGAAATCTTTTTTATTGAGGGATAATTGACATACAATAAAGTGCACGTATTTCAAGTGCACAGTTTGATAAATTTTGACAAATGCATGCACCTGTAAAGCCATCACCACAATCAAGGTAGAGAACATACTCATCACCCCCAAACTTCCTCATGCCCCTGGCATCCCTCCCCGTGGCCCTCCTACCTCTCCCTGTCCCTAAACAACTACGGGTTTGCTTTCCTTTTTAAAAATTTTGATTTGATTTGATTCGATCATTATACTGTGTAAATATTTTTTGTGGCCCTTTACCGATCTTTCCTTGACCCCACCTCCTCCCGCTTTCCCACTTCTGGTGTCCTCAGTTCTGTTCTCTCCTTTTCAGAGTTCATGGAATTATTATGACTGTTTCTTTCTTTCTTTCTCTTTTCCTTCCTTCCTTCCCTCCCTCCCTCCCTCCCTCCCTCCCTCCTTTCTTTCTTTCTTTCTTTCTTTCTTTCTTTCTTTCTTTCTTTCTTTCTTTCTTTCTTTCTTTCTTTCTTTCTTTCTTTCTTTCTTTCTTTCCTTCCTTCCTTCCTTCCTTCCTTCCTTCCTTCCTTCCTTCCTTCCTTCCTTTTCTCTCTCTCTCTCTCTCTCTCTCTCTCTCTCTCTCTCTTTCTTTCAGCTTCCGCTTCTGATTGAGGACATGTGGTATTTCTCTTTCTGTGCCTGGCTTATTTCACTTGACATCATTTTCTCTAAGTTTATCCATGTTTCTGTGAAAGGCGGGATTTCATTCCTTTTTATGGCAGAGTAGTATTCCATTGTGTACATATACCACATTTCCCTTATCCAGTCATCTGTTGATAGACATTTAGGTCACTTCCAACTCCTAGCTGTTGTAAATAGAGCTGCAATGAACATGGGATTGCAGCTATCCCTCCGACATGATGATTTCCATTCCTTTGGCTATACATCCAGCAGTGGCATTGCTGGATCGTGTGGCAGTTCTATCTGTACTTGTTTGAGGAATGTCCATCCTGTTTTCCATAATGGCTGCATGAATTTACAGTCCCACCAACAGTGTAGGAGGGTTCTCCTTTCTCCGTATCCTTGTTAGCATTTGTTATTCCCTGTCTTTTTGGTAATAGCCAGTCTAACTGGGGTGAGACAATATTTCAATGTGGTTTTGATTTGCATTTCCGTGATGCTTAGTGATGCTGAGCGTTTTCTCATGTGTTTGTTGGCCATTTCTATAGCTTCCTTTGAGAAATGTCTATTCAGCTCCTTTGCCCAGTTTTAAAAAGGCACCAACTTATTCAAAGTAATTATTCTCTGGGTGCTTATATATTTTCTCATTTTATTATTTAATATTAAATTCCTATATCACTTAAAAAAACAGAAAATAATAAAAGTTTTTATGGGGGTGGGGGAGAAGATATTTTTCCTCACAAAATTCCTGATGATTTTTAGCTATTTTAAACATGAGACCATGAAGTCAATCATGTGATAGGATGGACTGGTGAATGGGCATGTAGAAGCAGTTTCTCTGGAGATCTTTGCAGGGGATACAAGCCTTCATTCTCTTGGGGGAGTTTGAATGTGATACTTTCTAGAGCTTCTAAATTTTTTTCTGCTTGCTGCTAAGACTCTTTAAGGATGCCCAAACAGAGAGAGAAATCATAAACATTTGTTCTATTTCTGTAAGTTAGTATTAAATCTAGCATTGATTTTATAAATTATTTCTGCCATAGACAGTTCTTGGAGTGGCTTTGGAATGACCCAGTTCTTCCCAATTTCTTGCTGTAGTTCTCAAGAATAACTGTAGAACGTGCTGGGAGTGCAATATCCTGAGACATTTCAGGGAGGAAATGCCTGAAATAGCCCAGACCTTATTCCTGTCCTTCCCAGGGAATGTAACATCTTGAGATAGGGAGGAACTGCCTGGGACAGTTGGGCTTGGTTCCTCTCTCCCATGGGAACAGCTTGTCCTTCAAAGCCTTTCCCAGTGAGTCCCATGGCCCCCGAGATCCAAAACTCAGGGTGTGCTGCCTTTCAGAGTCTCTCAGCTGTGCTGCAAGTGGAGCACACACAGTTGCAGTGAAACTCTATTCGCACACAGGCAGCCTTTTTGAGCCTTGGGGATCCAGCCCCCAGTGGATCCTATGCTTCTGCTGTCCCTTGCTGACTATCTGTAAGTAAGAAATTTGCTTCATGTAACTTGTTGCGTATGAGCATGTTCTGTCTTATGGGACTCAGACAAGTTGGCAACCGGTGAACAGTGAACTTGCTTTGTACCATATCCCTATAATTCATATTTGAGACTTGAATTCAGATATTAAAACCTTGTTCAGTTGCACGGATTTGGTAAAACTGACTTCATCATATCCATGGTTTCAACTCTGATCAGTGGACTTTCAGATTATGTCTTCAGCTCACTCTTTTTCTGCTGTATAACATGCACTTGGTTTACTACAGGCACCTCAAACTCAACATTTCCAAAATGGAACTCACTATCTTTTCTTGTACAAACTTTTTACTCCCTAAATTCTCTGAGTTTGTGAATGTTCCCCACAATCTATCAAACTTCCCAAAACAGAAAAGTTAAGTGACAAAAAAAAAAAAAAGTCACATAAATTACACTTACAGTTTCCTGGAATGATGTGCCAATGAGAAGTCTGGACTCTGGCAAAGTGGTTGCTATGACAAGTCATTAGAATGAAAGCAAGAAATGTCAAAGGTTGTGGAGTGGGATGGCTAAGGAACTAGCTCTGGAGAAATTAAAGAAAGAAGACAAGCTCGGGGATTTACATGATCAGCTCACAAAAGTTCAGAAAACCAGGGATCTTCCATGACCATCTTAAGATAATTTTTTATCTCTTGTGGCCTTAGGTCAGGGCTGGTGTAGCCCCCAAGTATATGGAATCTGATCCAGTGAGTTGTAAGTTACAATATAAGTTCAATTAACATTTTGCCATATCTTTTTTCTTTTTTTAATTTTATTTTGTCGATATACATTGTGGTTGATTATCGTTGCCCCTTACCAAAACCTCCCTCCCTCCTCCCTCCCCTCCCTCCCTTGCCATATCTTTTAAGTGAACATAAAACACTGATTTGAAAAGAAAAGAATCCTGTGAATTGTATTGGGACATTTGTATGTGTTTAGTTGAATCTGAGTACCCTAAATCCCCATCCCACCTAGCCTCTCTTGCCAGCAGAAGCAGCTCTCTTTTCCTATCTGAAGAGGTTAGTGGTAGTTTGCTTGAAGACATGCTGGTTCCTTTTCTTGAGGTAAGTACTCGTAGGTTGCCAGCTCTCCTCAGGCTCTTTCACTACTATGCTTCTTTGCTTCCCAACCTACTATAACTAGAGTCAGATCCCATAACACCCCAGAAGACAAGTAAAAGTTGAACTTAGAAAGAGAAGATTGACATACCAAAAGGTTTTGTTATTTTATATAAGCAGAAACCCAAGGAATTTGTGAGACAATGGTTTCTAAGAGTGCTAGACCTGGAGGCAGGAATATGACTCTAGATCGGGCAAAGCTAAGTAATATGGGCAACCTACCAGAGGCTCTGGGTTCAGTGTGCTAGCTCAAGCAGGAGTTTGCTAGATCATTGACTGAATTTTGAACTCATTGTTGGCCCAGGCTACATAAAGTTGAGAGGCAAATGCATATAAATGTTGGGTCACCAAAGGAATAGATCATGAGGGACATGGCCAATGTATTGTACAACTGCTGTGGACCCATAGTAGAGGATACTATAGATGGACTCACTCAATCTTCATTCGACTCCCACTTCATTGGCATGTTCTTGCACAGCACAGACTGAAAAACCTAAAGCAACACTTCATATATGTATGAAAAGCTTAAAACAACATTTCATACTCACATACGCACATATATGTGCGTGCGTGAGTGCGCGCGCGCGCGTGTGTGTGTGTATGTGTGTGTGTATGGCCAGGTCATGGGATGTATTCACATGTATTTTGGTTGGTAGAAAAGAAGTAGGTATAAGGTTGTTTTCCTGCTGCTGTGTCTAAAACAGAGACATAGTGTTCAGGAGCAATTGTGGCAGTGGCAGCGCATTTCAGGTATTACCGGCTTTGTGGGTGGCAAGAAGCAGTTATCTCGGGGGCATGGGCCAGCAGGTGGTGGCAGCGATGGTGGTATGCTCTGGGATTCAATAGCACTGATGGGGCCTTGCTCACCCTGACTCTTCCAGCCCTTTAGAGAATTTTGTAAATATCAAATTTCTGTTTAACATACCTAGAGAGGTTTCTGTCTTTTCCATTAAATCCTGATAGATACAGGGACTGATTGAATTATTTGATTAAAATATGGCTTAAATATGACTGGATATTTAGTTAATTTGGGGAGCTCAAGTGGAATCACATGAGGGAGAACAAAGCAACCTATTTTTTCTGAACCCATGAGTTTCGGTGTAGTTTAGGTTTTTGGTCCCACTACAGCAATGTTGGTGGTGACATTTTTTAGCACCTGCCATATGGGTTCTGGGGATAGGATCAGGAGCTGTATCAAACATTCTGCTCTACTGGACTCCAGAATTGTCTATTTGTTTCCTTGGCTGTAAAGTTTTGAAGTTTATGGCATTGGACTGTCCCCCTTCCCTGGTTTGGCAAAGTTTGTTGACTTTTTGGCAAGTTTTTACTTGGTTCATGTCTTTAGATATAAGAAAGGAGAGTTCTATGAGAGATTTCAATTCCTCCATTTTAACAGAAAAGTTCAATACTAACATTTACCACTGAGAGAAAGCATATTTAGCAAGTGCCTACTATATTGTACCAGGAACTTTATTTTATCCTCATAATAACACTATTTAATTATTAATATCATCTGTATTTACAGATGGAGAAGTTGATTCTGAGAAGTTTAGGTAATTTAAGAAACAATATTATTAAAAATAACTAAAAAATTAAAATAATAAAATTATTTTTGTATTTTCTTTTCCAGGCCAAATAAATTATTTAATGAGTTCATATTCTACCTATAGAAATCTGACTTTTGTGTGACATCAGCTTCAAATATATAGCTATTATTATTTGTTATCTACTTTTCTGTTGTCTGTTTCAGTTCTGTTTTTGAGGTTCTTACATCAGAATTGTGTGAATTATACAAAAATTCATCTAAATAACAACCAGAAGTAGTTATTAACTGGAACTGCAATTCATCATTTGTTTTTATTCATGGAATCAATGAAAGTATTGCCAAAAAAATTTACCAATAAATTAATTTTTACATTAATGTTATGAAACTGTTGTGTATTTATAAATGTAACAAATAAAACATGTTCAATAGTCATTTGGCTCTGGCTATGCTGAGGCACTGATTATTCTCATAAACAAATCTTTTGTGTATCTGCAGAGCACAAGTGAGAAGTGGGCTTGAAAAGGTGTGAAGTGTCTAACTTTTCTGGGTGCCAGTGCCCTGTTTCACTTTGAGGGAGGAGGAGGTGTCTCTCATGTTCATGTTCCTGTTACTGAAACATCCACCTATACCCCAGAAACAGCGATGGAAATTAGGTGAGGTGACAGCGTGCTAGAACTTGGGGCTGTTTTTGTGGGTGGTGTCTTATTGCTGCTGTGAATTTCATGAGATGAGTGGTTGGGTGACTGCCGGAAGATGCTGGTTTTCTTCCACTCTGCTTCTTTAGCAGGCTCTGTGTTTAACTGAGCTTTTAGAAATAGATTCTTTCAATTTGCCACATTTTTATCATTAACAGATAGTGCAGTGCTTAAAACAATGGGCTGTGTGCCTTTTCCTAGTCCTATGTCCTTTGCCATTGCTCTCCCGCTCTTTGTCTATTTCAGGAGGTCCATTATCCATGCCTTGGTTGCCCATTCTAGTCCAACAAACCAGATGATGTAGTTTATGCTTCTTCTCTTTTGCCATTTTTTTTTCTTTTTTTTGAGTGGCTGGCTGGTGCATGGATCTGAACCCATGACCTTGGTGTTACAAGGCTGTGCTCTAACCAACTTAGCTAACCAGCCAGTCCTCTCTTTCTCTTTTAAAATCCTACTCCCTTTCTCTCCTTTTCTACTTCATTATACCTTATCTCTCTCTCTCTCTCTCTCTCACACACACACACTCAAATGCACACACACACAGTTGGGGAAAAAAGAGGGAACAGGACAAACCTGTGCATACTTCCCCATGTCAGAGTGTATATTTGGTGGAGACATCTCTTTTTAAATAGCAACATCTCCAAACTAACAAGCTTTTCAGTAATTAGTTTTTACCTTCCTTTCTGCCCTCCCAGAGCATTTTGTTCTTTCTACCCGTTACTTCCTCCCACCAGAAGGCAGGAATATAGAACAGAGGAAATGTAGCCAAAATTTTAAAGTTGGAAAGTTAGCATTTTTAAGAAAATAGCTTTTGGTATGTGTGTTTCTATATTTTAAACCTTGTATCCTTCATATTTTAAGGATGCACGGGCAGTGAGCAGAGTAGTTTTTCTTACTTTAGTAACTATTCCACTGAAATTGGATCCTCTGATTTTTCTTGAGGCAACCCAGGGTGTTGTAAAGAGCACTGTATTAAAAGAATATTGCATTAGAGGACCTGGTTTCCAGCATGTATTAGTAGTACTATACAAATAGCATTAAGTAAAAAATATTTTTACTAAAAATGAGATTTTTTAAGCTAAAAAAGTTGTGAATAAAAATTAATGACATAGGTCAAGAAAAATCTGGTCTTGCACGTTGCATGAACTCAATAGATATTTGCTGATTGAATAAATGAATGACTGGAGATCTGCCCTTAAAGATGCTTCAGAGGAAACTCAGTCCTCCTTATGCTAAAATAAAATTTGGAAACTGGGGCACTTATGAAAACATACAGTTTTTCAGGCTTCTCCACTGCAGATTCTGATTTATTTGGTCAGAATGGGGTCTGGGGATCTATATTTTCTGTAAGTGCCTTAGGTAAGTTTAGAGCAAGGTTTGGAGGAACTGCATCATGGGATTTGCCCCAGTCAACTAGAAGCCTTCGCACGTTGCAGTGGAGGGCAGCTAGATTTAGTAACAGAAAAATCCTTTCAATCAGAGGGTGCATATCTCCTTTGTTTAGCAAAGTTGCTGATTGTTGACAGTCAGCTTAAGATCTTCCATTAATGCCGGTGGTCCTCAATTTAAGGGTATGTTGCTTGTAACTCTCTTATGACACTATGTCTGCTTCATACTATGCTTATTTAAGTATGTATTTTATCTCCTTGTGTGCGCATGGTAGGAAATAATCTTAACCTATGTATTTTTACATACCTCAGTGATTACTAAGGTACTTTTAATATAATTAAATTATGGTTCTTACTCTCATAAAGAGCATAAAGTATATAAAATGCTACAACATTACTTTATTTGTGCTAAGCACTAGTTATAGGTTAGCTCAATGGGAAAGTGGGTTAGACACACCAATTTGAATTCTGGAGAGCGCATCTCCCTTCCCCGTGTTGTCAAATTCCCCTGGCACTAGCAATGGAGGATGAGGGCAAGGTATGAGGTTTAGTTGGGAATGGGAAAGGTCCAAGTTTCTTGGATGCACTAACTTGTCATGGTGCTATATCAGGCTTTCCTCAGATAGTGTCCCAGGATTCTTCTTGAGAAGAGAGTTTGGTGATAAAATGTGTTTGGGACATGCTGCCTTTTATATCCCCACTTGGAATTAGTAATGCATGCTAGCATAATGAAACAGGAACTCAGGCACTAAAGAAATAGCTTTAATTTTGCTTAACGCTTTTTATATGACACCTTTTAATACATTTTGGAAAAAGTGTTTGCTTTTGCATTTGTACAAGAAAGAGTGTCTGTCTAGATCAGTAGTTTTCAAAGTGTAGATCTGGGACCAGCAGCAGTATCACCTGGGACTTGAAAGAAGAGCAAGTTCTGGGGACTCGCTCCAGAGGCACTGAAGCAGAGACTGCAGATGGGGCCAAGCAATCCGTGTTTTAATAAGCCCCCTCCCTGATCTGATTGATGCCTGCTAAAGTTGAAAAACCACTGGTCTGGGCGAATTAATCACTTTCCAGGTGTTCTTTTGGTTGTTGTTGTTGTTGACCGGTAAGGGGATCGCAACCCTTGGCACGCTGTCGTCTGCACCACGCTCAGCCAGTGAGTGCACCGGCCATCCCTATATAGGATCCGAACCCACAGCCTCGGCGCCACCAGCGCCACACTCTCCCGAGTGAGCCACGGGGCCGGCCCTCCAGGTGTTCTGAATTGGGTAATAAAGTTTTCTTTATTGGCACATAATCATTTCAAAACGTTAACAGATTTGATATTCATCTGAAGTGTTTTTCAAAATGCAGATCTTTGGGCTCCACTCCTACTTTTTATATCAGCATTTCTAGGGGTGGAACTTAGGACTCAGCATCTTTCACCAGTCCTCCAGGTGACCCTGCTGCAGGTGGTCCGCAGAGCGCACTGCAGAAACACTTCTGCAGATTTGCAGGGGTTATTCCTGAGTTCCCTTGATGTTTGGATTTTGAATAATTAAAAGCTGAGTTATGTCTCTGTCAGAGAGGAGGCCGGAACAAAGGAGGGTGTGATAACGGCCTGTGTTAAATGGTTTGGTTTTTTTATTAAAGCAAAAGAATAAATCTGATAGATTACAAAGTATGCACGCTTATTGATTAACAAATTAATAGAGCATTCCTGATTCTCCCATATTTATGCAACTTTCAGCACCCATTCTTGGAACACAGTGGAGCATCTTTTGCTCAGAAAATAATGATCTACAAGAGTAGAGGTTCTCTGGGCCATTAAAGTAAACCTTGTGTTGCAACCTGACCAGGCAGAGTAAATCATCAAACTAGTCCTGTGGGGGTCTCCTTGAATTTTAATGACAATAGCAGTTTACTGAGCAGAGTGCATATGCCTCTTTCTGGGGTCTTAGTACCTTTGGAGGTAACTCTGAAGAAATCAAGGGGCGTGACATTATTCTGGGCATTTTTTAAAGGAAATTGAGGCCACTAAAAAATTAACACCTTCTGTGTCCTGTCTAGTAGAAAGTGTTTTGAGAGGAAAATTTCTGTGGCGGTAACCAAAACATTGTTTAAGCATTGTTTGATAAACACAGATAAACATATTTGAGGTTAAAACTAGGTCTGTAGAAAAGCCAAGGTTTCAATTACTTAGGTATTTCCAATGTTATTTTGAGAATAATAAATAGAAAACCAGTGATTTTTGAATATACAATGCATAATTGTGTATTAATACATGCATTTATGACCCACGCCAGTTTTCCTCCTGTGCTTGTAACCTTAAGCATGAACAACCAACTTCACTGGAATATTCTAAAGTGAGAAGAGCCAGCATCTATGTGAAACTGCCCAGCATTGCCATCATTCTGATAGCTACACAAGAAGCTGTTTTTAGGAAATGATGGAATATTTAGTGTTCCAGAATTTTAAATACAGGACCAATTAAAAATTAAAAGTGTCCTTGAATATACTTCAAGCATTTTTATAACTGTATTTAAATATATATATCATCACTATCACACCCATAAATAAACATTGCTTATCTAATTCTCATAGATTAGTAAGTGCCAAACCAGACAGAAAATACTCTGGGGTATTTGAGATATTAAGAAAGATTTTCATCTCTTGAATTCCTTGCACTCTCTGCCCATTTTTCTGTCCTCTCCAGCTGGAATTTCCCACTTTCAGTGCCTGAAAGGGATGATACAGAAGTTTGTAGATAACAAAGAAATCAAGTATTTGGTATTTGATTTTCAAATGCTTAAGTTCGATCTTTGACAGTATATTAGGAAAAATTAAAAAAAAAAGGGCTTGGTTTTGCTGTTCTGAGATTAAGTAAGAGACTTGGACCAGAAAGAGACAGTAGAAGGGTGTTTTTTCCCCTCCCTCCTCTCTGGGCTGAATCTGGGGGAAACCACACATTTCCCGCAGTGGTTTCTGGCTCTGGGAGAAGTAGTGGGCTTCTGGTGTCCTTTGTTAAGTAGAGCCCACCCATGTGGCAGGACCCATAGAATTGTCGCACACCCTGGCTTGACATGGAAGCCATAGAGTAAAAATGGCCATAAGGGCCGAGGAAGATGGACTTACACACAACCGTGAAAGTCCACTAGGGCCTCAGCCTGACTCTAGAGTAGCTAAATGTTTTCTGTGAGCTCCAGGATGTCAAGAACGTGGGCAGAAGCAGCAGTGGATGTGACAGGGCCTAAGACAGGCAGGGTGTGACAGAGTGGTGACTTCTGGCAGAGGACCAGATTGAATTATGCATATCTCAGGGGTTGCCGCGGTCATCAGATGACAACAGACAGCCAGCCCAGGTAGACCCCACCCAATGTGCTAATATTACAGAGACTGCTGAGCTCAGGAGCAATTCAGGAGAAGGGAAATGAACAAGTCCTGTAACTGACTTGGTTTAGTTTTCTCCCACTTGGAAGAAGGGAAGCTTGTAATAGGACAACCTTTGGCCATAGAAAAATAAAGATTTTCGTTTCTTATTCACTTGAGAATGTCAACCGCCTGTTATATGTACCATGTGTACTGCAGTGCTTCAATTTCTCCATCTTTAAAGGGAACAAAAAGAGTACCTTTCTTTCTTATGGGTTGTTATGAGGATTAAATGAGGTAAAATATCTAAAACACTCAGAATTAGGTACTGTAAAAATATTAGCCATTATTCTTACTATCGTGTGTGACATTTTAAATTTGTAAGTTTATCTAATCTCTCATATGGTATACTGCTAAAAAAATTAAGAATACCTTATCTATGCTTAAAACATGATTTAAGGGGAGGCCCCATAGAATTCAAATTTTATCAATAAGAAATTTGTTTGAAGAAAATACCATATAATGATTAATAGCACGGGCATCATTTTTCTGCCCAGTCAAAACACAAAATAGAATAAGCCAAACACTTAGGTTTGAATTCTGACCAAACCACGATGTCAGAAGAGTTATGTAACCTCTCTGCACTTCCATTTTCCTTATCTGTAGAGTAGACAAAATCTATCATCTTCAATTTACAGTGAGGATGAAATTAGAGAATGTACTTAAAGGATTAGTACTGTGACTGCACAGTAAGTACCCCCAAAATAGAAGGTGCTATTAATTTTATTGTGCAACCCTTATTAGACAATACTAAATATTCCCAGAAGGATTAAAAAGAAATGTCACAAATACTCATGCATAGACTAACGTAGAACACAAGATGGCTTTTCAAACCTAAAATATCCAAAACACACGGTGGAAAGCACGTGGTTCAAGTTGGAAGTGACTTAGAACTGTATGTGAAGAGTGAAAATAACTCATGGTTAGGGGTTTTTTTGTTTTTTGGTTTTTTTGGCCGGTAAGGGGATTGCAACCCTTGGCACAGTGTGGTCTGCACTGCGATCAGCCAGGGAGTGCACTGGCCATCCCTATATAGGATCCGAACTCGCGGCCTGGTAGCTACCAGCACCGCACTCTCCTGAGTGAGCCACGGGGCCGGCCCTAGGGGGTTTTATGCCACAAACAATTATGCATAAGAATGACTCTTTGGAAATGGTGTCTAGAATTCACTAAAATCAAACTCTCAGGACTGTTTTAATCTGGGCCAGGACTTTGGGTTGGCCTTAATGTTACTTTGGGCCTACAGAGGGTGATTCTTATTTATTCCTTGACTCCAGCTATATTGGATTTTTAGGGCTGCTGTAAAATATTACCACAATCTTGGTGGTTTAGAATAACAGAAATTTATTCTCTCACAGTTCTGGAGGCCAGAAGTCTGAAATCCATGTGTCAGCAAGGCCATGCTCTCTCTGAAGGCTCCAGGGGAGGATCTTTCCTTGCCTCTTTCAGCTTCTGGTGGCTTTTATGTCCCTTGGCTTGTGACAGTGTAACTACAATCTCTGCCTCTGTCTTCACATGGCCTTCTCTCCAGTGTCTCTGTACACTGTTTTCTGTTTCTCACGGGGACACCCTTGTTGGCTTCAGGGCCCACCCTAATTTAGTATGATCTGAATCCTTACCTTCATTACATCTGCAAAGACCCTATTTCCAAATAAAGTCACATTCTGAGGTTCCAGGTGGACATTAATTTTTGGCAGATACTAACCCACTATACCACCCAGAATGTATTGGAAGAGGTTTTTCATTTCCCTGATGGGTTGTAGAAGTGCTAATATGAAATAGACTGACAAATGTGCTCATGCTTTTCCTGTAGACAAGGCTGCTAAAGTGCAGAGGAGGTGAAGGATGTTCAAAGAACACGTTAGTCTACAGATGAGAGGCATCCAAACTTGGGTCTTCACAGTAGAGTAATTCACTGTGTCTCCTGGATGAGTTTGGGTTAGTGTGACCATGAAGGGGAGCCTCTCTGTGTAGTCATCTGTTCATAATAGAGAAGGACTACTAGCATGTTCTAATCTGGAAACACAAAGTGCTCCTTTTAAATAAAAATCTAGATGTAGTAAATCAATTGATTAGTGTCTAAGAATTTGATGCTACTTTAATATTTCATTTTTACTAATGAGTTAGCACTCAGTGTAAAATGAACATAAAAAAATCCTAAATGAGAACCCTCAACGTTTTGTAATCAGGTTCCCTTCACATGTATCCAGATGCATTCTCCCGAGTATCTGAGAATTCAAGCTGAAAAACTGAAAGGTCTCTGCTTTTGGTTTGCCATTGCCCCACCAAACACTGCTCTGATGACAACAAAATTTTTTGGCCTTTACTTTGTTGGACTGTGTCTGTGACAGGTTCTAGCAGAGATGAAAAATAGATTAGTAACACATGGCAAAAAACATACAGAAATTACACAGGAATTATATCAAATGGCATACCTCAGGAAACAAATCTGCATATTTCTATATTGAAGTTTATCAGTAAGGATCAAAATTATTATAAAAATGGTACAGTCAATTTTGATATATATATATATATATATCTGTAAATGTATATAAATTCTATATTGCCTAAATACTTTAGAAGGGAAAAAATTCCTGGACAGCCAGCAAGAGTGCAGAGTGCTTTTGCACAGGCAGCCTGCCACAGCCACAGACACCACTGCCATCTGGGTGGTTTGCGCAGCCACCACCACCATGCAGTTGGCCTGCCAACCGCTCTACTGCATTGACACAAGGAGGGTCACCATTGCAGCCCAGGGAAAGAGGTGAGTGAGTGCAGACCTGTGATTCAGTGGCCTAATCCACAGGGGGAATCATGCTGCCACCCATAGTAGCACACCTGGGGTGGGAGGTACATGTTCAGCCCATGTAACTGTCTTGATCAGGACAAAGACACACATGGAACACATAGAAAGTGCAGAAAACCAGGATAGACAAAAAGAGTAAGGAAGAAAATCTCAGCCACCACCAACCTATCCTCCAACCAGGGGAAGCAAGGACCCAGGAGGAGCCTCTGCCTGTAGGAAAGAGGAAAGAGAAACCCTGCTCAGGGTCACCCATTCAAACTGATGAGCTCCAGTATACCCCGGTGCACCTATTAGTGTCAAGGGATGATAGCTGGGGTGCCAACAAGCCCACCCAAGGTCACCCACCCCAGCCAGTGAGAGGGCATCCAGACACTTCTCCCAAGACCTCAAGAGCTTGCCCACATCCTCAATGATCCAACACAGTATCAGTAACCTCAGCAAGGAATCACTAAGTGCCTCAGTGCTTGGAGCATGGAGGCACTCACACACAACTCCAACAGCTGAAGTATCCACAAGGAGATTACACTAATGTGTCTACCCAGAACCAATACTAAAACTCCTTGCTCATAGGTCTACATAAAACGCATCTACAGAAGAAAGTCTCTTTCCTCAAAGCTGACTTTAGAGAAATAGAAGAATCAACTGCTCTACCAAATGACCAGACATCAACATAGAGACACTAGAAATATAAGAAAACAAGAAAATATGACACCACTAGAAGTATACAATAATTCTCAAGTTCCAGACCCTAAAGAGCAGGAAAACCTTGGAAGGACTGAAAAGGGATTCTGAGCAACAATCTTAAGGAAACTCAAAGAGATATGAGAAGATTCAGTTAGGTGACACAATGAAATGAGAAAAACTATCCAGGATATGAAGGAGAAAATTTACAAAGAGATTAACACCTTAAAAAAGAATATAGCAGAATCCCTGGAACTGAAGGATTCATTCAATGAAATAAAAAGCACAACCAAGAGCTTAAGCAGCAGGATAGAGCAAGCAGAAGAAATAATTTCTGATCTTGAAGACAGTATTTTTGAAAAAACCAGGGTGGACAAAAAAGAATAAAAAAATGAAGAAAATATAAGGGAGAGAGCAGACAACTTTAAGTGCACAAACATCCAAGTCACGGGTGTTCTGGAAGGGGAGAAGAAAGGAGAAGGCATTGAAAATCTATTCTACAAAATAATAGCAAAAAGTTCCCAGGTACAGGGAGAGAAACAGACCTTCAGACCCAGGAGGTTCAAAGATCCCCAAACAGATTGAATGCAAAAAATTGCTCTCCAAGACACATTATAGTCAAACTGGCAAAACACAAAGATAAAGAGCAAATCCAAAAAACAGTAAGGTAAAAGTGTCAAGTCACCTGTAGTCCCCATCAGACTAACAGCATACTTCTCAAGAGAAACTCTATATGCCAGAAGAGCATGGGATGATATATTCAAAACTAAAAGAAAAAAGTTGTCAGCCAAGAATACTATAACCAGCAAGGCTATCCTTCAGAAATGAAGAAGAAATAGTGCATTTTCCAGACAAACAAAAGCTGTAGAAGTTCACAACTGCACAGCCGGCCCTAAAAGAAATCCTCAAGGGAGTCCTGCATCTGGAATCCAAAAGATGATAATCACTACCACTAATACACAAGAAAGAACAAAACCTACTGTAGAACAAAAATGCAAATGATAAAGAGAAAGAAACTATATCTTACCCCTTCAAAAAACCAGCAAACACTGTAGACAAAGAATAAAAGAGGAAGGAAAAAACAAAAGATATTTAAAATATCCAAATGAAAATCAGTAAAATGCCAGGAGTAAGGCAACACCTTTAAATAACAACCCCAAATGTAAATAGATTAAATTCCCCACTCAAAAGACACAGATTGGCCGATTAGATTACAAAGCTAGACTCAATTATACGCTGTGTACAAGAGACTCACCTCACTTGTAAGGACACAGAGTAGTAGTGAAGGGATGGGAAAAGATGTACCACGTAAATGGAAACCAAAAATAAGCAAAATTAGCTTTTCTTTTATTGGGTAAAATAGACTTTAAACCAAAACTGTAAAAAGAGACAAAGAAGGCCATTATACAATGATTAGGGATCTATCCAGCAAGAAGACATAATGGTCATGAATATATACACACACAACACTGGAGTACCCAGGATATAAAGCAAAGACTATTAGATCTAAAGAAAGATATAGACCCCAATACTATAATAGTTGGGGACCTGAACACACCTCTCTCAACATTGGATAGATCATGTAGGCAATAAATCAACAGAGAAACACAGGATTTCAGCTATACTTTAGAACAACTGGACTTGGCAGATATCTACAGAACATTTCATCAAACAACTACAGAATATCCATTCTTCTTATCAGAACATGGAACATTCTCCAGGACAGACCACATTTTAGGTCACAAATCAAGTCTCAACAAATTTTAAAAAGTTGGAATCATTTCAAGTATCTTACCAGACCACAATAGGTTAAAACTAGAAATCATAAAAACATAAAACTATACAAATACATGGAAATTAACAATATGCTCCTGAATGACCTATGGGCCCAAGAAGAAATTAAACAGGAAATCAAAAAATTTCTTGAAACAAATGAAATTAAAGACAAATCATACCAAAACCTGTTGGATACTGCCAAAGTGATGCTAAGAGGGACATTTATTGTAATAAACACTTACGTCAAAAGAATAGAAAGATTTCAGATAAACAACTTACTGTTACACATCAAAGAACTAGAAAAACTAGCACAATCCAACCCCCAAATTAATAGATGGAAAAAAATAATTAAAATCCAAGCAGAACTAAATGAAATAGAGACCCTCAAAAAAGTACAAAGGATAAATGAAACAAAAAATTGGTTCTTTGAGAAAATAAACAAAATGGACAAACTATCATCAGCTAGGCTAACTAAAAAAAGAAGAGAGAAGACCCAAATAACGAAAATCAGAAATGAAAGAGGAGATACTACACCCGATAACACAGAAATACAAAGAATCATTAGAGACTATTATAAACAACTATATGCCAACAAATTTGAAAACCTGGGGAGATGGATAAATTGCTGGACACTATGAGCTATTAAGACTGAACCAAGAAGACACAGAAGACACAAACACACCAATAACAAGCAATGAGATTGAAGCAGTAATCAGCAGTCTCCCAACAAAGAAAAGCCCAGGACAGAAGTCTTTACTGCTGAGTTCTATCAAACCTTAAAACAGATTTAATATCAATTCTCTTCAAACTATCTCATAAAATTTGAAACAGAGGCCGCTCTCCCAAACTCATTCTATGAGGCCAGCATCACCCTGATACCAAAACCAGACAAAGTTATAGCAATAAAAGAAAATTACAGGCCAATATCTGTGATGAACATAGGCACAAAAATCCTTAACAAAATATTAGCAAACAGAATACAGCAACACATCAAAAAATTATAGACCATGATCAAATGAGATTCATTGCAGGGATGCAAGGATGGTTCAACATACACAAGTCAATAAATGTGATATACCACATCAACAATATGAAGGACAAAAACCATATGATTATCTCAATAGATGCAGAAAAAGCATCTGACAAAATTCAAATCCCTTCATGATAAAGATTCTCAGCAAATTAAGTATAGAAGGAAAATATCTCAACACAATAAAGGCCATATATGACAAACTTACCACCAGTATCATACTGAATAGGGAAAAACTTTCAATTTTTCCCTTGAGAACAGGAACAAGACAAGAATGCCTACTCTTGCCACTCCTATTTAACTGCGAAGTGGAAGCACTAGTCAGAGCAATCAGGCAAGAGAAAGAAATAAAGGCATCCAGATTGGCAAAGAAGTCAAACTATGTTTGCAGATCACACACACACACACACACACACACACACACACACACACACACACACACACACACACACACAGATCCTATAAATAGAAAAAACTAAAGACTCTCCAGCAAAACTCCTAGAGCTGATAAACAATTTCAGTAAAGTTGCAGGATACAAAATCAAAATGCAAAAATCCATAACATTTTTATACTCCAACAACAAAGTAGCAGAAAAAGAAATCAAGAAAGCAAGTCCATTTGCAATAGGCACCAAATAAATAAAGAAAGAAATAATTAAAATACATAGGAATCCATTTAACTAAAGAGGTCAAAGATATGTACAGTGGGAACTACAAATCACTGCTTAAAGAAATTAAAGAGGACACAAAAGGATGGAAAGACATTCCATGCTCTTGGATCACAAAAATTGAAATTGTGGAAATGTCCATACTACCCAAAATAATCTATAAAGCCAATGCAATCCCCATCAAAATACCAATGACATTCTTCACAGAAATAGAACAAAATAATTCTAACATTTATATGGAACAACAAAAGACCTTGAATAGCCAAAGCAATCCTGAGAAGAAGAAATAAAGCCAGAGGCATTGCACTACTTGATTTCAAATTATACCACAAAGCTATAGTAAACAAAACAGCATGGTACTGGTATAAAAACAGGCACATGGACCAATAGAACTGAATAGGGAACCCAGAAAAAAATGCAGGTACTTTTAGCCAAATGACCTTTGACAAAGCCACCAAGAACATACACTGGGGAAAGGACAGCCTTTTCAATAAATGGTGCTGGTAAAACTTGATATCCATGTGTATAAGGATGAAATTAGACCTGTGCCACTTATCATATACCAAAATCAAATAAAAAATGGATTAAAGACCTGAAACTATAAAATTCCTAAAAGAAAACATAGAGGACACACTTCAGGAAGTAGGGCTGGCAAAGACTTTATGTGTAAGACCCCTAAAGCATAGATGACAGAAGAAAAAATAGGCAAATGAGATTATATCAAGCTAAAAGTCTGCACAGCAAAAGAAACAATTAACAGAGTGAAAAGATAACCTACAGAATGGGAGAAAATATTTGCAAACTATGCCTCTGAGAGATTAATATCCAGAATATACAAGGAACTCAAACAACTTAACAGTAAAAAACGAATAACCTGATTAAAAAATGGGCAAAGTAGTTGAATAGGCATCTCTCAAAGGAAGATATCCAAATGGCCAACAGACAAATGAAAAAAGGCTCAACTTCACTAGTTATCAGGGAAGTGCAAATACAAACCACATTGAGATGTCATTTCACCCCAGCTAGACTGGCTATCATCAAAAAGATGGAGAAAAACAGATGCTGGTGAGGATGCAGAAAAAGGGGAACCCTCTCACACTGTTGGTGGGACTGTAAATTAGTGCAGCCATTATGAAAAACAGATGGTGTTTCCTGAAAGAACTACAGATAGAACTGCCACACCATCCAGCGATATCACTATTGGGTATATACCCAAAGGAGTGGAAATCATCATTTCAAAGGGTTACCTGCACTTCCAAGTTTATTGCAGCTCTATTTACAATATCCAAGAGTTGGAACCAACATAAATATCCATCAACAGATGACTGGATAAGGAAAACGTGGTATATATACTCAATGGAATACTACTGTGCCATGAAAAAGAATGAAAATTCTGCCATTCACAGCAACATGGATGAACTTAGAGAAAATTATAAGTGAAATGAGCCAGGCACAGAAAGAGAAATACTGCATGTCCTCACTCATAAGTAGGAGCGAAAATAAAAAACATAAATAAATAAATAAATAAAGAACAGTGAGAGATACAACAATCACAATAATACGTTGAACTTTCAAAAGGAGAGAACAGAACTGAGGCTACTGGAGGTGGCAAAGGGAGAATGGGGTTCAGCAAGAAATTGAGAAAGGGATACAAAAATGATTACATATGTAATATTGAATATACTAATTATCCTGATTTTTACATCACATACTGCACACAGATATTGATATTCAACGCTGTATCCCATATGTACAATCAATTATGTTTCAATTATAAAAAAAAAAGAAGAAAAAAGAGGAATTTCTGTGAATTCAGCTGAAAAAAAATTAAATCTATTGCTTTTGCTTTCATTGAGTCCAGAAAGAATGTTCAGTCTTAATGTTCTTTGTACTTAGATATTTTATTTTTTATACTTAGTAAAGTGTTCAGTTATAGAGAAATATTTACGGGTTTTCTGAGAAAACTTGGATTTTAATACCTAAATAAAAGTACTTTTTATGTACTTTTTAAAATTTTCTCTGATAATAGAAAAGTAATAGTTCTTTCTAAATATAATTAGTTTACACTATAGTTCAATACATGGGCAGTTAGTTTAATTCACTTGGTATTTGATTTTTTATGTGCCCCTCCACCAAATTTTATTCCCACTATTTCCATTTGATGTCTTTTTCCATTTTAATAATCATTATTGGTGTCAGTGTTTAAGTAGCTCAAGAGAATGAGAGAGAGGTTTTTGAAGTTATGTTTTAGGATGTATCTTAAATGTTCTGATTTTAAAAAGTTCCCTCTTCCATTAAATAAAGATATTTTATTTGACAATATACTATTAAGTTGTAAGTGATAACTCTAAAAGTGATTTATAACTATGATTCTTTTTATTTTATGTTAATATATTGTATTTTACATGATTGCAAATTTATCTAATGCTGCTTATTCAAATATGCATGGAGTTTACATATTCTGAAAAGAACTAGCTTTCCGACTCAATTTAATTAGCATTAAACAGAATTGAAATACGGATGTCACCGAAAAGAACACTTGGGAGCGTAAATTATGCAGATACTACTAAATGAAGAAAAAAAAAAACACAGCTGGCAAAGGAAATTAAAGCAATAAGAGGCAAGGAGAAATAACTATAAATCAATAATTTTTATCACAGGGACTCTAAAGATGGCGATGAAATTCTGCCATCCTTCCTGGAAAGTTCTAACCTACTCACGCATGAACAGCAGCAGAATGCCAACCGGCCATCTTTGAAGTTTTGAACAGAGTTAAAATTTTCTCTATTTCTAGATGACTGCCACTAGCAGAGTGTCAGTTTTCCTTTAAAAACTAAAAAGTTTTAGATAATTGATAATGATGTTAGTAAGTTAGAATGCTTGCACGTCAAACTGAAAACTTGATTCTCATTTATTTCTGCTATTGCTACCATTTTGCATGCATCCCTGATTTTCTGCTCCTTAAGTTTAAATTAGTGGTTCTCAAAACTTAGTGCATATCAGAATGACTTGAGGTGCTTTTGAAACAGATTGCTAAGCCACCAGCAGTCTCTCATTCAGTAGGTCTGGGATGGGGCTTGAGAATTTGTGTTTCTAACAACCTCTTGGATGACGCCAATGGATTTGTTCTGGGGCCTGCATGTGGCGAGCCACTCGTCTAGGTGAATTTCAAGAAAGTCATGTGATTCTGCTATAAGAAGACCAATAACAATTTGAAATAGTTATTAGTTACATAGACATACTTTTGTAAGAGTGAATTATGATTTTTCCCATGTTTCCAAAACTGGATTTGGGGGTTTTCAGATGTTGACAGTGGTGAATAAAGGATTCAGTCAAGGTCTCAGGCATGAAGACATAGCTGATCCACAGATTACTGAAATGCATGAGAATGTACAACCGAGACCAGAAGAACTGCCTGGCTGATCTCAGAGAAGCCCACTCTAAATTACTGACCCACAGAATCATGAGCTAAATGAATGGTTACTTTTGGGGCCACTAGGTTTGCAACAGCTACAAATATAGCCACAGCTAACTGGTATACTAGCTAACATTTATTAAGTGCTAATTTTATGTCCTGTTGTCTTAGCTCTGGCTGCTGTAACAGAATACCATTGATTGGGTGGCTTAAGAAACATTTATTTCTCATAGTTTTGGAGGTTGGGAAGTCCAAGGTCAACGTACTGATAGATTTGGTGTCTAGTGGAGGGCCTGCTTCCTGGTTCACAGACAGCAGTCTTCTTGCTGTGTCCCCAGATGGCAGAGAGGAAGCAAGCTCCCTTGGGACTCTTATAAAGGCACTAATTCCATTTATGAGTGCTCCACCCTCATGAACTCATCTATTCCAAATTACCTCCCAAAGATCCCACCTCTCAATAACAGGGTACTTGAAAAAATGGAGTTAAAAGATAATATACAACTTTCCACAAACTTTTTGAAGTACCCTTGTGCTATGTCATTAGAGGGTAAGGTTTCAACATGTGAATTTTGGGGGAACACAAGCACTCAGTCCATAACACCTGTACTCTTCTAAGCATCTTAAATACATTATCTCATGGAATACTCTTAACTCAAGGACACAAATACTCTTATTTCACTTTTACAGAAAAGCAAACAGCAACTTTTGCCTCCCTTCATAGCCTGAATATAAGCCCAAGTCTCTGACTCCTGAGCCTGCTCTCTAAACCTAAATGCTTTATTGCCTCCTTCTTAATTTGCTGTTCGGTCAATCCTGAAAAACTTGCATGACTTTGAGGATAATTACTGTAAGGATTGCTACTTTTGTTACTTGGTCTCTTTAAATTTACACTAAAGCTAGAGTTCCCAAATCTTTTTTCACTGAGAACCCACTTTTGGTGGTAAATTTGCTGCTCCTCCCAGGTTCCTTTTTCTGCTTTCTGCCACCACTTCAATTGGCGGGAAGCTCTCCTGTCGCTCTCTCTAGGACTCTATTTGAATTGCCAGTAGGTTGAGGGGAAAGTGGTTGGCAGTGGGCAGAACACTGTTTTTTTACTTATTTATTTATTTTTTTAAGTTTGTGTAATATTCAGTTGTTTTAACGAGATGCCACTTTTTGAAAAAGAAAACACATAGGCATCCAAATCAAAGGCAATTGTAACTTAAGCTCACCTGTTTAGATAGTGTGGTTACACTCGACTTACAGCCACCATCTAGAGACAGTGTTCCAAACTGAGAAGGGTCAAAAATAAAATCAGATCAAATTAGAAAAATTTAAGAGTTTATTATCATACAATAAAAGAAAGTATGGCTTGCTAATCAGGGAGACTTCAACCCAGGTCATAAGAAGCTCAGAGACATGTATTACAGCATGACATAAAGCAAAAATGAAGAAGCTGTTTAACCTTTACAATGAATAATTATTACAACAGGGTTTGCAGATGGCAGGGGACAGGTTAAGGCAATTGATATTACCTTATACCATTTTAGGAAGATCATTTGAGTTTTGTTTATGATCATTAGAAGCATTTACAAGAAATAACCTAAGTTTAAGTTTCGCTTCCGTTCAAGGAATGTTAGGTTAAGTTTTGCTTATGAGGGCTAGCTGGTTTTTTCTGGTTGGGGATTTTCAAGCCTGATCTCCATCTTATTCTACGTTAGCTGAAGTTTAATTCCTTCAAGGTAGTGCCTTAAAAAGCCTATAATACTTGAGAGAGTGATATCAGCATGACCTCTTTAGTATATATTATTTATGTAGCACTTTGAATATTAACATTGTTATGCGTGTTTTGTCCTCCCAAAATAGTACTTTATTTCCCCATGAGGGAAATGTCATTATTTTACACTTTTAACCAAAGCTTATTTTTTCCAGTGAGCCACACCCAAGCGATTCAAGTTCTTTTATAAATTTGTGTTTTTAAGGCTACAGAAGTTGGAACAAAATTCTAACTGAAAGCTTGGCCAGAAGCCCTCATTGTTGGCTTTATAAGGTCATAGGTATGGTTGTTGGTTAAATAATAGGTAAGTGGTGCTTACAAATTGTTTTTTCTTGTTTAGGAGCTCTTGCTTTTCTTCCCTAATTGTAGTAAACAAAAGATAAGGAAGAGTAATAGCATTCGACACTTACCATGCCATATGTCAGCACTCTTCTAATCCTTTACATTTAATCCTCCCAATTTCTCATGGTATAGGTACAATTATCAAACCCTTCTAAAAATGGGGAAACTGAGGTGCACCATGTTTAGGAAATATTTTCATGTTTACATAGTTATTATTGTACCCAGGTTCAAAGTTCAGCAGCCTGGCTCCAGAGTCCATATTCTCAATTTCTACATCATTCTGCCTCTGAGACATAACTGGACAGATTTGTTGGGTTAAAACACTCTGTGGCTCAATCACTACTTTCCTGAAATATTGGCTGTGATACTGTTACACAGAAAAGAATGGATATTTTCAGCTAATGAGAGAAATGTATGATCTCCTTCAGCAACATGTATTTTGTATTTCCGTTCAGTTTTCTCTTCCCCTTTTCTCTGGTTATTAAGAGAATTCTCGACAGCTTCGCCTTCAGTCCTTCTGGCCCCTTCTCTCACTGTGACCGCAGGGGCTCCACTCACCGCAGTTGTCTTCATCGGCCTGATTCCCACAGTCATCCACACTGTTACACTGCAGAAACTGAGGCAAGCACTTGCTGATATTGCCACAGGGGAAGTAGCCAACGGGGCACTTGATGTCCTGTCCGCTCCCATGAGCAACTGTGATGAAGGGAGGGGAGGAGACACAATGTTTGAAGAAGGTTGATACAAAGGTATCGCAAAGAGTGGTTTCCCCTGATATTTTATAAACATTTGGTTTTCTCACCCTGGTTTATATAACCCTCCATACGGTAACCGCACCTTACTTGCTATCCTGATGCCAACTATTTTCCAAGAAACTTCTCATCAATACGATGCTCTTTTTCATGTCTCCAGAAGATGCCAGGATTTTCCTCTCTTTGCCTTTGTTCATGCTATTTCCCACCTGAAATGTCCTCTCCATCCCTCTTTTTTATGAGATATCTGCCCATCCCTGACAGTTCAGCTCAGTTCCCCTCTTCTACAAAAAATTTTCTGCCAATCATTTTAAAAATAGGAATTTATCATATTCTTACTATGGGCCAGAATCAAGACTGGTCTGGAAGGAGAAGGTATAGAGGATAACAGGAAAGCACACGTCACGTGCTCATTCATGTATTGTATAGTTCCTAAGTGTGAGGCCCCGGGCAAGATTTTGTGCATGCAGCATTGAATGCAACAGAGTTCCTGCCCTAGAGGTTATCGTCTAGTGGGGAACACACATGGAACAAGTCAACACATAATTACAAATTATGAGAGATGCAAAAAGAAAAAAAACAGGGGCTGTAATGGATAATAACTGTGTCCTGGGGCTTTATACAAGGGGTAGTTAGTGAGGGCCTTTGTAAAATGGTGCCATTTAAGCTGAGATCTGAAGGACATAAAGAGTGGGGGAGGGGTGGTGGTGGCTGAAGAGGTGATGAAGAGGCTTCAGGCCGAGGATTGGGTAATTCAGGGAAGGCTGCTGTGGAGTGCAGTGAGCAGAGATAGGTGCTAACACTAAGCTTGTGCAATAGAGAAGAGTCCTTAGGCAGAGGAAGGAGCTCAGATTTTATTTAAACTGCAAAGGAAAACTAACAAAGGCTACTAAACCAAGGCACTACTTGGGCACAGCATGTAGGCTTTATAACGCTATTCTGGCTGTTGGGGGTAGGTGTCAGTGGGTAGGAGACTAGCGAGGGCGAGATTAGAAGCTGGACTGCTCTTTAGTAGACTGCAGTAACCCGGTCAAAGGTGATGGGGATTAGTCTAGGACAGTGTCAGTGGATATGAGAAAAGTGGACACATTTGACACGTAATACAGAGGTAGAATGGACAGAACTTGCTGAACTGGCTGGAGCAGCTGGTAGCATGGCAAAGCCACTACTGAGCCCCTCTGGGGATTCCGTAGCGTGCAGGAAGAAGTACAGCTCACTTTCTTTTATTTCTACCCTTTGCCCAAGAGCTTTACTGCATGAACTTTCTGAGTTAGTTTCAACATCAAGTCCACTCAGCACCACTCAGTCTTTTCAAGGTCCCATCCTCATTCCAGAGGCCCCGTTCTGGCTTCCCACCACTTCCCCAATTTCCAGAAATCCTCCATTCCCTTTCATCACCGTCACTTCCTCCCTAAGTTTGGGTTCCAGCCTTGTTGGAATTTCTGCGGCAGACATTGGCCTGCAGCTAGGTGAAAGTCTACTCCTCCTAGGTAAATATTCTTTTCTTTATTTGTTTATTTTGAGTAGTCAAAAAATAGTCACTATTTCCAACCATGTTTCTAGCAGAAAATGTGTTCTGAATGTCAAAGCCAGTTTAAAAATCAAAGTTTTGGGGCCGACCCCGTGGCGCACTCGGGAGAGTGCGGCGCTGGGAGCGCAGCGACGCTCCCGCCCCGGGTTTGGATCCTATATAGGAATGGCCGGTGCACTCACTGGCTGAGTACCGGTCATGAAAAAGACAAAAAAAAAAAAAAAAAAAAAATTAAAGTTTTGAAATATCTAACTTGTTATATTCATACCTCTATGAATGATCATTTAATAGAATGTGGAGGCCTCTAAGAACTTTGGGACTTCAATGAGCAGACCACATTAATCTCTCCCAAGTTAATATACACCAAGTGATTAATTTCATCACATTATTGGTTCTTGGATTGTTAAGAATGCTTTAATCTTATCTCCTCCACAAGAAAGAAAACTCATTGGAAACAAACTTCCTGCTGTTATTTGTTTGCATCACTGGTTAGGAATGTTGAAAATTACTTGTTGAATAGAACAATTAGAGATATAAACTTAAGGAGTAAAAATTGTCCCATAAACACAAAGAAGAAAAGTTTGAGCAATAAACTTAGAGGAAGTGTCTGTGTCTAGAAACTATTAAAATAAGAATTGAGAGATACAAATTTTTTGCTATTACCATAATTTTACTTTTTCCAGATGTTATGTAGTTGGAATCATACAATATGTAGCCTTTTCAGATTAGCTTCTCTCACTTAGTAATATGCATTTATTCATTCACCTACGGAAAGACCTCTTGGTTGTTTCCAAGTTTAGGCAGTTATGAAAATATCTGTAAAGTTGCTATAAAAATATCTGTGCAGATTTTTGTGTGGAAATACATTAAGTATACAACTTTTAAATCTCAGATTTATATAATTTCAAAGATTATTGTAGACTCCAAGGACAATTATATGCTTATTATCCTTACTGATTTTGTAAATCTCTGGAACTTTCTAGAACACTCATAATTACAAAGAAATAAAAACAGAATAATTTGAACAGTCATTAAAGCTTTTTATGCAAAAACATATTTGTGGTCTGTTTTCGAAGCATAAAAAGAATAAAAGTGACTGGTGTTTTTTTGTAAGATACAGTAGTATTTTGTTTTCTTTTAATAAGAGGGCAATTGACATTCTCATAAAGAAGTGATCAATCTATGTCCACTTTGACTGCACGTAGTTGTTACAGAGCACATAATAAGATGTAGAAAATAGTCAAATCTATGTAGTAACGAGCTGTGTTGTAAATAGTGTTCTCAATTTTGAAATTATTTTAAAATTAATCAATCTTTTTTCAGCCACTCAATTAGAACAAAGTCAAAACAAAGAATTGGGATATCACAGGCCATCACTGACAGAACATCACACATTTCAGAGATACCAAACATTCTTGTAATAAACTGATCTGTGTTGAGGCTAACTTTTTATATCTTTATTAATCTTTTAGGAACATGTTAAAAACCAAGGTTTTATGAAAAATTCGTTGAATTTTCAGCCTCCAGCCTCAGATACTGTTTGAAGATGTTTTCACTAGACGTACCTGCCTGAGTTTTTATGCTGCTGTTTTGAAAATTCTTCTCTAAGTAACTTTTAAAAAATGAATAGTATGCTTTTATGTCCTATCTTGCAAATTTATATTTAGTGTAAGTTATAGCTCTTCAATGATTGTATCACAAAATTAGTCCTACGTTTTCATGACATTATGATTCAACAGATATACTGGAAATCTTAAATATTTTTAAGTCATATTTTAAAAATAGTATTTAGCTTTAAGATGATCTCAAACTGATGAAGAAGTTACAGGTATAGTATAAAGAATATTTTTTGCCCACTGAACCATTTTAGAGTAAGCTGCTAACTTGATGCTGCATCATTCCTAAACACTTTGGTGTGCGTTTCCTACAAGCAAGGACATTCTCCTCCACAATCAGAGCCATTAAAATCAGAAAATTAATTTGATTTGTTATTACTGTTTAAATCTCAGAATCCATTCAAGTTTATATGTTGCCCCCCAAAATCCTTTAAAATAAAAGGATTTAGTTTAGAATCACTCCTTTCATGTATGAGGGTACTTAAAAAAGTTACTGGAAAAATAGAATTGTAAGGTAATATGAATGTCTCCATGAGCTTTTTGAAGTAGCCTTGTAGTTGTCCTATTTTTTGGTTTTCTTTCATCTGGAACTGTTTCACAGCCTTATCTTTCCTGACCTTGACGCTTTTGAAAATTGTAAGTCAATTATTTTGAAGAATGTTGCTGAATTGGGGTTAACTGATGTTCATCCTAATTAGGTTCAGGTTAGGCATCTCTGGCAAGACGTTTACACGTGATGCTTATTTCAACCTGTCAGGCAGTACAAGATTTTGATGTGTCCCGTTAATGACAATGATCACTTTAGTCACTTGATTAGGTGATTAATCTAATCTTCGCAACAGCAGAGTTAGCCTTTATAATTAATACATATTTTGTAGAGGGGTACTTTGAACCTATGTAAAATTGCTTTCCTCATCAAAATTTTAATTTATCCATTTATTTATTTCTATCAGATAGACTCATGGCTTTCTGTTTCATTCAATGGGTTACAATCTGTTAACTATCATCTCTTATTTTCATGCTCAAGTTGTCCCAGATCAGACCAACGGAGCCCCTTCAACCTAGCTTTGGTGTCCTTTTAATATTTACCCAGCATTCTTTGAGCACTTCCTTGTTTTCTGGCACTAAAAGGTATTTTGTGATCATCTTGACCATCTTGTATTTTCTCTGCCGTAGCTCTGAAACTAGCCATTTGTCTAAGGAGCTCTGGTTTCTCTGGGGTGGAATGGTATTCAGAAGCTAAGACGTGGACTCCAGGTATGCTCATTGACATTAGGGTGTCACTGCTATGTGGCCCTACAGTGGACAGACTAGGAAACATTCGTCTAGTTATTGATACATACACACATTTACATCCATATTTATTTCTTTATATATCTCTAGATACTGAAAACTATGAATTCATCTCTAATTCCTATCCAACACTACAAGGTTCAGTCTAGTTTTCTCCCTTTATACATCTGTTACTCCCTTTTCTGACAGTGAGAAACTTGCTTTCTGTTACCTGCAATGAATTTATTATCTTGACCAATCCTCTTCCCTGCATGGATGCTTTCCCCACCACACTCAGTTCTCACTCCCCGCAGTGGGCATCTTTCTTACATGAGCACTCTCCTTACCCTGTTTGGGATCAGGTACCAGCTCCTTCTGTAGATCCCCTCCTCACCCCAGTGGAACTCTGAAATTCCTTTCTGGGCCACTGTGGTCCTTATTACCCCCAGCACAGATGAACACCTTCTTCTGATCCACCAAAGGGCTTTAGAACTCAATTGTTCAGAAAGAGAAGTACAAAGGCAAGGGCCAGTAAGTGACAGTTACAGGAAAACTTTGGAGAAGTCAAAGGCAAAGTCTAAAAAAGAGGAAAAAACTTTTCCTTTTTATTGTGGAACCATATCCTTAAGAACAGCAATAAGCCATACTGCAATAGCACTAATAAATAGAGAAAATGATATTGAGTCCCTCTGGAAAGGTATGCACAAAGAGTTAGAGAAGTATTAGTTCACAGAAGAGCAAATAAACGTGTTCTGGTCATGTAAACCGACTATGCACCTGCCCCTGAGTGCTGTCTGTGTCCTGAGTCAACCTAAATATTTTAATGGTTGACAATTTTAAAAGGGTGAGGGAAAAGGGAGTTTATATTTCAATGTAAATTATCTCAACTATCCTCTTTAGAGTGACGTTTGTCATGGAGTCTCTCTGGCTTAGATGTTAACGGGGATTCAGCTTTTCCACCATGGAGCTTCCAGCCTCCCTGGCTGCAGCCTTTCTTAAGGTTTGGATCTGCCCTAAGCACCTGTATCTTTTACTTATTTCTCATGCAGAGTAATTTAGCATTCTTTCAAATATTTGTATAGCCATACCTAAAAGCTATGGTAGATCTTCTTTTAAAGCAGTAAGGATTATCTGTAACAACTGAAAATTGCCCCTCCACTCCAAGCTGTTCCAAAAGATCTCTATGTTCTACATGTGCAACTGTTGGAATGTGGAATGGAATAGGAAAAGATGTTATTATTGGAAGGTTAGGGATTTCTGATTGTGTTGGATAGGATCCTTCAGAGGTGGCTGAAATGCCAACTTTGGAAGAGTTTTGTATTTGAATTGACATACTACTCTTGAAGGCTGTAAAATGGTTAAATCAATACACAAATTTCTAAGATCAGACCCTTGATTGACTGACAGCATTCAATCTTAATAATTTAGTAACTGTGTTTGCTTGGGAAAATCGATAGGTAAGGTTGGGACAGAGTGTGCAGTGGTGAGAAAATGTGTCATTGTTATTGACTAGCCAGGATGCAATGCTTAACAACTCCTGAGAGAGTTCCATGTTCTGGCGCAGAATACTATGTAATTATATATTATGCATTGAGAGATGAAAATTTCTTATATAACTAAGAATCACAAGATGAAAGACTAAGAAGAATCTAAGTCCATGATATTTCTGTGTTGTTCTTTGCATATGTCCTTAGCATGTATCCTGTGTTGCGGGTCAGGCAGTTAGACAAAGAGCAGAAGATACTCAAATTTCATTAGAATTTTATTAAAATATTTGTAAGAATTGTGGTCCTGCCAGACAGAACACATAAGAAAATGATAAGAATTTAATGAGACTGTGAAGAGATTAGTGAGGGAAGTTGGCTACACCTTTACTGAGGCACAGAACTCTGCCTATTTGAATTAGGTCATAAAGTTGAAGGAGGATATGGAAAAATCAGGTAATGATATAACAGGAAAACATGTGAAAGACTTTGAAATGGGCAAAAGACATAAAGATTGCTGTGCTAGACTATCTCTACCTTTCATTGACTTTGAGCTATTTTACAATTTTAAAGTGTAGAAAACTTATAGTAATGCAAATAATTATTATCTATAGAAATACACTTTATGTGTGATAGATAGAATTACTGATGGTGAGATACATTGATTATTGCCACATGGATATTGGTCATTTTTGCTTGTATTAAGCAAATTTATTTCAGCATTTCTGTTGGCCTATATACTAGTGTATTCTGAATTCTCCTTTGAATTGTTTATGACATCTAACTTGTTCTCTCAGTAGTAAATGAGTTAGAGTCTTTGAGACATTTTGATTTTATATTTGTATGAGTCATGATTTTACTTCCTCTTTCTTCTCCTCTTCCTACCCCTCCCCTCTCTCCTCCTTCTACTTTTCTTTGAATTATCTTTTAACAGGTGCAGGGACCCACTTAGAATCCCAGAGTTGGTATGAAGATTATTTTCAGCTGAAAACTTTTGAGAACCAACAGATAAACAAAAAAGCCTTCTCAGAGCTTTCCTATCTGACTAAAAGCTGAGCTTCTGGGGGTTTCTTTTATCTGATTAAAAGCTAAAACTTCCAGGAAAAGAAGCTGCTGTAAATTCCCTCTTTTGGGTGAGTCTACTCACAGGAGGGAGGTCAAGAGCAAACCTACCATAAACCCCTTCCCCCGGAGATTTATGGCCCCAAAGAATGGAAAGGCCACTCACACCTGCATAAACAGTAACACAAGCTTTCTTATCTCCTGTTTGTTCTCCTAAAAACCCCTTTGTCTTTTCCAAAGAAACCTATTTGTTCTTCCCATAGAAGCCCTTTCCATCCCTTCCTTGCCCCTATTAAGTTAGGTATATTAGCCTCTAACATTAACCAGTCAGTGAGCTAGCTACTTCTTTTGTTAGCTCCAGTATGCATACAAATAAACTTTTTCTCCTGTTAATCAACCTTTTGTTGGTTTAATTCATAGGCCCTCAGTCACTGAACCTGAGGACGCAGGAAAAGTTTTTTCTACCTGACATAGGTCTAACTTTGGACTTGGAGACCAACTGCCATTGAAGGGTGTGCACTCGAGTTCTTTGCTGTTAAAACTTCAGGTAGAATCATCCCAGGTATAAGAAACTTGAGATACTGTGTCCCAGTAAAAAAGATTGTTGGTTTAAAATTAACCTCAGCTGGTTTGAGATGAAGCCTCTGTTGATCTGCTATGGTAAAATTCTCCCTCATGAATATGTGTATTTTCAACCAGGATAAATTTTAGAATTAAATATAAAGAGAATAAAATTAATAAAATGTTCAGTATTGGTACTGTATTTTAATGTAGGAATAATCTGTACTTATGGGGAGTTTAGAATATTTTTAATGTTTAAGAAAATTAGGCAATCAAAGTATAACAGATACTAATTACAATTTAAAATAGTCAATTGAACAGACCGGCCAGTTAAATGAGTTGGTTCAAGTGCCGTGTTTTAACACCAAGGTCAAGGGTTTGGATCCCCCTACTGGCCAGCCACCAAAAAAGAAAAAAGGCAATTGAGTTTAAACTTGTGATAAACTTCTTTAAATATATAAAAATTTTAACACAGTGTAATTTGTAAGCATGTTAACTTATGCAACCAGGTTAACTTTCTTCAAAACAGATCTTGGATAACCATCCTTCCAGCTCTATTTAAATGAAAAGCCAGATTTCAAATTCTCTTTTGTGCTGATATTACTATAGCTCTCTCTTATAAATTCTAGTTCAAATTTGGTGTTCATCCGTTTGGCCTCATTATTCTTATCGATTGGTTCTCTAATCAATATATTTCATAAATGTATTGAGAAGTTTTAAATGTACTGACCATTTAGCGTGCTTCTTCAATTACTTTCTTTTGTCTATGAATTTTCCACACCCAGAAGCTCAGTTTTCTGTACACAACCAACAGCAGCCTATTGTACAATTCATATAAATTCAGGGTTTCTCAAGTTTTTAAAATCTATGCCCAGTTTTGATGACCAAATATATTTTACACAACTTCCCTGAGAGTCTGATGTATTTTCCATAGGGGGGAATATCTACCTTGCTTAAGATTATGTATCTTTTGTGGCTCCCCACCGATAAAAATTTGGTCCTGCTTTATTTTTTGTAGTTATGAGGCTGAGCAGGCCCCTGAAAAATGGGATGGAAAATTTCATAGTCCTTGAGTTACTGGCATTCAGTTAATATGTAATATACTAGCTAGTGACTGTAATGGTTGTAGTCACTGTAGTTAAAATAAAAGGATAAAACAAAGCAGTTGCATACAAAGGTTGGAAAGTTTCACCAGGTATAAGTAACAATAACTATAGATCTGCGTCAGAGTCACAAGACTTTGCATTCCCCTTTTTGCGGGGAGGGAAATAGATAATATCACTGACGTATGTCTGCTGAGTTGTTTTCCAGAAATCAAGACCTCCTCTAAAGGAGACTCACGACTACCTGCTGACCATCAGAATATAGCCCCCAGACTGGAGGGAAGATTCTAAGCATAACTTGATTGCACACCTGGCACCCAATCAGTGCTGTTTATGAGTGGATCTCGCACTAAGACCCCCACTCAGGATTTTATCCTGTATAAACCTTTGTCACTAGGCAATTAGGAAGCTCAGGTTTTTAGCATGAGCTACCCATCCTCTTTGCTTGGTGCTTTGCAATAAACACCTGTCTTTCCATTACTGCAATCCTGGTGTTAGTGTATTGGCTTTACTGTGGCGGGTGAGCTAATCCTGACTTAGTGTGGGTTGGTAACAGTTATTAAGAAAAGAATAAAGAATAGTTTTTCCAAATATAAACATATATTAAAATATTGAATATGCTATGTTAAACCCTACGTGCCCCCACTCTACCCATTCCTCAATTCTGATAGGCTACACTCAACTGAAAATCTCTGTTGAGGTAGTTTTGTGTCATTTGGCTATAAATAAGAAAGGTTCAATGATTTCTTGATGTGAAGCCTGCTTGGGGGAAACAACTACTTTTCACTTTCTGTCTATATTCCTCGTGGATGTGTGTGCATTTGCAAGTGCCCACACCAAGCATGAAAGCAAAAGGATGAGGACAGCAGTGAGGAAGATGATGGCTTCACTTGAATCATTATTTTTGGGCCTATTCTTTAATTAAACTTATTTAGGCCTAAAGGCAATAGGAAGCTCTTTTCAGATAAGGAATAAAGAGATGAGACAGAAAAGTTTAAGAAAATGGGATGTGGTATAGAAATTGCTAGGCTTACCTTACAGGGGAAATATATGGCTGATGAGTAAATGTATTTCTCAGTAAGTTTTTGAAGGCTTTCAGATCAAATAAAATACTTAATATATCTAAATATATCTATGTCCTGGGGATTTGTAAGGCACTGGAACCAGGAAGTTGATAATTTCCTCAGAGACTGGGTAGCAAAGTAGACTCAGCACTGAATTTAAGCACGTAGCAGAGCTCTAGCAAAGCAGTAGACAGTGATGAACCCGTGACAGGGATGAGGCATTTGGCTCTACGAGTGTGGAGCAAGTTAATATTTAATGCTGATATCAATGCATCATGCTTTAGTGGTACTTGGAATTAGATTTTTGTAATTACAAGTCTGAATTTGAATACTCTTATCTCATATGAAAATCATTCCTAATTTAAGAAATTTCTCAATTAATTAAAAAATATCATAACTGAAAAATTACTCCAACATATAAGAACCTAGATATATTACAGTCAAAAATTTGGGAGCAACTTGGAAAAAATGCTTCATAATTTGAATCACAACAGCAGAAACATTTTTGATGAAGCACTTAAACCTTCTTTTCTTTCTCCTGGAAATCCTTTGCGATTAGGTGGATGGAAAAACAGAAGAATAGTCATATATCCTAATTGTCAAGTGAGATACAAGTACTAAGTGAATACCAGTGGCTCTGTTTTTTTTTTCCTTTCAGAGAATAAACTATTGCCATTCTCCTATGCCTAAAAAAATGTGTGTATGCAGTGTATGCGTTTCATGGGGTGTGACCTGTGGTGTGCAGAGAAGAAAAAAATGGCCTAGGCTTTGTGCAGCTGTTGTGGCTTTGTCATTGGCCTTATTTGGATCTCAATGTAATTTAAGGGCCAAAGCCAAAGAGCAAGTACAGTGAAACATTTTTAAAATGCAGTTTTAAGGAAATTGCACCTTTTCCATACAGTAAGTTGACTATGCTATGGCTGGCTATCATTTTTTTTGGAAGACATGATTTGACCTGAGTTAGATTTAAATCGTGAATCTCTCTCTCAAAACTAAAATTTTAAAGGTTTCAATAAACATGTCTTGGAAGCTAAGTTCCTAATGATTTATCATTAATGTGATAAACTGAGCTTTTTACTGTCTTACAGACCTTGACAGAAATGCACAAGCATTTACAACAGTGTCTGGGGAGTTCATGGAAACAGCAACTCAGGAAATTATAACCCTCATTCTGTAACAACATTAAATGTTAATATGGTAAATTTTAACATCATTGCTCTGACATCATCAGTGTAGTCACTGAATTAAAGACAATTTTATTTATTTAAATTTAAAATAAAGTAGATGAGTATAATTGGTACATTTAATGAAAATGTTCATAGCGTTTCTGTACAGCTATGACTTTTGCAAGCACTAAAATAAAGGTTTCATTGGGCTCTCTGACTCTCTGACTTATTCCCAGCATTTGCAATCCTTTTTACAATCCATAGAAAATATGGAATATTTCTATTTTAAGCAAAACAAAAAGGGAAACACACACAAAGAAGAACTTTCCCTACATTTAACTCATTTATTTTTAAAGAGAATTTCTATCTTTAATGATGGCTATCAACAACTATTTGAAACAAAAATATAATTATTAATAAAGAATTATTAAACTATACGGTACAATTACAGAACTATATATTCATTGCACATGTAGATATTCAGTTTAAGAATTTGAAAACATTAAGTAGGTATAAATTTACTGATTAATAAGATGTTCAAGGCATTTGTTACAGAAAGTATGTTGAAGAACAGTCTATATAATTTGATGCTATTCATATAAAATAAGGGGTATATATACCTGTGTTTATAAAACTATGATTATCTTTGGGAAGTTGAACCAATAATGGCAGGAGAAAAGGAGGTTTTTACTTTTTAGTTCATATCCTTAGAAAAATTTGGATTTTTTAAAAGTGAGTATTCTTTTAATAATAAAAAATAATCTAAAGCTATTTACAGATCATTTAAATGTGTAAAAACATGATTTCATAGTTATAAGATAAAAAATCGTTGATATGTAATATTAGTTTTCTTTAGACCTTTTGAAACAAGGTGGGACTAGGCCAATGGTTCTCAATTGGGGACAATTTTACACCACAGGGGACATTTGGCAATGTCTAGAAACATTTTTGATCATCACAACTTGGGCATCTAGTACGTAGAGTCAGAGACACTGCTAAACATTCCACAATGCTCAGGACAGTCCCCCAAATCAAGATTTATCTGTCCTGAAATGTCAGTGGTGCCCAGGTTGAGAAATCCTGGACTAGGCGTTGGTGAATGATCAGTGAGAAAACGCTCAGTGCCGGCAGATGGCTGACACATCGGCAGGCAATTGTGGAACAGGCAATCAGTTACTTTTGTGGCTGCTTATCTTCTAGTGGAAATTTTATAATTGATTTCAAGATATTTTAGAAGTAGATGGACATTATCCAACAGAGGGACCAGTGCAGCTGTTGTATCTCTTGAAAGGTGGCGATGCTCATTGCTTTTGACAAGTAACTTGGGAAAGAGGCTGCAGTTTATGTTACTAATGCCAGGGAGGATATTCATGTTAGTTATAAGAAATAAATTCTAATTACAAGGATTATTAAACCATGGATTGGGTTACTGAGACAATCTCTGGAGGTTTTGAAAAACTGGATAGATAATTTTAGTATATACTGCCAATAGTAAAGGGATAAGCCAAAAAATGTTTTCAGACAGGTTGTATTAGTTTCATGAATCTATGAATAACATAAACAGATGTTTAAAAGAAGGTATATTTAAAGGAACATTTTAGACTTCAAAATTTGAAATTTTGAGATGTGTCCTCTGTATACACAAAATATCTTGATTTAGTAAATCTTTTTGAATGCATAAATAGATCTCTAAGCAGAGGAGTCCAGGTTTATGAATATGGCTTTTGTTGACTTGTAGCCTTTAAAACTTACCACTTTTAGACTTAAAGCATCATTCACTTTTGCAGCAAAAGCACATCATCGGTGACATCCAACTCTGTTTCTCCATGGCCTGCAGCTATGTGGCTAAACTTGGCAGGAGAAAAGCAGGGCTCCATTTTAAATCCGGGACCCAGATCCTGGGGGATCCTTACTGCTGCTCAGCAAATTGTTCCCTTCTCCATTGCTCCTTCTTGCGCTTACTCTCCCTGTCTCCTAGATGGTTATATTATTCCTTCTCTCCTCAAACATCCAGCACCTTCTTTTCCACCTTCCCGCTTCAGTGATAAAGCTGAGATCATTAGAGGAACCCCATCGGTCCCCTACCGCGTCTCCCCATGGATTGCTGTCACATGCTCTGTCTCCCAGAGCTGTCTTTGCCCCTGTCTGAGGTCAGTCCTTCACCCTGCGCTTCCAATTCTATCCCCTTTCTCCTTCTCAGAACACATTCCAGCAATTCTTCCTTCTCTCTTAAGCGACATCAATGTTTACCTCTTTCCTGGATCATTCCAGCTGCCCAAAACCATGCTGTTATGTATCCCTTTTTAAAAAAAGACAAAACAAAACAAAAAATATTTTCTTGATCCTGTTTCCCATGCCATTTACATCCCCATTTCTTCTTTCCCCCTTTTTAGTAAAACTTGTCAAAAATTTTTATATAGGTGTCTCTGACATAATTTTTGTGTTTAGCTTTACTTCTGAAGTTTTGGAAGTCTACTGAATACCATATTGACCTTTCATTTGTAAATTTGGGATATCATGTTGAATAACACAAAATGGCTTTAGGGGCAGTTTGTGGGGATTTTTGTCCTATAAATTTGATGACAGAATCCTGCACTTTTGGAATTCTGCCAACTTTTTTACAGTATTTTTCCACATTTTTTCACCAGCTGTCACTTCCACTATCATTAATCTGTCCACCTCTTTAGTCTCACTACTCTAATCCCCATTTCGAATCTATTACTTAAACCTGCTGTGGCTAAAAATGTAGATACTGGGCATGGTAGACTTCTGTGTAAAAGGAGAGAAAATAAGCTATAAATGAGAGCCCCCCCCGAAACAAGAGTTCTTTCTTTCTTTCTTTGTTTTTTAATGCAGGGTTTTCAATAATCAAAGTTTTTGAGGGTCTAGGATAAGTGATCCTTAGTTGGGTGGGAAGTTACTATAAACATTAGTTAGGGCTCAGTGTCCTGACATAAGTATTCAGTAAGCACTTATTGAATGACTGTACCTATTCCAAACACTTTTGTGTTTTGTATTTATACATTTTTTTAGTATATGTCTCAAACTATGACAAAACTCTTTTCTTGACTACCCAACCTTCACATTTTTTTCCTACTCACTGGTGTGATAACAGTCAGTTTTATTGATTATGCTGGTAGTGCAGCCAAGAAATAAAGATCCTAAATCAAGGGCAGTTGTATTTCTTCTTAATAATTCTTCCATGTAACACCTTATTTCCATTCCTACTGTCTCACCCATGATTCCAATCTGTATTAACTTATGTCTAGGTGATAAATTTTTAATATAGTACAAGCATCCCCAACTGGTCACAACCTATTTTTTTAATTTTTTTGAGTGTGTGTTGTTTATTTTTAAAAATTTTTTAAAATTTATTTTTAATTGACAAATAAAAATTGTATATATTTATGGGGTACAATGTGATGCTTTGATATATGTTTACATTGTGGAATGATTAAATCATGCCAAATAACATATTCATTATCGCACATACTTATCAATTTTTTTTGTGGTGAGAACATTTAAAATCTACTCCCTTACAAATTTTCAATTAAACGATGTTATTATTAACTATAGTCACCATGCTGTACAATAGCTCTCTGGAACTTATTCATCCTGTCTGAGTGAAACTTTGCACCTTTTGACCAATATCTCTCCACCCCTGTCCCCTGTCCCTACCCCTCCAGCTCCTGGTATTCACTATCCTATTCTTTATTTGTATAAGTTTGACTTTTTAAGATTCCACATATAAGTGAGGTCATGCAATAGTCGTCTTTCTGTGTCTGGCTTATTTCTCTTTGCATAATGTCCTCCAGGTTCATGATGTTGCAAATGATGGAATTTGCTTCTTTTTTCAGGTTGCATATTATTCCACTGCATATATATACATCACATTTCCTTTATCCATCATCTGTTGATGAACACTTAGGTGCACAATCTACTTTACATTAACCTTTTACTCTGGTCAGTAGTTTTTTTTTCTTCTTCATATTTGCGAGCATTTAATACATTTTAGGCACTAGGCTAGCACTTTACATGCCTTATTTCACTTCATCCTCATAACTCCATTAAATAAGTGTTGATATTATCATGATTTTACAGTTTAGGAAGCTAAGGCATAGAAGAGTAAGTTGCTTGGGGGGTCACAGAATTAGGAAGTGGTAGAAATGGGATTCAGTCCCAGGTCTGCCTGATTCCAGAACATGTGTTCTGAACTGCTGTGCTTCTACTAGTCTCCCGTATCAACTTGCTTATGAGCCCCTGAAAAATCATATACTTCTGCCTCCCTTTTTTTTGACCTTACAACATTGTCCCTGTATATCTTCTTTTTCACATAAGTTTTACATAGATCAAGATCAAGATCAGTTATGCCTTCCAACTTACTTCTTTGCTATTTCTGTTCTGGGTGATCTGTCTCTCTTTTGAAATCCTCCAGAGCAAGGATGAGTTGCTGCTTCAGCAGGATATTTTATGTTTGTGTTGTCCAGCACATTCCAAGATATTTTCTCACAAGATCAGAGACAAACATGATGCACGTAAATAGACATTTTTCAGTTGTTTTTCGATAGCAATGTTGGAGATGGCACCTTTATAAACTCAGACTCATGGCTCATTAGGAGCAATAATTTCCCATGAAGACAATGGTTTATTACCCTAGCTTCTCCTTCCTTTATATCTAGGAAGTAAATAAAAAAGAGGAAAATAAAGTACTCTCATTAGTTCTCCTCTTCAGAGAGGTTACCAGAATTAAACAACTAAATTGATTAAACTTTGATCAAACCTTATGGGGAACTTCATATTTAAATGCTCAAAGTATGGGCAAAAGGGACTAAACAGAGCATGATGCAAAAATATGCCCCAGCTATCCTAAGTGGCAGATACCACGCTGTTGATATTCAGCAGAGTTATGTTTTATTCTTGGGTATCCCCCTAAATCGATGGGCAAATTTTCGTCACATTGTCTTACTGGATTTCAGGTTTCCTCGTATGTCAAAGGAGGAGGCAGTACCAGCTATTATAATATTATTTAATTTTAGGTGGAACATGGAACATTAATAAAAAACAGTTTGACAATTTATTTTCAAGAGGAAGTAGTGGGAAGAGAAGATAAATGAAGGAAAACTGAGAAGAAATAGAGAATAGAATAGAGAAGAAGTAGGGAATAAATAAACACACGTACTGATTGGGAGAACTCAGGGAAAATGTTATTTGCCTACCCATTGTCCATTTTCCCCTTTTCCTCTGATGATGGAACCCCCAGTGTGTTTGTAGTGACAATGGCTTCCGTACAAGTAGATGAGATGACTGGCCTCAGCAGTAATGGCATCATGCTTCCAGGTGTCCTGCTTCTTTGACAGCTAGCTGTGTCAATGTGACCAAATTCTGACCAGTGAGATCTAAGAAGCAGAAATCTTCTTGGGGACTCTCTGGAGACATTTCTATTGCTTTTCTGATAAAAAAGGGAAAGATTCAGCTTTATGCTGCTCTTCCCCTTCTTCTTGTTTCGAACATGGACTCCTTGTCTGGAGCTGCAGCAGCAGTCTTTCCATCCACTAGGAGATAACTGTAACATAAAAACCAGTGCACGGAGGATGCTGGAGTAGGGAAGACAGAAGGAGCCGAGGACCCTCACGGCACGGCCGACAGCTGATCCAGTGCCAGCAAGCACTTCTGGACTGTGTTTGTGTGACAAAAATAAATTCTTATTTGTTTAAGCCACTTTGTTTGGTCTTTCTGTTTGTTGCACCTAGAATGCATTTCTAACTAACGCAGAAGGGATTGGTGAAAGTGGCCAGGCAAACTCTACCCTGGAGGGGAGTAAAAAAACCTATAAGTGTATCCAGATAAAGAAACCCAGAAAATGATTGTCAAAAGGTGAAGGCGAGGTGTGGGGTTTAGGGTTAAGACTTTAGAAATGACTTTGAAAGTTAGTCAGGATAGATAAGTGTAATGTGTTTATTTGAAGATTAGCCAAAAACAATTAGTGAGAAATGAAAACAGGAAGTCATCAGTTTAAAGAAAAATTGATGCAAATGTGAGGAGACACATTTACAGGATATCAGCTCCCAAACACACACGTAGCTTTCCTCCACTGTATTTCTGTGACAACTTTTGTTAAGTCTTATGTTTGCAAAAGATGTACATTTAGTTATACATAAAAAAGTACACTTGGATCAGACAAATTGAGGAATATTATACAGAACAACTGGTCCACATTCTTCACATATGAGTGACTAAAGGAGACTATAGAACTGTGACCGCTGAATGCAAGGTGGGATCTTGGATTTGAGCCTGGCTTAGAAAAAGCATCATTTTTTTTCTTTAAAGGACATAATTAGGCCAGTTGATGAACTATGAATATAGACTTTATATTAAATAGTATTATTTCATCAATGCTAAATTTCTTGCACTTAGTTATTATATGGGGGCTAAAAGAATGTAATTCTTAGGAGATACATGATTAAATACTTGGGAGTGAAGGCTCCTAATGTGTGCAATTTACTCTCAAGTCATTTAGCAAGAAAAGAAATATAAGTTTGATGAGGGAGGCAAAGCAAATGTGGGAAAATATTAACCATCGGTGAATCCAGGTGAAAGGTGTATCAGTGTTCATGGTACTACTTTTGTAATATTTTTGATGTTTGAAAAATTTCAAAATAACGTGTTTTTTAAAAAAATAATTTTGGTAAATATTTTTATCCTTTTAACTTGTAGCTGAAATGATTTGTAAAGTTTCCAAGTTTTAAAATTTTTACTGTTTAGAGGATATTTGACTCCCCATTTGCCTGCTATTTGGGCATATACCCACACAGTTTTTAGTAAATATGAAATTACCTGGGTACCGAATGTGTGTGAGTGCATGTGTGTTAAGCTTTTGAGAATTCTGAGTATAAGCCATAAAGAATTTTAAATGCGACATATTATTTATAAGATATTTCATTCCATTTTACCTGTGTGTTTATGACTTGTAATCTTGTGACTTTTTTTTTTTCCATTTTCAACCAGAAGGACAAATTTCAAAGGCATTTACAGGCTATAGGTGTTGGACAAGGTTTTACTGAACATGGTGTATAGTGGCGATCTTACCTCTTACCTTTTGGGGGAAAATAAGAATCAGAAGTGCTCTGAATGTCATCAAGGGGTAGCTCAGGGCCGTGATGTTGGATGAATGCATGTCTGTAGGGTACAATTAAGTGGCCACTGATTCCTTTTTAGGATGGTGGCTGTTATTTTGTTAATGACATCTACCTGAGCTTAATTTTAATGCTTTTCTACACTACTTATTACTCAGCAAAATCAAAGAGGCTTATTTAAGTCTGAATGCTGTGTTTTCTTGCATTTGCCTTTTCTCGGAATTACCACAACCTCAGATAACAGCAGTCCCTAATGCGTGCTGCGCTCTGCCCACCCATACTGCATGTTCACAGCACAGGTTAAGTGCAGCTGCCAAGTGGCGGGGAGGTTATTCTTAGAAGCTCTCAGTGTACTGTTGTGGGATCTGCACAGGTTTCTTAAGCCTCGGTTTCTTCTTCTAGGGCATGGAGATTAGTAACTCTTCCCCCAGGTTGTTTGGTATAATTAGATGAAATTGAAGGATGTGAAAGGACTTCTTATTATTGCCTTTCACAGAAGTCACAGTACTGAATGTGAACTCCCCTTCTCTCTAAGTCCATTGGTCTTAGCTTGCAGGTTTGTTCTATTGTAACTAACAGCTGTACTAAACATATATTTCATGGAATCTGTACCATCAAATCAATCATCAGTCCACGAAATTGTGAGCACCATGGATCAAATATGCTGAGATGCTCAGTGTCACGTGTGGTCCACTTTGATGCTAAGACCCTCTCTGATACCAACTAGAGAGGTACTTACTTATGCCTTTCTTCTTTTCATATAAACGTGTATCAGAACTAGTTAATACTCTTCTTAATCTTTTGCAGATCATCCCCCCCTCCAAGTCTTTCCTGATTGTCTTTTAATGAGTATAGTCACTGTGGGTACTTTGTTTACGTTGCTACCTGCCTGACTTCCTCTCTCTGTCCATGCTTCCATCTCAAATTAAGAGTGAAGGCTGTGATGGGAGGTGGTCGCTAATTCAGGTCATTGGGTTAAGCCGTGAAGAAGGATTCATTTTCTCTCTCTTTGGTCATACTCTGTTTCTGCTGATGCCACCTGGGCTTGCTGTGAGTGGCCACCTGCTGCCCTAGCCATCTGTATCCAGCAGACTAGACCAATAAATGAGTTGGATGTGCATCTGGGGCAGGTAAGAGGAAGCACCATTCCTCTAGAATTGAATTATTAAGCAGAGAAGCCTTAGATGATATGACCATTTTTCCACATATTCTTTCTCTCCTTAAAAAAATTCCTTTAGCTTCTCTCTGATCCTTACAATTCATTTTGCGTTCTCTCATTGCTTAGGGATAAAGGATTCTCTTTCTCTTTGTCCCTCACCTCCCACCTTCAGAAAGTGCTGGCGACTCTTTGTCCACAACAATCCTGAATGTGTCAACTTCTGATCTCTGCTTCTTCCTCCAGAGTGTGAGCCCCGGCCAGGTGGGAATTGCAGTTGTCTCTCACGTGCTCTTCCTGCTTCCGCCCCTGCCTCTTTTCACACTGTTCTCCACACAGTAGCCAGACGGATTTTTTCAGAAATAAATTAGATCATGAAAGTATCCCTTTCAAAACTTCTACTGACACCCCATTGTTCTTAAAATAAAATCCAAGGTTTTTATCTTTACCTTTTGACCTTACATGAATGGGCCACTCCTATTCACTATGGTTTCTTTCTCCTTTTCACACCGACTGTCCTCTCTGCATGGGCTAAGTTTGGTCTTGCTTTAGGGTCTTTGAGTTAGCTGTTTCATCTACCTGGGTATCTGGATTATTCTTCCCCTGGATCATTATAAGGCAGGCTGTTCCTCATTATTCAGGTCTCAGCCTAAGAATTCTTCCCTTAGAGAGACTGCTTTGGATCACTTTATCTAAAGTCCCTCCACATTCCCTGCTAGTTACTATCCTATTCCACTGTTTTTCCTTCTTCATCATAACACATTACTATGAGATATTTTATTTTTTAGTTTACTTTTTTGTTATTTAAATATTGCCACCAAAATGTAAATTCCTGTATGCGAGGGATTTTTCTGCTGGTGTCCACCATTGATTTTTGATGTCTGTATTGGTGCTGGGCATATGGTAGGGACTAAAAAAGAAATCAGTTGAAAAAAAGGAAGGATGAATATTGTCCGTGCATCTGAAACATTTAGGGGAATATTTTAAAATGGCAATGTTGCGAAGAACTCTTTAATAAGTATGGAAAAGCGGCCCTTTTCTCCAGACTCTGGTGTCAGCTAATTGAGACCTAATTTCTATAACTATCCTCAAAGGCATCCTGGACTTGATATTAGTATAGTCATCCATGAAATTCTTGTTTCCTCAAAGGACATAAGCTTTTTATCAGCCTCACGGAAACTCTAGGGGCCACAGATTTCATCTATGGAACAACTAGACTAAAGAAATTTTGTTGTTTTGGGGGCAAGGGTAGGAAAAGATGAGGGAATAGACAGTTAAGGAAAGAAAGAGATAAAAACAGAAATATTTTAAGTTAGAACTAGTTCTCCAGTAAAGCTAGTGGTGGGGATAAAACTGTATTCACTGTAGCTGTAGTTTGTCATCAAATGATGGCAAAAATCCTAAAGAAAGGTTGATTTTTGATTTAGATTCTAGAACATACATCTGTATTAATCAGATGAATAAAAACATATTCTCCTAGATTAGCTAGGTTTCTATAAATTGACAATTTGGCATAGAACTCACTCATTTTGGGAAACAGTAAGCAAAACGTTGTGCGTTCCATATGTATGAAATTCTTTCAGCCCACCAGTGTAAACTCTGTTTAGTACATCAATATTGCAACTCCAGTATGTCTATAATTTCTTGGCTATGTAATTTTGAAAGCATTAATACAGTTTCCAAATGTGCATTTAATTTATACCAGAAAGTAATTTATCTAGTAGAAGAGTATGACTTAGTTAAGCTGAAGATGATTCACTAGTCTTCGTAAATGCATTGAAACTATTTTATACTTTTCTGTGTAGTTATATTTCTAGTCCTATCAGCAATGGTCTTTATGCAATATATACAGTATTTGCAAAAAGAAACTGTTTTCAGTTAGGTATTTCTTTTACTTCTGTACTTGGGTTAATAATTACCTGCAAGAATGATATAATGTATTCTTATTTTAAAGTTGTTCTAGGCAAATTATTTCTCTAGATAGTTTAACTATAGTTCTGCAATTTTTAGGAAAATTAAAAATGTCCTGAGGGGGTAACGGTATCTCTGATGCAATTTCAATAATGCACCTTAAACTTTCAGCACCATTTCATTCTGCTCTTGTATTATCCTTCAAAAAGGAAAATTCAAGTGACATCAAGTAATGAATGTATATTTGTGCACAAAACTCATTGTGTGTAGTTTTATTGATTAAAATGTAAATACATTAAAATAGAGTAAAATTATAGTCATCAATATTAGGTCTGGGCCCTATAAACACAATATTTTAAATTATTTGTATATGTTTTCACTGTTGTGAGGCCACAGTTGCTGAATAAAATCACTTAAATTTGTTGACTGATACTTTCTGAGCAACAGCCTGGTGTTGGGAAGTTACTTATTGACTAAACAGTACAGATTGTACTTCTAGATAGTCAGTGCATTCTATTTGAGCCAAATGATTGTGTATAAGCACTTTGTTCATCTATGTCCATTATTGTTTGAGCCTTTGTTAACAATGTCTTCCGTTATGTTTGGTCTACTGTCTTGTTTGCAAACTTTACATAGTTAAAGAAAAGTGTTAGAAAATAACACTGGAGAAATAGAAAGTGTGGTAAATATAGGCATAGAGTAGATCAAAAGACTCTGGGAATGAGAAATACATAGTTGGATGTTTGTGGAGTGCGATGTCAAAAAAGCCAGTTCTATATAGGGTATTAAACAGAAACTTTGCATTTTATTTTATATATTTTATATAAATATATTTTACATATTTTATATTTAAAACACATATTTTATATATTTTATAGGTACTCGTTAGGGAGAACATATATTAAAAATTTATTAAGGTCCTAGGACAACATTGTCAAAGCCAACAGCTGATATGACGTGGTAATAGCTTCCACCTTTTTAGTGACTCAGGTGCAATGGCCACACCTCCTCATAAGGATGTTTTCAGTTTCTCACATTCTAGTCCATTTTTAGTAGGTTGCCAGAGTTACTGCCTCAAAAATAAATCTCTTTATATTATTCTGTGTAAAACCTCCATTCCAATTACTGACGTACTGTAGTCCACATTCTGGAGTGTGGCATACAAAGACCCTCATGATCTGGTTCCAATGATCCTCTCTAATTTCATCTCCAGGCATTTGCTTCGGCCCTACTCTTAAACCACCTTGATCTCATTGTTTCCTAAATCTGCCGTGTCTTCTCCTGTCTCCGTGACTTTGTTCTTGCAGTTCCCTTCTCCTCTTTTCCTGGATAGCAATACATGGTAGATCTGAATTGAGTTTACCTAGCTTTGTCTGTGTGCTCACCTGTAAATGAGAATAGGAATACTTGTCCTATAAGATGAGAGGTAATACACAGATTTATGTAACACGATTTTGTTATTTGTCTGGTGAGTGAAAAAAGCTGACTTTGGAATCAGATAAACCTGAGTTCAAGTCTTGGATCAAGCATTTATGCGCCTGTGACCTTGGCAAATTTCTGAATCTCCCTGAGATTTAGTCCCTCATCTACAGAAGTGAGAAAATATTACCTTTCAGGGTTCACATGAGGATTTAATTAGACAACACTTACAAGTGTTTATCATTTAACCAGAACTTCAATAATTTGACTAACCATCACTACAACTTTAGCAATATAAATAATGCATATTAATAATCAGAGTATGGTTACTTTGATCTAGCACATTTTGTATATCTAAATGCATAGAACAAAGCACATTAATATATATTATAATTTTGCAAGAATTTTCTCAGTATAAATTTCAAAGTAGTATAGGTCCCTGGGGAACTAATTAGAGAAGAGTGTGATAGCATAAGTTCTAGGAGGATTGGAGTACCATGTCAGGGTATTCCTTGTTCCTTCCAGTGATTTATTGTAAATTTTATTGGTTTAGGCATTCCATCAGAAAGAATTTGTGGAAAAAGTTAATAGAGAAGTCCAATGATTTGGGTCTTGGGATTTTTCACATTTTGAATAACGGTTTTATATTTTGGTGTTTTCTTTTATAACATTATGATTAGTGTTGATTATAAGAACAGGAAAAAACATATAGTAAAATGTAGGAAAAAGATTAAAAATGAAAATTACACAAAAATTGCACAAAAAATTACATAAAAATTACACAAAGTAAGTGAAATAAGAGGAACCAGTTTGGCAACAGAATGGAAAGGTAGGAAGAAATAGTATCCAAAAGAGTACAGGATTTTCAGTCAGAATATTTCAGTTAGAATCCAAATAGGGTGAACACATTTTTGGATAACTTAAAAAAACTTTGATAAAGGGAATAAACTTATTCACCATTAGATAAGTTTTGGGAATTCCGATTCTCTTATAGATGTTTCTTGAGAGTGTGGATAAACATGTACATTCACGTGTGACCACAAAACACTGTTGAGAAACAGCAAAATCTGATATTATATGATTTACAAATGATCAACGGTTCATATTTTACTAAGGTATTTTATTACCTGTTATTTCAAGTTACTGTGGCTTTGTGTTTATAATTCCTGTTTACCAAATGCTGATTTTATGATACATCCAACTATGCTTCTTTCCTGGTTATTTCATTTTTATTCTTCCATCACTAAAACTAGGCATTTAGACTGTATTTTATTGCCCAGGGATGATAGAGCATTAAAAATAATCTTTCTAGAATGGTTAAATTCTTGGCTTTGGGTTCCAAAGCTTAAAAGTCATGGCTGTCAAGGGCAAAAGCCAGGTGCTTGAGAGAGAATTTTTTTCTCTTTATTTATTTATTTTAAAAATTCTACCATCTTAGCTCTGACTATCAAGACCAAATACTGAAGGACACAGAACACTGAGTCTTTTTACAACATGTAGAGAGGGTAAGCACGTGTGACTCCCTCAAAGCAGTTTTCCTGAACTTGGTAAGAGCTAAATGTGAGAATAAAGCGTTCTGTCCCCTTAGGATCTAAAACTGCTAAGGGGAAGGGAGGAGGCAGAAATCACCAAGAGAGTAGAAGCGTTGCCCAAGCAGAAGTGATTCTTGTCTCACATCCTTATATGCAGCCCAAGGAAAGAGCTAGTTTCTTGGAGAAGTCATATGTCCTACTTGATATGAGGGGGCTGGGTAGTGATGGTAAGGCTTTTGCCAGTCCCAAATCTCCATTGGCTCCTGACAGGTGACAGAGGACATCTGAGGGTTTCCTATGCTCTTTGAGAAGACTGGCTATGAGCAGACAGTCAATGTAAAGTGGCCTGTTTAGGTGAGAAGTGTGTGGATTAGCTGTAGAATATGGAAGAATGTTTGAATGCTTTGGTAGGTGCTGATGCCAACACCCACTGGAGTGAGTTAATCCTCACAGAAAGTGAGCAAAGTTACTGCAAAATATTCATCTCTCCACCTTTCTCTTAACTTTGATGTTTCAGACATCTCTCCACCTTTCTCTTAACTTTGATGTTTACCCCTGGACTGTAAATTGGTGCTGCCATTATGGAAAATGGTATGGAGGTTCCTCAAACAACTACAGATAGAAGTGCCATATGATCCAGCAATCCCACTGCTGGGTATACACCCAAAGGAACGGAAATCATCATGTTAAAGGGATACCTGCACTCATGTTCATTGCAGCTCTGTTTGCAACACCCAGAAGTATTTACAAGGCCAACTATTTATAAGAAAACAGCCTAAATTTCCATCATTGGATGACTGGATAAGGAAAATTTTGTATGTTTACACAAAGGAATATACTCTGCCATAAAAAAGAATGAAATATTGCCATTTGCAGCAACATGGATGAACTTAGAGAAGATTATGTTAAGTGAAATAAGCCCAGGCACAGAAAGAGAAATACCACCTGTCCTCACTTATAAGTGGGAGCTAAAACAATGAACAAATAAATAAAAAAAGAAAGAAAGATACAAACAACCATAACAATACATTGAACTTTCAAAAGGAAAGAACAGAACTGAGGTTACCAGAGGTGGGAAGGAGGATTGGGGGTTAGTAAAAAATTGATAAATGCCCACAAAAAATGATTATGATGGGTAAGGTTGAATATACTAATTATCCTGATTTGAGCATCACATATTGCACACAGACATTTAAAAAAAAAAAAGTGCCACTGAACCCAGATGCTGTTGAGCACAAGGGGAAAAAAGGGGATAGGGTAAGATTTCTTAAATGTTTAAGGTTGAATTTTTAAGAAAAAGTGCCTGATTTTTAAACCAAGCTACTTACAAGTAGTAAATGTAAATATACTATCATTTTATGTATGAGTTGTGAGCTCAGAGTTTAGTCACAGAAATATGAAAATCTATTTTTGCACATCTGAGATTCGTGGCCTAAAAATATGAAAACCTTTTATGCCATTAACTATACCTGGTTTTGGTATGCTTAATATTAATAATGGTGCAAAAGTATTCGAGTGTGTGTGTGTGTGCATGTGCGTGTGCGTGTGCCTGTGTGCAGTCACAGTTTATAACATTTCTCTCCACCCTCAAACTTCATGTCAGAGAATGCTGGCATTGCTTTTTTAACCTTCTTCCCTGAAACCCTCACCAACCCTGAGCTTTCAGAAGAAAGAAAAGGATAAAAACTGAGAGGTGAATTCTCCTAACTAAAAAAAAATTAGAGCAGAAGACAAGCTTCCTTCTCGAAAGGAGCCTGCACAGCAGAAGAATGTGCTGTCAGGAGCACATCGGGAGTGAGGGGCTGAGTGACAAGGAAACAGGAGGGCAGAAAGTGAATCCACACAGCCGTGGATCAGAGAGAAATCTCGGTGAAAAGAATCAAACGCTCTTGGGGACTGAAAAATTATAGTGAAGAGGAGAGGACACTTTAATAAGAGCTGTGTAGATCAAATAAAGTAGACTATTCTTTAAGAGTCATGAGTGAATACCCTTGTTCTGGGTAAGTTTCTTTAAAATATGAACCCGTCCTGGGACTGGATGACATAGAACGGCTTTATAAGGCTCACACTAACACCATCCCCAACATATACGCCTTAGTTTGATGCCCAAACTTTATATCATAGGCTGCTGGGTAATTTCACTAAGCTCTGTTTTTAACCTCTGAGGAATTGCTTTCTGTCCACAAACATTATTATTTTGATTCAACACCATGTAGCATCATTCTTTTTTTGATTTCCTCATAACACACTTCCTTGTTAAGTTTCATTCTTTTTTAACAGAGCCATATTCACTCATTCATTTACTCCTTCATTCATTCATTCCTTCACTTATCTATTCAGGCATTTATTATGACTATACCATAGGCAAAATGTTGAGGGGATATAATTATAATAAAATGTTTGGCCTTGACCTTTCTGTTCACATTTTAAGTTAATAGTTCAGGTCTGGGTCTATTCATATCTGTCTGCCTTAAATTGTGAACTCCTAGAGGGAAAAGAACAGTCATCCACCAATATCTGTGGGGGTTGGTTCCAGGACCTCTAAGGATAACAAAATCTGCCAGTGCTCAAGTCTCTGATATAAAATGGCATAGTCTTTACATATAACCTATGCACATCTTCCCTTATGCTTTAAATTATCTCTAGATTACTTATAATACCTAATACAATGTAAATGCTATATAGATAGTTGTTATGCTGTATTGTTTATTTGTACTTTTTGTATTGTTGCATTATTTTTTTATTTTGGTTTTTTAAAATATTTTTGATCCATGATTGGCTGAATCATGGGTGTGGGATCTGCAGATACAAAGGGCTGATTGTATTTAATTTTTTTGTATAGCTTCTCTTAGTTAATGACTATAATGGACTGTGGGAATAATATCAAACACTCTACATATACTTAGCCAATAACTTTGAAAAATGATGTCTGTTGGGAAAAATGGAATAATTTCATCAGGCCCCCTCGCCTTAGGGACGGTTGGGAGTGGTGCGGCAAATTCTTTGTAAGCAAATTGTGTGTGTGTGGGTGGAGTCAGTGCACATGCATGGCACTGCCACCTTGGCTGGTGTCTACTGACTCAGGTGTCCATCCACATAGCCATGCTCTCTGACCTACGGCTTCCAAGGACCCGTTTGCCAGTTACCTAGCTCATAGACCTGCGTGTGAGGGGTCTGGTGACCCAGCCTGGCCTGTGAGAGGTCTGGGGACCCAGCCTGGCATGTGAGGGGTTTGTGACCCAGTCCGTGAACAGCCTTGAGGGGTCTGTGAGCTCCAGACCCAGCCCTAGCTTGGCAATTGGCCCAGTAAGCACGATTATGGGCAGAAAAAAGAGCATGACAATATATTCCAATATAGTGGCACTTATCTCTGCATGTCTTCCTGGTAGGCGATACTGCTTTACATTAACCACACGTCTTGGCTGGGGTAACACCTGTGGGTCATGTTTAGCATATCCTTGTAACACAGGCTTTACTGTCTGTATTCGCAGCCAAAACTCTCCAAATGTTGTTTGCAGGTGCAAACCATAAAGTACATCCATACCCAAGATGTATTCAGCTACAGGAGACATATATACAATATGTACACGAGGAGGTAATCTACCTATGCCCAATGGCACTGACACAGCTTTGACCACAGTAGAATGTCCTCCACAACCATCTATACAAACTGTGGCCCCTGGAAACTTATCTGGATTGCCATATATCAGGCTGCATTCTGCACCTGTATCCACCAATGCCAAAACACACTGCACATTCATCCTCGACCATTACATTGCCAATTCAATGTGAGGCCTCCAGTCCTTGCCTGCCCCCAAAAGACGAGTACCTTGGCCTACTCCCTAATCAAAATGGAACAGTTCATCTGCCTCCTCGGGAGCAACCAAAAAGTCCTCAAAATTCACTGAGTGAATTGTTCAGGGAGCAATTGTTGCCACAAGGCAAACAGGGCTGCATTTGGCTGCCAGTCAATTTTCTTTTTATCAACTCCTGCTGCAAGCAAGTCAAGCCACATCTGCTTACGGCTAGTCTTGCTTGGTCCCTTTGGGATAAAATCCCAAGCATTTCTTGGGGGTTTTGTCTTAGCCACCTTTCGGACCCCTTTTGCTTGCCTTCTATCCTCAACTTCACCCAAGCTGGCTATCATGGTTGTTATCTAGTGTATAGGATGACCAATGTATGGGGCCAATATGGCCATCAGTGACCTAAAGGATGTTGACGGGGCATTTTGCAGCACTATGTCTCTCATGCTGCCTGTAAAGTTCTCATTGTCCGGGCCACAAGTGTTCATATTAAACGTGGACTGCTGCATCCCCAGCTCCCGAATGATTTGGACCAGCTCAGCATATGTTTGCCATTTACTAACAATCTCGGGCAGTTCTCCAGCATTTGCCCACATGGTTTGGGCAGCTGCATTCACCCAGTCCATCAAGGAATGACTACCTTGTCCTTGTGCATATCTGTGGCTATTCTGTAGCCGCTGCTTCAGGCCGCTGCTTCAGGCCAACTTCTCCATCTCCTCACCAGAGCACATCACACTATCCACCCCTAGGTCCCATAACTGCAACAGCCAAGCAGCCAGGGTCTCCCCATGTTTCTGCCTGAACTGTCTTCCCAAGTCAACCAGTTCAACCTGGGTATATGGGACATAGGTGGTGAACTGGGTCAACTGTGGATTGCCTACCAGTTGTCCATCTGGTCCCATAGGCTGCTTGTCTTTCAGTTTCTCATGCACAACAGGTTGGTCCTGGAGATGCACAGTTTCCCCCAACTCACCACTGGGTTGGTCGTCTTCCCTGGTGTGAGAGGCAGGAGTGGCCAGTCGCTGCATATCATACTCCAGGACATTTATCTGCACTTCCAACAACTCTGCTTTCAGCCACAAATCTCAATCAGTTTGCAGCATAGTTAACAGTAGCCAGGCTCTGGTCAGCAGAAAAGTGGCCACCGGGCACCACACCCTCAAGGACAGCCACATTCCCCCCCCTCCCAAGGGGTTTTGCATTGTAGTACCTGGTCTATGCTGCCTTGCAGTATAGTGTGCAGCAACCAGATGCCAATCAACAGGAAGGTGGCCACAGGGCAGAGCATATTCGAAAGTAGCCACATTTCCTCCTTCTTCCAAGGGCTTTTGGCTCCTGTACCTGCTCAGAAGCCTGCCACAGACTACACCAATTGTTGAGCTCTTATACCTGCCTGTAATCCTGCTGACTGGGCCAATTTTCAAGCTAGGGCTGAGTGTGGAGCTCACAGACCCCTCAAGCCTATTCACAGACTGGGACACAAACCTTTCACATGCCAGGCTGGGTCACCAGACCCCTCACACACAGGTCTATGAGCTAGGTAACTGGCAAAGAGGTCATTGGAAGCCATAGGTTGGAGAGCATGGCCACTTAGGTGGACGCCTGAGGCAGTAGATGCCAGCCAAGATGGCAGTGCCACACATGTGCACTGACTCCACCTCCCCCATAATTTGCTTACAAAGAATTTGCCGCACCACTCCCAACCATCCCTAAGGCGAGGAGGCCTGATTAAATTATTCCATTTTCCCAACAATGTCTAAAAGCCAGCAGCATTACCAAAAGCTTTGTGCAGATTTTTTTCCGTTAAATGATTTGATGGGCAAATAACTTACCACATTATTTCAGGCCAACAATGAGGATGAATGTTTACTTTTTGAGAAAAGTTGTTGAATTTCAACAAACAAAAACAATCTTACTTTCCAGAGAGCTTAAATTGTGCTGTAAGCTCATGAGATCAGGGGTAAGGACTGAAATTAGAAGGGCAGAAATAAAAATCTAAATATGACTCAGCTAAACTAGCCACCTCTCTTGATCTTAACACAAAGAGGGAGGTTAAGTGGAGGTTAAGAGAAGCTAACAGAAAGCATGACTGATGATGTCACCTTGTCTAAGTTTGAAATATGTGAGAAAGTGGGAACATTTGTAAACCATGAGGCAGATTTGCAATTTCCAGCAAATCAGCCTCCACTGGGAAAGTAAAAATGGCAAATCTTCTGGACTATTGAAAATGAACCAAACATTTCTAGCCTGCTCTGGGAAAAACCTATTAAAATATCAAAAGCCTGGGGTGCGCGACAGAGGGTGAGAGAAGAAGATAAAAAGCAAAGACAAGGATCAGAGGTTTTATGAGTGAAGGTAATGACAGATTGAATTCTGTCTCAGAAGCCAGTGCCTGACATGCATCTGAGAACTTCATCAGTCATTTTCATTAATTTATACTTGGCAATATGTGGTCTAGATAAAAGCTTTCAAAAATGCTTTATAGGGCAGCTTATCTGATTTCTCTCAGTAGATCCAAGCACATACATTTATACATTTTGATCAAAAAGTTTCAATTCTTATCCATTTGTATGTTTTACTCTATAATGTTTCAATTTGAAATCTGGAAAGTAAGATTTTTATGTTTAAATGGCCATAACTACAGCAACCTGCAGGATCATAACTTCCTCATATTGTGAGGATCAGGTGTTGAACCACTTTACTGAATACTGAAAAAAAAAACACAGCCAAAGATGTCCATGAATCCAGGCAACTACAAAATACTCATGAGTGTGTGTGAGAGAGTGTGAGTGTGTGTGAGAGAGTGTGTGTGTGTGTGTATGAGTGTGTGAGAGAGTGTGTGTGAGTGTGTGAGTGAGTGTGTGTGAGTGTGTGTGAGTGTGTGTGTGTGTGTGAGTGTGTGTGTGAGTGTGTGTGTGAGTGTGTGTGAGTGTGAGTGTGAGTGTGTGTGTGTGTGTGTGTGTGTGTGTGTGTGTGTGTGTGTGTGTGTGAGATCTGCAGGCGGTATGTTTAAGAGGCAGCTGTCCTCTATGCGAGTCCTAATTTGTGAGGAGAGAGTATCAGGGAGATGAGATGGGTAGTGATAAGAATTTTGGTTGCAAGGTTTGGAACCAAGAGAGGAGTTTCTCTCTGTGAGTATTTTGTCAGGACTGATGGTAGACTAAGGAATAGAGAGAATGGTTAAGATAAAAAGAATTCAAGTGCTAGGGGAGAAGAGGAACTGGTTGATTAGAATTGGAAACCAATATGTGGACTACTTGGAGGCCAGGAAAGGAAATTCTGCTGAGATCCACTTGGCATTAAACAGACTACGTGTGGGAGAGAAGAAAAGGAGGAGAAACAGAGCATATAGCAAAACTTGAAGGAGGTGGGCAAGTGGCCAGGGAGAATTGTTTAATTTTCACATACCCACTTCATCCAGTGCTTGCAACCAAAATGCAAAGACAGTCTCACCCCACATGATAAGTAAGAAATCGGACAGTCAAAATAACATATAGTTTACTAGCAGTGTGGGATTTATTTGCTACCAAACCATGAATGGTTAATACCTTGGGGTAGCTTTATGCAGTGAGGGTACATTGCCTTGCCTCTGTTAAGTGACCTTTCCATCCCCACAAAGTCGGGGAACCCTGTTACTCCATCTCAGGAAACTGTGTGTGCTGGGCTGGGAAGAAGGAGGAAAAGAGTACATTTTGGGTGACTCTGCTCTGTATGAACAGGGCCTCCACTGTTCCTCCTCTGTGGAACCAGCCCCAGAATAGGTGGAAAGACAGAAGACATGGTATTCTTTTTTGCTGGGGAGGATGGGGTTATGGGAGAGGTTAAGCACACAGGTATTCGGTGCCTATGCTATTTTGGAAATCTAGACAAAAGAAGGCATTTGTCTGAAAACTAGAGGTATCTGGGAGATTCCAATAGTCTAAAAATTACTCCTGAGAAGTTGGCAAAGTTTATTCTGCTGTAGCTGCACTGTACTCCTTTACAGCAATGCTCAGTGTCATTTTTCAACCTGAGGTGCAGCTCAAAGGGCCAGATTCATGATTTGTGTGGCATGTGATGAAAAGGGCTGCATCTTTATTTGTTTATTTATTTTTATAGTATTTTTATATAAATATATTTATTTAGTTAGTTATTTTTTATTTCAATTTATCAATACACAATATAGTTGATTTTAGTGTCTCTTTACCAATTCCTCCAAAAGGACTGCATCTTTAGAGATGACTTTGTCTGAGGAATAGGATAGCAGCATGGACGGAGAGGAAATGTCAATAGCGAATACATCTGCTGGATCTTGATCTGTTCCAACCATTTGAAAGCCTCTTCTGTTAAAGTTCCTCTGCGCCTGATTGCAAACGTGGAGTTGGGGTGGTGAGATCAGAACCTTTCTCTCACTGGTTGTGAGAATGATTTAAAATGTTGATCTACCAGGAAGATATGTGAAAAGTGATTATATTAGCTTGGTATATTGGCAAAATTTTAATCTTTGAGGCTAGAGTTTTGGTGGATAATAAATTTATTTTAATAACCTCAGTCCAGGTTTTTTAAAATTTAGAAACCCACTTTTAAAAGTGAGTAAAGAATAGCAGAACTGAAAATAAAAAGGAACACAGCTATATGGCTTTAGTTTCTTCCTTTGTAAAAAATAAGGGTATTGTCCTCTATAAGCTTTAATTTTCCTTCCAACTCAAAAAAGTCTGATTTTATGATACAAATTTTAAAAAGTATTTGACAGACATAAGTGGAAACTGCCTAACTAGATAGCAATTCACTGGAGGCTTAGACTGTGGAAATCAGAAAAAGAAACTTTATATTATTTTTTCTTTAAATGAATTAGAGAAGAATCAGGAGGAAAAATTACTAGGAGACAACAGCATAACAAGATGTTTTAATCAATGAAATAGCTCATGTAATTGTATGGCCCCTCAGTTCAAGTAGAGACTTAATCCTCTAACAAAAACAAAAATAAAAAATAAAAATAAAAATAAAAAGGGTAAATTCTACTATTAAAAAATAGATCAGATCATCTGTTCTCCTATTTTGTAGCTAATCATGTGGATAACATTTTGGTTCAATTGAGCACCTTGATTAAAGGTAGAGCTGGAATTGAGTTTGGAAACAGGGGTTAAGGAGACAGGGCTGTGTCCTTCAGCAATATAGACTGAGAACGTGAGTTTCTAGGGCAACGTGGGAGGAGAAATTGAGGAAGACTGACGGAAAGAGAGAGGTGGGGAGAGTTGCTAGAGCAATGGCCAGAGGCAAGGCTCTATGTGGCATAGAGCAGCCAGTGTAAAAGCCCCAAGAGTCCCCTTCCCAAAGAATAACCCTCAGACTTTTCTGACAGCACTGGTTATTTCAAAAAAGACATATTCATTATTACAGATGATTGAAGAAATAAGGGTATCCCAGTTAATTCAGGTAATATCGAAATAATTATAAAATGAATCTATTTAACAAAAAGTCAAATATCCAAGTTACTATAAAATACAGCTATTTAACAGGAAAATACCAATTTCTAACACAAATAACAGGAGATCTTACTTTACACCATCCTTGTCACTTTAAATTTATTTTTGTTGTGATAGAGAACAAAACTTAAATTTGAAATATTCACAACTTGCCTCTGCTTATTTCCAAACAAGGAAAAAGCTTTTCGTTTCAGTGATGGGTCCTTGCTTTGATCAGGGTAATGGGTGAAGCTAGAGAATTGAAAGAAGATGAGAATGTATTGGATCACTCACTATACATAGGACAGGGAAAAGAACTTCTGGGGCTGTGGGGTAATGAGGGGAAAAAATACCGAGGAGGAGGAATAGGTGAGCTAATATAAAATTTAAGTCAATATTTACTGGTACCTGTTATGTGGATAGCTCAGTGTCACCTGCCGCAAACAAAAGTGCTTTCTGTACATTCAAATTATTTAAATATGTATCCTAATTCATCAGTTCTTGGCATATGCGGGGCAGTGGATACAGAGAAGATAGTACCAGCTCATAAAAGAGGTGATCCGTAACTACAGAGCATGGATTTGTTGAACTTGCGTGGGATAGGGAAGGCCTTGTCCTAGGTGGGAAAAGCCCTGGACTTAACCAGCTTTGAGTCCCTGGACTGGTTAATATTTCATTATTTCTTAATCTCTAAAATGGAGAAATATTTATCTTGCCTAAAGACCAATGGGCTAGATCAGGGGATCTGTTAAGGTCCCTTTCAATTCTAAAATATTATAATTTTAGAAAGTATTAGAACTTAATCATATTTTACTAGCATAGGCTTTTCAAGGATACAGACTTGGATTCAAATCTCTTTTGCAACACTGACTAGGGGATTGTACCAGGAATGCTACTTAATGGTTCTCATTTTGTTTCCTATTTTGTCAAGTGGGAATATCTCATAGGGTTGTTATAGGAATACAATGAGATAATGTTTGTAAAGCAGTTAGCATGGTTCCTGGTCCATGGAAAGCTCTCAACAGACAGAAAACACAAAAACAACCACACCCATAACCACAAGGCTTGAGAACAAATGATTTAAATGCTTACAGTTTTTTAGACAAAAAAAAATAAACCTAACTGGAATACCCAACTCTAGGCATTTCAGTTTAAGAAGTTTGTAGTGATGTGTGAAATTACGCTTGAGAAACTATTTAGTTCACAAACATAATAATTTGTTTCCCTTTATGCAGATGATGATGCATTTACACAGATTTATTAATTTTCTTTTCCTTGAAACTCAGTAATATGATCCTGAATTCATAGTGAGAACAATACAAAATTGTTAACAACCTTCAAAAATATAAGGTGGAATACTCGAAACTTCACAGTCTGCATATTGGTAAGTTTATTCTCCCGTCTTCTGGACGTGGATAATATTCCAGTATTCTCCTCTTTCATGTACTAATCAAGCTAATGGTCTGTTCTGGGATTATTTCTTCCCTTCCCCTTCTTAGAGAAAAGATTTGCTAGAGGTTATGTCAGTGCTGGGATCCAAGGCAAAGACCAGGGATCTGGTGACTACCCACAGGAGTCTGACAGTGAGGTCCTCACCAGCTGGGCCAGTCTTAGCGAATACTACAGTGAATCAAGGTTAGGTCTGAGTTCCTTCTATATCCTATTTCCTCCCTTTCCCCTGCCTATTTTAAGTATTAAGTAAAACGATTGCTTTGCTTCATGGTACTGTTTAAGTAATAAGTAAAGCATTTGCTGATAGGGACTTAGGATAAAACTTGTCCTGGGGATAGTTTTTAGCTTTTAATTTTGAAATAACTATAAAGGCACAAAAAGTTGAAAAAAATAGTATGGTGAAGTCCCATATGCCATTCACCAGCTTCCCCTAATGGTAAAATCTTACCTAACTATAGTAAATTACTAGGAAATAACACTGGCAAATATAATTAACTAGAGTATAGACAGAGGAATTTTTAAAGAATGAAAAAATTTTAAGACTAGAAGAAAATCTTTTCTGAATCTTAATATACCTCTATCTTTGTACACCTCTGTTTTTGCAAGTCTCACTGAGTGGTAATCTACATTAACTTGCTGTAGTCTCCACTCTATGCCTTCAGAGCAGGGATCATGCTGTATTTATTCCTTAGTCCTATTGCTTACTAAAGTACCTGGCATTCAATAGGTATTTTCTGTTAAAAGGATGACTAATATGAGTAGTTGCTTACGTCTCTAAAGGGCTTCACAGTTTTCAAAGCCTATTTATACAAGTTATCTCAATCGAGAATAACCATGGTCTAGGAGAAAGAGCATAAACTTTGAAAGTATTCACATCCTGGCATTCATTAAGTTGAATCTTGTGCCAAGGCACTGAATGTCCTTGGGTCGTGCCTTCCTTGTGTGCTTAATTGTGTCTACATAATAGAGTTGTGAGATTTGAGGAGGCAATTTTGAAAATAAAGAACCAAACATAGGGGCTCTGGGAGGTGGAGAGGGTAAAAGATTTGATTGCCATTTCATAAACTAAAACCCAGAGAGAGTAACTTATTTGTCAGCAATCATAGAGCTAGTACATGGTCATGCAGTTCAGCACCATAGGTCAGGTGTTTCCCATGATATCACATCACCTTTCCTGGGGACCAGGAGAGTAAATTTAAAAAACAAAACTAAACAAAGCAAAAACCTTGGGGGCACTTATAGAGGTTTACAAATTTGTCCTTAAGTATGGTTGTTGATTACCTTTGCTGTGTACACAGGAAATTCTCACTTAAGTCGGGGGGTGGGTGATGGGCTAAAGTAAAGGGGAGTCATGGTTGTGAATGCTATCTCAGGGAGTCCCTGCTAATAATGTCCCCCACCTCAATGCTCAGTTAATACTGTGAGACTTGATACCGGGAATCTTGATACCAAATTCTCCATCCAATATTTATGCCCCCGTTCCCTATGGAAGGTATGGGAAGGTGAGAACTTGAAGCTGTCACGTACTCACATTGCATTATCAACTTTTCTTTTTAATCAGAAAGGAATTTAAATTTAAAAAGATGGATGGTTTTGGTATTGTCATCATTATTATTTTCTATTTTCTGGTCATGAAACTAATTTCTTGTTAACAAAAGACTACGTGTAAACACGCAACTTTTTTACTAACCTAAAGTAACTGTTAACACGTTAGCTAAAGTTGCTTCTCAACCTGTCCTGAACACCTTTTAATACTCTTGAATTCTGCACACTAGAATGCCTATCTTGGAAGTATTCTTTTGGCTTATTCAATCTATTCATCTCATTGAAATGGATTAGGGGATGGCAAAATATGTTATTGATTTATCAGGCTGCAAACAGGAGCTCAAACACTGGATTATAATGCAAAACATTCAATTTTTGGTAAAGGTTTGTGATTTGACTTTCCCCCCTGCAGTTAAAAAATGGGAATATCAGTAATCAAGATTAGAGATGGAGAAAAGTGGGCTGGAATATTTCTCCAGGATTCTGAGTAGTTTCTCTGGGTTTGATGCTGTCTTTCACCTTTGATTGTTTAGGTGAGGTATACTAGAGGTAAGGAGGAGAGAAGGAGAGAAAAGAAAAAAATAATCACTTTGGTACAGTACATGCCTTCAGAAGTGGGAAAGTTAGGATTGAAAGTTACCCTGATCCATTTCTCAATAGAATATCTTAGTGTAAACAGAACTTTTTCAAACTTTTAAGAGATAGAGGAATATAAACATGTCTGTGAGTTCTAAATTTGTTAAAGCTCACATTCCCAGAATAACAAGGTATTACAGGTACCCAGAAAGTCTCTTTCTTGGCTTGGCTTTGAATTTCTCATCACTTATTACCTAAGAAACAAAAACATTTTATTCTTATCTCCATAATATAAATCAAATGGGCTTAATGCACAATGATTCTTCCCTTGGAATTAAAAAAAAAGTTTTTTGAAAATAAACCATGGTGCACATAGAGAAAGCAAAATTTTTAATTATAGTAAAAGTAAAACGTCCATCTGAAACTCCTTGTATGTCTGTTTTTCTCCTTGCTTTGTGCCTTCCTTTGTTTTTATTTCTAGGAATACTGAGAAATCTTGCTAAATAAAAAGAGTTATATGAATGTATCTCGCTGCCTAGAAGCACACTTATGATATCAAATCACAAGGATAAGGATGACAAAGGATTACAACTACACAGAAAATGAAACAACTATGAAGACTTCCCCAGGATATTTCAATGAACATATTCCTTAAACGCAATTTCTCTAAGGATTACTACTCTTACATATTATAACATTTCTTATAATATTAATTATGCAAATTGGTTGTTATGAAGCATAGGTTTACATGGCATGTTAGTCTTGTCTAATTACTGACTATGACAAGACATTCCAGTTTTTAACACAAATACCAGATAAGTACCGAGAATAGTTCTGAAGTGAGATCACAATTTTACCGGAAAATAATTTTTATCTTAAAAACATAAATGTAAGTAATCAACATTTGCTCTTGTAGTTATTTAACGCAATATTAAGATACACAAAATGAGATGCTGAGCATACTTACAATATATTCCAATAATTAAGAGGTTGAAGACAGGACCAGATGTCATTTTCTTCTTTCTGAGCAACTGATTAATGGAAGTGAATAAAATCTGGTCTTGCTTTCTGAGTCGCATGCAGCTTACGGTGGTTGTGTGCTATTTCTGTCTGCAATCTCAGCAGCTACAAAGCAGTCTTCCCTCCTTCCTCTCCCATTTCCTTTCTCTCTCTCTTTCCATACTTCCTCCTTTTATTTCTTCTTTTGTCTCTCTCAGGATCTCTCCTCCCCACCCTCTTTCTCTAACAGTTTTAATATTCTTTCTTACACACACACACACACACACACACACACACACACACACACACACACACACACACGAACACAGACAAACCTGAGTAGCAAGGAAAAGTTTCAGACAGAGAACAGGCTCCTCTCGCTTACTCTGCACATCTTGTTTCTATGTGCTGCAACAGTCTACAAATAAGAGTGTGTATAAACAGGGACAAATGACTGAATGATCAAAGCCATACTACTAGAAAGAAACTGAGCTAGAGATATATCACAAATAATTTTTTTTTTTTCTCTATGACATAGGACTAGGAAAAGAATAGAACTACACAGGGCAAAAATGCCTTTGTGGAGTGAACTATAAAGTGTTAACTGTAGCAATCTTTTATAATCTGTCTGAGCTTGGGAATTTGAACAGTAGGCTATGATTCAAGGAAAAATACAAAAGAATTTAAAATTGAGCATTCTTTTGAACTTGTGAATTTAGACACAGTGGAGAGTAAGACATGCTGTGGAGTAAAGCCGTCCTGGGTTTGAATCATAGGTACCCTGCTACTTTAGAGTTGTGCAGATGCTTACTCTTAACAGAGCCTTAGCTTTTTGGAGGAAAATATCTATCTAGCAAGGGAGCCGTGATGACAAGCACAGTGCACACTGATGTCTGGTGTAGGTCCTAGTGCATAACAGGTGATTACTAAATGGCAGCCATTCATATGATGATGATTTTTATAATTTTACCAGCAGGAAAAAAAAGTATAAAAATGCAAAGAACATTTCTGTGGAATACATTTTCTTTTAGCCGGGCTGTATTATTTTTATTTTGCAACTTGATTATGTATTCCTAGAACAAATGGGTAGCACATTGACATGAAGAATTTGTTTGTGAGATTAATGCCCTTGCTTGTAGAGATTCTATAAGTAGAATCGGTTTAAAAGCCTATTTCTAAACAGTGGCTAAAATGTTATATTAACACTGCTTTTTTGCCTGGTATAATTAATTTCACTAAAGGAGAAATTGGGTATAGGAATCTTCACAAGTCCTTATGCATTCAGCAACAGATTTATTTAATGATGACACTTTTTTTTGGTAGAAATGTTTGTGGTTAACTGAGTTCAAATGCCCATTAAATATTCAATATTTTTAACAATACTTGAAATGTTTTAAGAATATTGTGTGGGTGGCTAATGGTTTATTTTTTATTTTAGAAATAGTATTTCCTGGAAGTATTTTCTGGAAGGCAGTATCAGAAGGGGGATTCATAAGAAGCTTCTCAACAGTGAAGTTTAGGTCCTTGCTTTGGGAATTGTCCCAGTATAAAGTAAGCTGTCGATACAAAGGCTTTCAAAGTCCTTCTGATGTTATTTTATTAACTTTTAAAATTTTGCCTGAGCATATATCATAGACATATACAATTGTTGGGCCAGTACCCAGGAAGTACTCTTTAACAATGTATTTTTAGTCTACTGAAGTTATCAGTGAAAAATTTCAAAATCGTTTCTCATTTTATTAAGAATATATTAGGTTTTACTAAAATAGATATTTGCCTAAAGGAATAATTTTTGATATTTATTTTCTCAAGATGCCACTTTTCTCTTATTTTGGCAAAGGCAGTGAATCTGGACTATTAATTTTATATAGGTACATTGGTGGAAAAACCCAAAAGTGATGAATATAGAATACCCTAACCATTTGCAGCAGGTACTATTGGTATTTTGGGCTGGGGAATTCTTTATTGTTAGGGGCTGTCCTTTGCACTGTAGGATGCAAAGCATCCTTGGCCTCCACCCACTAGAAGCTTGTAGCACTCCACAGTTGTGACAGTTAAAGGTGTCTTCAGACATTATCAAATGTCCTTTGGGGGACAAAATAGATCCTGATTGCTGTAGCAAGAGGCTCCCCTGAATAATGTTCAAGCATTGATTTTTTTTTTTTAGTACATTACTGAAATCAAATTCTTCTTACCTAAAATTTGAATTAAAGTGTATTTTCTCATTCTCTTATTTTGCAATTTAAAGACAAACATTAAAGAGTTTTAAAAACAAACAGATGGTGTGTGTTCCTAACCTCTTTCTGCCCACGTTGTTCAAGTGTAAACTTGCACTATGGGCATGATAGAACCTGTGATGTCAATGCCTCTACTTGGCTGAACATGTCGAGGTTTTCTACCCTAGACTTGGTGCTGACACAGGTTAATAGAAGTTAATACACTTTGTTATCTGGGAACCTCTTAAAAAATCATATTGAAACTCTCTGAATAGTAACAAAACCTCCTATTTGAAAATTACTTCTTGTAGCAACCTAGTGGGTCAAGGCAGAAAAGCATTATTAACCTTGCGGTTTTTGCCATCATGACTGAAACAGACCACTATGTTCTTTGGTATCATATTGTAAAATTAGATAATGACACTGGAGGGCTTTTATCCATGCTTCTGGACCTATTCACCATGATTATTTTCAACAGTAAAAACAGCCATTTTATTAAGTGTTTTTTTTTAAACCTGGGAAAGTCTCAGTGCAAGAGACTGGTAAAATCTCAATCAGAGCCTCATGATGTAGAGATATTCAGATACATCCACCCTAAATTAGAAATATTAAGTGCAATCCAAGGGCTAAAATGCATGCTGTCAAATTGTTCATCCTATGAATCCATTTCTGGTTGACAGCTGTCAGTCAGTCAAGACTCCTGAGATTGCTCATTACCTCTAAATCACACCAAAAGGCAAATTCAGCTGTCTTGATTTAAGATTAGTTAAAAAATTCTTAAGTGAAATGACATTTGGGGAATGATATCAAGCAAAACATTCAACTGGGACAGAACAATTGACAAGTACAGGTATTTCAAAAAATATTTCATACAAAATCTAAACAATTTCACCCTTGGTGAAAAGTGATCAGAAACTATTGTATCATTTTGGCAGAAAATCAACCATTCAATGGTAAGCCAAGTCCCATGTGGATTCTAGGGTTGCCATATATTCCACTGAGGGATATTATTGGGACATAGCAGAATTAAGTGACCCTCTGCAAAACTGGTAGCATGAAAAAGATGGACAAAGTCAACAAGCTCAACTATCTATCTAATCTAATCTATCTAGCTGTCTATCTATGTTATCTATCTACCTACCTACCTATCATCTTAAGTAGTAAATACCAGTTGACGGCATTTGTTAAGTGTAAACTCTGTGCAGAGTTTATATTGTTAACCTTATCTTACTTCTCTTAAACTATTATAATTGAGTACATTCAGGCTTTAGGCTCATTCTCAGATTGAGCCTACCTGATTCAAGACTGACAGTATAAAAGAAGTGATACAATTTTGGTTTGGACAGTGGATGGGATCTGGAAGTTTACCTTGCTGCTTTGCATCTGGTTACCTGTGTGCTCTCTGAACAGCCATCTTCCTTCCCTCTATCCCCATAACCTCATTGCTCATGCTCAGTATTATAGTTACACTTCATCAGCTTCAGAGTTCTTGCTTGCACTTCAGGTTTCCTGCTACCATAGGAGCCTTGTCACTAAGTCCTGCTTGCCTGCCTATGATTTAGCTTGCTCTTCAACCCATGGAATCAACCCTGCGGGAGATTTATGGGTGCTCTTTGCCCGAGCCTCATAATCCCAATGGTCTCCCCTTTAGGCACTACCAGTGTGTTGCTGATGACTCTGCATCTCATTTGAGACCGCCTGGTTTATACAAGGGATGTCTCCTACCTGCCGGAAGGCAGAATAAATTAGAAAAGTAAAGGTTGCTTGTTCCAGCAGTAACAGTAGTATTTTGGGAGTTCTAGTTCCAGTTTTTCTCATTAGACCTGTAAACTCTGGTAAGTCACTTAAAAGCTCTGGTCTTCAGTTACCTCACTTGTAAAACAATTAGCTGATCTAGGTGAATCATAGTTCTGTCATTTTATGAAATACGATACTCTGTTTTAAGTAATTTATAAATTAGTTATGGAGACATAATAAACATATGTAAATTGCCTAAAGTATATTTTTACTAATTCCTCGATGAATTCAAATTGATGAAAATAATGTATTAAACAGGACATGAGAGAGCATCAGAGAGACTGGTACAGAGAGCGAGGTAGGGCCAACTGTGGAAGGTATTTTAGGGAAGGAAAGCTGTGTACTGAGTGTGGAAGGCACAGAAGGACTTGGACCAATACAGAGAGATGGAAGCAACATTTCATATCAAAGACAGGTGAAAGCAAAGGATAATCATGGGCAAATAGTAGGTCTGGATGGGCCTATGGCCAGGCAATAACATAAATAGTATTGGAGAGCTATGGAATAATCAGTTGTTGGATAGTGTCATGCATTAGGTTGATTAATTTGGATAATAGGAAAGATGATATAAAAGTTGATATTAATTTCTGGGCAATGGAGTGACATAATCAAAAAGAGATGAATAAAGAAGACTAATTTCATGGCCGTGTGATGCAAACCATGAGAAAGAGCAGAGACTCTAGTCAGGGAGAAGAGGCTGTTGAGTATTAGGTGTGAATCAGCTATTACGGTGTGATGTGACTGCAAAGGCATGCAAACACAAGACGTTACCAGAAAAAACACAGTCTTAAGCAGTTAATCATGAACACGCTTTAACTTTAGAACAGGGATGTCTGATAGAAATACAATGTGAGCTACATGTGCAATTTTAAATGTTCTAGAAGCCACATTTAAAAAGTAAAAAGGAACAGGTGAATTAATTTTAATAATACATTTTATTTAACCTAGTATATCTAAAATATTACCATTTTAACATGCAATCAATTATTATTATGTAATCAAAAATTATGCAATCAAAAATTATTACTATGTAATAAAAAATTATTGAGATATTTTATTCCTTTTTAAAAACTGTCTTTGAAATCCAGTATGAGCTTTACAAATGAGCAAAGCATAATTTGGTCCAGTTACATTTCAGGAGCTCAGTAGCCACATGTGGCTAGTTGCTGCCATATTGGACAGTACAGCTCTAAAGGATGCTGTAAGATTCCATCATTACATTTTATAGTACTAATAATAATCATATGGTGTTACAAGTATAAAGTCCTTCAGTAGTTTTTAGACCTGATGGTCAAATCAACATAATAGTTTCCATGATTAAATCAAATTTTCATAAATACATGGAGACAATATAAAGTTATCAAACTTAATTTTGTGAAGTAAAAATGTTAGTAACAACAGTAAAAGTCCTACCATTTCTCTTTTACCATCATTTGATAAATGTGAGGACATTTTAATATCACAAAATTGGGAAAGATATAATTTACACACAGAACAGTCCTCTAAATTGAATATATTTAGTTTTATTAAAAATGATTATACTTGTCTTTATTTTTCTCACTTCATTGCAAATGAATAAGATTTCTCCAGACCCTGTCTATGGACCAGAATCTGGGGATCGTTAATCTAGTCCAGACTCTCTGGCAGCACAAGTCCTTTTAAATCCTGGCGGGATGCAGTGGCTTAAAATTTGTAGCACTCTGTTAGCAATTAACCAAAGCTTTTAGAGTCATTGTCAATGAATCTAGGTGCTGCTTTGTAGGTGTCCCTGTTAACATCTGTGAGAGTCCCTAAACTTCAGTTTAAATGCAACTATCTTGGATTCTGCTTCAAGGAAAGGGGAATAATAGATGGATTCCTGTGGCAAAACTAATCTGCCACATTCCAGTGATTTGCACTTGGTGAAGGGGGTTTGTCATCTCTATAAGTCAGGGGTTGTCCTGCGAGGCATTGTGGAGATAGGCTGGGAAGTCAGGGTTTCTTCATTTCTTTAGCTCCTTCCAAATATTCCTCTTCCTTGTCAGAAGACTAACTTTTGATTTTGGTACAGAGTTGGATTTTTGCAATGTCGTGAAAAATGTTACCTGATCTGCAGTGGTCTTTGCAGAAAAGCTCTTCCTTAATAAAGTTGTTTGTTTCTTCCTTCTGCTCTTAGAAGGTTTATCAGTCAGCATAGACTGGATTACACTGTGATAAAATACAAGCACAAAATCTCAGTTGCTTAAGTCAACAGAAATGTATTGCTTACCTCACGTGACCATCATGGCCATCATGGTCAGTAGGGGGCTCTGGTCACTATAGTCTCTCAGGCACCAGGCTGATGGAGAGTCCATGTTGTCATGTGCATCCATGATTATCAAGGCAGGAAAAAGGCAAATTGGTGAATTGTCTTCTGGCTCTTAAAGATTCTACTTAAAAAACATACACATCATGTCTGCTCCATTTCATTGGCCTAACTTCAAAGTGGTAAAGGAAGGACAATCTAACCCTGTGCCTGGAAGGAGAAGAGCCAGAAATATTCTAATGAACAGCATTAATGAAAACTTCAGTCTTCCTTTCTGATCCCCTCTAGTACATAATACATTAACTTCTTTTCCAAGGAAGACGTTTCAGAAGTTATCCAGTCGCAGTGTCAGACTCCCAGTTCAAGGTCGCTGAGTGACGGATGGTAGGTACTTCCTATATGATGTCTAGATGTGGGTTCTCTTGACTAAATATCTATAAACTGAAAAGACAAACTATCTGCCTCAATATATATGTCTCACAATAGTGAAACAGGGGCGAAATAACTGCAATAAGCATTCTCATTAACAAGGGGAAGGTTAGGGGAAACACTGCAGATAGTTGTCTGTAGAAGTTCTGAAGTCCTGCTGGGCAGAGGAGCTGAACTTCCCTATCCTGAGGATGGGGAAATGTTCCTTAATTAGGCCGAGTCTACTTTCTGGGAGGGACTGCCCAATTCATCCTTCACTGTGGCCCTCTTTCTGCACTCTAGAAGGTTCTTCTTTTGCATTTATCTTAAATGGGCACATCTAAAGTGGGCATTGGGAAGTATGTCCTTTTTGGGGAATGAGGTTGGGGAGGCAGAGGAAAAGAAAGATTGACAGAGGAAAAGACAAATGACAAATAGATAAATTATTAACTAATAGGAGTTGAATGAGATTACTGTCAGGCTTTATGTGGAGCTTTTTGAAGAACATGAAATGTAACTACTATTATCATGATAGTCATAAATGCAAACATTAAAAAATTTTATATTATGCAATTAAGTTTATGATTTTGCTATGTGAAGATAGATCAGTTTTGTCATATTACTTTCCTTCTTGTGAAATAACACTCTTCAGGCTGTGCTACTGAACTAAAAAGGTGTTGGAATAAGAAATCCTAGTTGTGAAAACAAAAATGTGTCTCCTGTTTCTCATTTAATCTTCTTTTAGAATTACTGGAGTTTGAGTTTGAGTTCCTGGAATTTCTAAACTATTTCCCAGATAACTGGCTATGGGTCATTTTAGGATGTCATGAAATAGCTACAGGGATTTTCTCTGCTATTTTATCTTCCAGAGACTAAACAAACAGAACACATAATTGAGTCTGGTTGCAAAAAAACTTATTGAAGACAGGTTTTGGCAGCTCCTCATTCCTATCACGTTTACAGATTGCTCTTCACCTTCTGTGGTGAAGTTGGGACTTCTCCACAACTTGTTCAACTGCAAACACATCAAATAGTCACATATTTATACTACACTTGATCTTAGCCAAAAGGCCGAGAAGCGATAGTCACATATTTATGAGGTCAAATATCTTACCAGATTTGCTGTGGGGGTATAGGAAATTTTCTCAATGAACTATTGCAAGATGTGTGTAAGTTGGAACCATGGGGAGATAGAGAGGAGGTACCAGAGATAAAGCAAATTCAGTCATGGTACAAAGGCCAAGTGGAACCAGGGGAATTCAAATTGGAAACACCAAGAATCAAACAGGATCTTAGCAAAAGCTTAGAAGAGTATTGGACATTAATGATCAATAAAATGAAAAGAAGGTCAGGTGGGAGGAGGATGGGGCTCTGGAAGTGGATGCTAGATGAACTGATTTAGCATGCTGGACCTCTTGTTCTTGAGACTATTTTAACTAGCTATGGGACACTTTAGACATTGTCTGGTACTGGGTGATTGTCCTGGAGGAGAGGAGCCTGGGGAAGATGGTGATGCATTAAAAGATCAGGAAGAGCAGGGCTGGATAGGTGATGATGAATCTAGGTGCAGTATGTCAAATTAGTCAATTGATGGAAAACTCTATTACTTGCATATCCATGATGACCACTATTGGATCCATCTTTTTCTCCTTTCTCTTGGTTAACAGCAACTGTTATTTAACTCCAGAAATTTCCTCATCTTTGTTCATTTTGCCCAAATGTTTTCTAAATCTCTACATCATAGTAGTAATTTCCATCCTTCTGAAAGGCTGGGAGAACTGGTACACCCAGCATCATTAAAATGAGTTTGTAAGCAGGGTTGTTATTAAGACCATGCTTGATTATTAAATGAAACAATAAGAAAAGAGATCTTAAGTCCTGGAAAGTAACCTCATCCGAAGGTATTCTTGTCATAACAAAATTCTGTTTATCTATACTAGATAAACTGTGGGCAGCAGAGGAGCTAGTTTTCAGAAAGCTGAACAGTGAGAGGCAGTAAACAAACACATGAGAATGTTGTTACTTTTAAAAAGAACTTCAATAAACATAAAAATATACAGAGCCTAAAATCATTAAAAATAAGTTCTTAGCACGCATGCTTAGCAATTTGCAGTTTTTAATCCTTAATGAATGAATGAAGATATTTGCTTCGGACATTAATTTACACCATTTAGGAGTTAATGTAGGGTATAGTTTATTGCGATAATAATCTTATTTATTCTCTAATCAGCATATGTGTAGTACTCTAAGGTAAATTTATTTTTTGATTAGATGCTATTTATTACATTATCTCATAAATGGTGATATAATAGATGGTACAAACAGGAAATTTTAAAAATGTGGCTTTGTTTTAACAAGAGATACACATGATTGGTAGCAAACCATACCTAATAATCATATATGAATTTAGAAGAAATTAACTTTATACATAGACTTTGCTTTGGAATTTTTGGAAAATCAATGAACATATGTGAAAGTAAATTTTAATTTAGCTGCTCTTTAAAGGTAATAGAGTATCTTTAATATTATGTTATTCTGAAATAAAAGACTCGTATGTCCTTTGGAAAATTATCTACAAGTTAAAATAAAAAATAGCTGTGCATAAACTTCCAAATAGGAAGACAAAAATAGACTCAGTATAATGATGTTAGACATATTTTTGACATAAAAAATGTTTATTTATAATACTGTAAATGACTAAAGTTTCTTTAAAAAACATTGTCAGGTCATAAGATAAATTTTAGAATTACAATATAAGTGTTATAATTTTCTTTAATAGTGATTTAAAATTTTTGGTAACAATTTTTGTTTTTGTTTTAATTTAACCTCTCCGACAGTCTAGAATAGTGGTTCTCATGGTGTGGTCCTGGGAATCAATTAGAAATACAATTTCTCACCAGACAAGGCAGTTGAGGAGGAGGGAGCACTTGGAGCAGGGGCTGGCCTGGCGTGCACTCTATTACTGCGTGTGGAATGGCTGCTTTTGGAAGACTATTGCCTGGAAGAAAAGAAGTCTGATTTTCACAAGCCAAGGATGTACCGAAGTAGAGAGAGCTGCTGTATTTGCAGAGCTAAGTCCTCCATGTCAGTGTCATGATTCACTGACAGTAAACTCTATGAAAAGTACTTTTGGAGCTGTTTTGGGCTGCGTGAGATGAGTTCAGGAGACATCTGCAATGCCTGTGTCCCACTTGTGAAAAGATGGAAGAAGTTGCCTGAAGGATAAAAACAAAAGCAAGCAAACAGGCAAACAAAAAACCAAAACACTGAAATTGTGGTAGATGCAAGGGCAGGGCCCAGTCTATAGACTACATTGAAACCAAAGATCATGAAAACTTTATCTGCAAATAGAATAAAAAGCAACCAGATCAGTAAACTGAAGGAATTTAAACATCACAATTCTGGTGCCCACAGTACAACCTCTAGTGCCTGCACAGCTCCGGCTCCTCATTACAGTAACGAGTCAGGAGATGGCTCAGACACAGAGATGGCTTCTGGCTCTAACAGAGCACCAGTTTTTTTCCTTTTTAGATCTCACATACTGGAAAAGACAGAACATATGTTGTGGGGATTATCTATAAAGGCCACTTTGGGGAAGTCCTTGTAGGCACATGTCTGTCCAGGCCTTGCTGCAGCAATAGAAACGCAGCTGCTGAAAAGCTGCAGGAGCAGGTGCCAGAGCCCTCACTCAGGAGTGATGACAGAGGTGGGTATAAAAGGTGAACAAAAATGATCCAAATTTTGAAAAGACCACACAAAACAACAAATGGACCCTCCTGTTTTTAATTTGGATATGTGCTATTCTGCCAAAAGACAATTTCTACTATTTCTAGAACGGTTTTGAATGAGTTATTTTCCACCCAGTTCCACGTACTTTTGAAACCAGCACCTCACTTACTAAAAGAAAAAGTGTACGTAATATTTAAGATGCTGAGTTTTTCATAGGAAAGCTGAATGCTGCTGTAAAATGTTCCTGTCCTTTTTTTTTTTCTTTAAAAAAAATCCTCTTCTAATGAATGGAATTAGGGTAACTATAGGGACAGATATGGGACTTGTTGTATGATAAACCATATATGGTTTTAGTCTTTCTATATTGAGAAGCAGTGGGGGCATTTAAAAGATGGCTAGCTACACTTGTTTTCCCTCATGATAATAATTTTTCATAACGCAGAAACACAGACTTACCCATAGAGGTGGTTGCTGATAATTTTGAAATACTAAGGTCTTGGCAAGGTTCTGATGATTCAAACCTGCACTACTGATTATTAAGCAGGACAGACTGAGCTTTCTGCTGCAAACACCTTGAAGGAGAAAGTTATTTTTAAATATACAAAGAGGTAACTTGACTGTGTATGTTGCATCCTGTTCCATTTCCCTTCATATTAGTATTTAATAAAGATATTAATTTATGCGACACTTGTAAAGCAGAATCAAAGCTCTTCTCCAGGAAACAGCAAATCTTAGGATAGGTGAGATCCTAAATGAGCAGTACGAAAGCATTACCACATGGCAGAGGACACAGTTTATTAACAACGTTGAACTATCTGAAAAATAAAATGTACAAGTCTTCAGAATGGCACAGAACAAAGGTTAATGCTTCTTGGGGCACATTTCTTAGAGGGCTTGCCGAGTAAGTAAATAATTGACTTTTGTTTGTGTTACATGACTGACAACTTCATTGAAAGTCGTCACAATTCAGTTTTAGCTCTGGATTACTTCAGCTGACCTTTGTGAATTTTTATCTGTGTAGAGTGGGTATTTGATTTGTTTTGACCTATTAGGTTTTTTAACCTAATCCTGGTTGTTGTTGTTGTTTTTTTCTCCACTCTCTATATAAAGTAAAATTTACTAAAAGAAAAGAGGTGTGTGTTAATGCAAAGTGGGTTGGTTTGGGTCTGGCTTCTTTTAGTCAGGCTTTCTAAACATGGACATATCCTGAACACGGACCTCTTCAATTCTAAAATCATCATTGAAAGCCTCTCACGTGAACCCAAACCAAAATACTTTCATTACCTCTTTTCTAAAAGTTCAGGGAAAAGATACTTGTGTCACCAGTTCAGACCTTTCATAATAAGGGAGGAGTGTTTACCTGCCTTACCATAACATGACTCAGTGCTTATTTGTAAAACTGGATTTTAAAAATTGGATAGTGAGCCACTTTCTATGGGTACCCCGTAGTTTTATAGTTCTTAATCTAAACTGAACATTTTATTTATCTTCCCTTTGGGAAAAAACCTACATACTACAAGCACCAGATGTACAGACCACACAGTGGGTCGGGCCGGCTCTCCTACAGCCTTTGAGGTGTGTCACAAGATTCCAGCCACTATCATCCTCCTGAGCTATTTTGAAAAAAAAATTTTTTAGGGGTACATTTTGGCTGCAGCATGGGTAGTAGAATATACTGTAATATGGATCATCTCTTCTTCTGTATTTATTTATTTCTTACTACCCCTCAACCACAGTCTTCTTTTGCCCCTTCTACCTTCCTTTGCCTGTAAGATGTACTGTACGTAGTCATGCACTTTGTATTAATATATTGGAAATTTACAAGTCTGTTTTGTACTTTCTATACTGTTGGATACTCATAATCAAAAGTATTCTTAGGGTATTAAAGAAATTTAATCTTATTAGAAAATAAAAGGAGCCGCTTGTGGCTTTGCTTGAAAGGTCTTTGGTAAGAATAACTGATACTTTTGGACTTCACAGATACTCAGCTTAAGCCATTAGTATTATAACCAGCCATGAGGGGAAAAAAATCTGCTTACTGAGAAATAAAGACCTTAAAAAAGACATTTTAATTGATGTGCACAGTAATTAACCTAGTGTATAAGATGGTTTTTAACAATGAAGAACAAAATGTCCCCAGTTAAGAAAAAAGAAAGAAAGAAAGAAAGAAATACAATTTCTTAGTCTCTAGTTCCAGGGACTGAAGCAGAAATCCTGGGGACTGGGCCCAGTGACATGCACTTTGACAAGCCCTCTAGATGATTCTGATATACAGTTAAGTTTGAGAACCACTGGTCTACAAGGACTTGAGATCTTTCTTGCCTCACTTGTGAGATGAAAAAATAATGAAGAATTTTTGCCCTCAGGCATAGCTCCTGCTTCTTTGAGTGGGCAAGTCCAAGTGGCTAGAGAATAACCATCAGCACAGATCAGCAGGCAAAAGCAATGAGAGTTCCTCTCATGGTGGCTTTTGAAGCTGGCAATTTGGAGGACAAAACAAAGTAATAATGCAAGAGGACTGAGGGGGAAAAGTATATTTATTTGATGTCCAAAAAACGTGTTTTGAAAGTGGTTAAAAATTGTCATTGAGGTTTGTGCCAGGTGCTAAAAAGAAATCAAGGGTGGTCTGGAAGAAGACCAATCAACAATTTAAAGACTATTTTAATCTTTTTAATTGTTTATTTTGGGAAAACATGTCTTAGAAATCTGTGAAGGAATTTTTAGAATGTCAAATGTTGTCTTAAATCTTTAACACAGGGAACAATGGAGGGAAATATGTACATACAGAAGAGACTGATTTTACATTGCCAGTTTTGGTGGGAACAAGCAAACGTTGTATCTTAAACAGAATATCTGAGGCCGTGATTTTAGAAAGTGCTGCTATGAAGACCTAAAGTCAAGCTCTAGTGCTGGAACCAAATTTGGGCCTGATGCATTTTTAATGCCAAGTCAACACTTATTCTTTGATTACATTGCCATTTTAAGTGCAGTGAAGCAAATATAACTGTGAAGGTCTCTTGTACAGGACTTTAATAGTTATAGGAGTAACTAATTTTGCAGAATGCTGTGTTGCATCCTGGTAAAATAGTTATCGAACTAATTGACATCAACTAATTTTCTATATTCAAAAACTGTACATAGTTCTTAAAGATTCTCCATGTTAATGTACGGCTTCTCCTACATAACTACTGAAAGTGGTTTCAGTTGTTTAAATAGGCTGTGTTACCAGTTGAACAAGTTTTTTTTTGAGTTAGAGGCAAATGATATAAGCAATAGTTAAGAATGACTAGTGTATAAGGAGACAACTTTGCTGAGTTCTGAACTTTAATTTAAATACTTACCTGTGTTACTTAAAAAAAAGGCTTCACAATTTTGTGGTTAAAAGAAATTGTGTAATTTGGGGTGTAAGATGAAATTGCCTAACTTGAAGAGATAAGAATAAATGGACTGAGGTGGATTTTTTTTTTTTTTTCTGAGCTCAAGTAAGAAGTGGTTATGAAACCAGTGCGAGACATGTTATATAGTCCCTTATTTTTCTAATTTAAATTAAATCTGGTTCTATAGCCACACTCATATGGCTTCATTCTTCCCTTCTTTGGATGGCACAAGAATCCTGGGCCCCAGCTGTCCATGGTGGTCTGCAGAGTTTCTATTTCTGTTTTTGCTACATGATTGCTGGTGTCAACAACTTGGCTGCCTTGTGGCTTGAGACGATGATGTGCCTTTCAGAACCCAGCCCCGCTGTAAGCTCAATATGGTAGACATTTGCTCTTGCTCTCAAAATCAAGTGTGTAAGTCCCAGATCCCAGGAACCTCTTTACTTCCCGTGTTAGAATTTCTCCCTCCTCCTGAGATGCTGCTTGTGAGCTGGGCACAGGTCGCAGCATTTACAGAGCCTGACATCCTACAGACCTCTCAATCTTAGAGAATCCAGACCCCACATGCAAACTTCCAGCTATGGCCCTCTTCCAATCTAGAGTAGCCTGTCTCCCTACATCTCCCATAGGGACACTGCAGTGGGCAAGCTTGGTACCCAGCTGGCAGCTGTAGCTGATGCACAGAGGTGAAAGAGGAGGGGACTTTCATGCTTCAAAGATTGACTTTCATGAGTGTGTAAGCAAAGATCACCCAACTTCTCTCTTTATACATGTTCCTAACATGCTTTTTCAGACCTGGCACTCCTGGCAAACTGTTAGGTTCATTCTATTCACAGGTTCATTCATTCATTCATTTATTCACTCACTCATTTCCTCAACAAACATTGAGCACTTAGCATTCCTCCTGTACTTTGCTAGTTGCTGAAGATTCAGATAAGAACCAGGGCCCTGCCTTCTAGCAGCACATGGTTTGGGGGTGGGGAAGGACAACAAGCAAGTACAAGTCAGTATGGTATGTGCAGTATAAAATGACAGCACAGCAGAAGGGATGTGGGGTGAATGGGGATCACTACTGTGCCCAGGGCTGGCTTCATTGAGTCATGACCTGTGCAGTCGCCTAGGGCTCCATCCTCAGAAGGGCTCCCTGCTTGGTTTAATGCTCTGCTGTCACAGTCTTGACAATCTTAATATTTAAGCTTTGATTTTGTATTTTGTAAGCCTGATGGGGAAATGGAACATGGGTGTGAACAGAAGAGATATATGCAATATGTGTGCCATCCATTCTTTGCCACCCCATTTGCATATTGTCTTGCAATGCCCCAGAGCACAGAATTTCAACAGACATAGGATACATGGGAGTTCAGTGAGACTCAATGGGAGTACAAAGTAAGCACGTCACATATGACTAAGTGCAGCGCTGACAGCTCTGAGAGGCTTGCTTTCCATTTGAATCAGAATTGCTTCAGAAGCGTGGTTCTAAGAAACACCAATGATCTAGGAGCCCTAGCATGTCTTTTGTTACTCCTGTTACTTCCCTAGCTAGCTAACCATTTATGCAGAAAATTGCGATATAGAGGGAAAGTGAAAAATACGCCTACCCATAGTTCTTTGCCTTTTAATTCTTCCTTATTTATCAGTAAGCTAGAGTATTGGTAGAATGTGCTGTACTAAGATATGAAATAAAAACAGATGACTTAGGTTTGTGCAGTGTTTCCACTGTTTTGCTAAGAACAAAAATACATATTCATGTATAAGCTATGAAATACAAATTGTGTAATTTTGGTGATTTTGCATACGAGTTAAATGTTCTTTTACATTTAAAACTGGCATTGTACAATGTAAAGAGGAATGGCAAAATTAATGCTAATAACTTAAAATTTTAATTTTTCTTTATCTAGAACAACACTAAATAGCAAATAAAAAGCACTGTGACAAGGAGAGAGAGAGAGAGATTGTGGAAGAAAGAAAAAAGCTTTGTATTATCATATCTTTAGTGGCACCTTTCCCCTGTCTTTTGAAAAAGCAGTCCTGAATTTTCATTGAAAATTAAGTCCTGCAAATTATGTAGCTGGCCCTGTACCAACATTAAGCTGTGCACAGATGTAAATTCTCCTTTCTCCTTTTTTTGGCTCTTACGAGTTGGTACAGGAATAAGGATATGGCAGCCACTTTGAAAATACTGCCATCTCCAACAGTTTTTATTTAAGATGAACCTTTTAAAAATGCATCAGTTTACAAACTATTTGGTTGCACAGACCATCTTCTACCTGAACTCTTTAATACACAGATGCTTTTCCTTATTGTCAGGTTAATGTATTTGTTACACCTGCATCTCAGAAGGTAGAATTTAATATTTTAAAATCTACTTTAAATGTTGTCATGGACTTCCAAAAGTGGAAGTTTAAAATACTTTGCCTAAGGTGTTTTTTCCCTCTCTTATAGTATATTAATAGCAAGAATTAAACATGGCTTAAATATTAAAAATAAGGAAACATCTGTTTTCAATAATGTAATCCACAGCTCTGAGAAATAGTGTATTTTACAGGAGATGGGTGTGTAGCATTATGTTGTAATTGACTTTTGTTGTTTTTACTCAAATTGGCTAGTAAAGCAAACTTCATTTTTCTTCAGTAAACATTAATAGCCTAAGTGCCTTATGACATTATTTTTCACAGCATTTGCCTTATAATAAAGACCTTTTGAATTGTTCAATTTAGATGGCTTTTAGCAATTATTGACAACCGCTGCATCTACTCCTACCTAGCATTATGGAGTACAGAATAAAATAAAAGGTTTATATCATAAATAATAATGATTTTAGTAACATAAAATAAAGCTAATGAGTATAAATGTCAGTGACTAACCCTTTTAGTTACTTTATCATTTAGTTACCTGCTTTTTTAAATATCTTTTTTTTCTCTGTATATCTGTGATAGCGCTCTCCCTGCACTGTTATTTGTAGTATTAGGAAATAAATGAGAATACATTTGCACAATTGTTCATTTAGTCATTCAACCAAAAATGTTTATGGACTAACTGAATCTAACCTATTTTTGGAGCAAGAAAATGAAAAACTAAAACAATCCTAACATTTATATGGAACAACTGAAGGTCCCAGATAGCCAAAGCAATTCTGTTCAAAAGGAATAAAGCTGCTGTTCAAAAGGAATAAAGCTGAAGGCATTATACCACCTGACTTCAAAATATACTAAAAAGATATAGTAACCTAAACAGCATGGTACTAGCATGAAAACAGATACACAGACCAACGGAACAAAATAGAGAACCCAGAAACAATCTATGTATTTACTGCTAGTTGATCTTTGACAAAGGTGCCAAGAACACACTTTGGGGAAAGAACAGCCTCTTCAATAAGTGGTGCTCGGAAAACTGGACATCCATGTGTAGAAAAATAAAACTAGACCCTTATCTCTCACCATATATCAAAATTAACTCAAAATGGATTAAAGACTTAATTGTAAGACTGGAAACTATAAAACTTCTATTAAAAAACATAGGGGAAATACTTCAGGAAGTAGGATTGGTCAAAGACTTTATGAATAAGAGCTCAAAGGCACAGGCAACAAAAGAAAAAATAAATGGGATTATATCAAACCAAAAAGCTTCTGCACAGCAAAGGAAACAATTAACAGAGCAAAAAGACAACCTACAGAATGGGAGAAAATATTTGTAAACTGTGAATGTGGCAAAGAATTAATATCCAGAATATATAAGGAACTCAAACAACTTCACAGTAAAAAAATGAGTAACCCGATTAAGAAATAGGCAAAGGACCTGAATAGACATTTCATAAAAGAAGGCATACAAATGGCCAGCAGATATATGAAAAAATGCTCAACATCACTAATCATCAGAGAAATACAAATGAAAACCACATTGAGATATCATCTCCTCCCATTGAGACTGGATATTATTTAAAAAATAGGGAATGACAAATGCTGGTGAGGTTGCAGAGAAAGGGAAACCCTCCTACACTGTTGGTGTGATCGTAGATTAGTACAGCCATTGTTGAAAACAGCATGGAGGTTTCTCAAACAAGTACAGATAGAACTACCATACAATCCAGCAATCCCACTACTGGGTATATACCCCAAAGAATGGAAATCATCATGTTGAAGGAATACCTGTACTCCTATGTTTACCACAGCTCTATTCACAATAGCGAAGATATGGAACCAACCTAAATGTTCATTGATGGATGACTGGATAAGGAAAATGTGGTGTATATACACAATGGAATACTACTCAGCCATAAAGAAGAATGAAATTCTGCCATTCACAGTAGCATGAATGAGCTTGGGGAAAATTATGTTAAGTGGAATAAGCCAGGCAGAGAAGGAGAAATGCTGCATGTTCTCACTCATATGTGGGAGCTAAAAAAATAGTTGAACTTTCAGAAGGAGAGAATAGAACTGTGGTTACCAGAGGTGGGAAAAGGGAAGGGCGACAGAGTGAGAGGTTGGTTAATGGGCACAGAACAGCTAGTTAGGAAAATTAAGTTCTATTGGTGAACAGTCAAGCTAGGCATCTATAATTAACAATAATTTACTGTATTTTATCAAATGGCTTGAATAGAGGAGGTCCAATGTCCACATCACAAAGAAATGTTGTTTTGAAGTCATGAATATGCTAATTACCCCAATTTGACCATCACACATTTAATGCACGTATTGAAATATGACTCTGTACCCCACAAATATGTGTAATTGATAAGTTTCAATAAAAACAAACACAAAAAGGAAAAACAAAATAAATTGCAGATGGTCTTCAATAGTAGTCAGTGAATTAATCATTTGACAATTATATTACATTTTTTATGCTGCAGGCACTGGAGATTCAGGGCTTCTGCCCACTGGGAACTTTCATTTTAGTAGGGGAGGTACACATGTAGGGGTGGTTGAGCTAAGTGGTCAGAGAAGGCCTTGCTAAGAGTTGACATTTGAGTTGTACCTTGAGTGATAAAATAAGGACATTCTCATACTGAAGCTTTCTCTTGTCTTGGGTACAGTCCTGCATCTTTCTGCTTCTCCTATTCTCTTGCTCCCAACTCCTTCTCAGGCTTCATCTTGGCTCCTAATTCTCTTTGTGTGTATGAATATTTACATATTTATATGTGTATGAACATTATATTCTTTTGAACATGATTCCTGGGTATCTTCTTTTCTCAATCTAGACCTCTTGATCAAAATCTTTTTGGTTAATGACTTTTTGAGAACCTGGATAAAGATATAGACTCTCAACCCAGATAAAATTATCATGCTCACAAAATCTTACACAATTTTTAGGAGATTGAAGGAATCCCCTGAAGATTACTCCTGGTATCGATAGGAGTCAATGGATCCCAAGCTGAGGACCTCTCTTTTACCTGCTCTTCCTGGTTAATTTCAACCATATCTACGGCTTTAGCCACACCAAGAACTCCAAAATCTGTGTCCTCAGCCCAGCTTCAGCTCTGTATATCTAACTGCACTATAGACACTTCCACTGCGTGTCCCAAAGGCATTCATTATATTCAACGGGAACACACTTACCCACAAATCATCACCATTTTTCCCTTTTCCTTCCACTTCCTCCTGCATGCTCTGTCGTGGTGAACAGCAGCACGCTTTGCTGAACTGTGTAGTGCAGCATCTTGGGTGTCACCCACGACCTGCACTTCTGTCTCATCTTCCCTCTGTACATCTGGAATCAAACATCCTTCCTATTCCAAGAAGCTGCCACATCTATCATCTTTCCCTCATTCCCAATGCCACACACGCTCTCTAATCCCACTCCCTTTGCCTTTATTTATGCCTTTTAATCTTTTTGTGTGTGTGTGTGTGTGTATTTTCAGAGAGTGGGAGTGGAACAGAAATCTTGAAGTATTTGGTAAGTGCTTGGAAATGCTATTCAGAAAAATGAGAGAGTTTTCTGATTTAGAATTGCTGAGTAACACTGAGGGACCAGTCAGTTCTCTTAAGAGGAATTTCCTCCCTTTTCCTAACAAATCCCTCATGAAATAGCAAGGGTTAAAAGATTATTACCGTATTATAGTTTTTTCTTTCTAACCCGAAGACAGTTATTTTCTTATTACCTTTTATTGACTAGTTAAACAGGTTCGCTTCCTTTAATTTCCACATGTGTTCATCTCTATTACTATCTTTTGGATCTTTTCAATATTTTCTTCATACATTTTAATGTTTAATTCAGAACTGGATGTTGGATCCTGGTTATTTAGCCAATCCAACAATTATATATTCTTTTTGCAGATCTTATGGTAGAAGGGACTTAGGCAATCAAATCAGATTTATACATAACACAATTAGGCAAAGGAATTTAAGGCAATATAACAGAATGTAATAAAATGCTGATATATATGTGTGTGTGTGTCTATATATATATATATATATATATATATATATATATATATTTTTGAAGCATTAATATGCCTGGCATTGAGAGGGATAGAAAAAAGTGAGACCAATCACAAACTATTGATTGAGTATTGACTGTATGCAGATCAGTGATTTTTGAAATTGCAGGAAAGTCTTAATGGGAAACTATTACGGCAGTTTAAAGAATGGCTTCCTGCTTTAGCTGTGATTCTTCCACTTGCGCTTTAGTCTTCAGCTGTGCTCTGAGGCATCCTCTATAGGAGGAAGCTGTGCTCTGGTTTTTACCCCAGATGGAATGAAGTCTGGGCTCCTGCCTCTTACTTCAACAGGAGCAGTTTTGGTTACATTTGTTTTATATATATTTTTTCTGTATAAGTTTATATTTATCAGCACCATGTTCAAACCAACTGAGCTAACCGGCCAGTTCTATAATACTGAATTTAAATACAGTGCTCCAGAAAAGAAAGATTAAAAAAAAAACAAAACCATCATTGTGTATGATGAATAAAGTTACTCTCTACAAAAAAATATTTCTTTTGATTGTTTGAATTCTTCTATCAAAAGTCACGATGTAAGGATTTCATTATAGACAGCATTATTTGTGTTTACTTTATGACTGTATGCTGTGTCTGTCTGTGCTGAGAGTTCTAAGACTTACAAGAGTTTGCCATTATCCTGGGTGGCTTCCAGGTTCACATGAACAACCCATACCATTTTCTAGAAATGTCTTGATTTCTTCACCTCCATTGACTTTCCTCTCCACTTCATTTCAGTCAACCCTTTGTGGATGTACCTGGGACATCACAAATGATTTTTCTGCTTCTGAGTAAAAACAAACATCCTACTTGGACCAATCCACCAATCCTTCTAGATGCCTTATTGATATGGTCTCAGTCTATACTCTTCAACCTCCTAGGGAGTTTGTGGCTGAGATAGCAGGCTGTGTATAAAGATTCATGTTCTCTTACTTAAAGTAGAGTCTCTGCTAGGAAGTGTCTTCCCAGCCAAGTATTATATTTCTTAGCCCCTCTTGCATTTAGGTGGGGTCCTAATTCTTGCCAAGTACTCTGATTGTAAGTGATATGACAGTTCCATGTCCAGATGGTTAAGAAGCAAGTGTTCTTTTCCCAGTCTCCAGTATCCTGTCTCAATGTCATGACCAGGGGTGACCTTTGAAAGTATATGTTAAAAATGTCAGGTCATCTGTTAACCATTGTATATCATAAAGGTAAACAAACTCAGTATATGCATTTGTTGATCATTGGTGCTGTAGACTGGATGCCCCCTCAACCTTACTGAGGCTTAATTCCCACTGTAACTGTTGAGGGTAGGAAATCCTATTATGGTAATTGAAAGGTGGGGCTTTAAAGAGGTGATTAGATTGTAGGAAAATGCCACAGTGAATGGATTAATAATGGTAGTCAGAGGCATGGTTCTGAGGGCTTTAAAAAGAAAGTGCATGAGGAACTCTTTCTCAGTTCCACCATATTTGCCATGTGATATGCTGAGTTGCTGTAGTCACCAGATGTATTCCCTGAACTTTAGACTTCCCAGTCTCTGAAAATGTAAACAATAAGTTACATTTTCTTACAAATCACCCAGTTCCAGGTATTTCTGTTAAAACCAACAGGAACAAACTAATGCAATTGGTTCACTGTTTGATAGTAGCAAGAACATTAGTATAACTCCTTTTGTTTTCTAAATCAAGGGTTATCTGTTTTGAAGGAATCCTGTCATTTATTTTTTGCTTAATTTTTAAAATTGTTGCTCCATCAATTGCTGAATCTCCAACTATGATTCTGGAAATGTCTATTGCTCCATTAATTCTTTTTTTTTTCTTCATGTACTTTAAAGTTCTGTACTAGGTGCATACATATTTATGGTTGTTGTATCTTCCTAATATATATATATTTTAATCATCCTGAAACGTTCCTCTTTATCTCTGGCAATACTCTTTGTCTTGAAGTCTACTTTATGTGATATTAATGTAAACACTGTAACCTTTCACATGCTTACATTTTGCATGGTATATTTTCCCCAACTATTTAATTTCAATCTATCTGTATGTTTATGTTTAAGGTACATCTCCTTAAAATAGCATATGTTTGGGTCTTTTAAAAAATTCATTCTGACAACCTCTATCTTATAAGTAGGATGTTTTACTCCAATGACAGTTAATGCAATTATTGCTATGGTTAGATTTTGGTCTAAAATTAAGTTATTTGTTTTCTGTTGGCCCCCTCTGATTTTTGCTCCTATATTCACTCTTAGTTGCTTCCTTTTAGGTTAATTGAATATTTTTTGGAATGACATTTTGTTTGTTTGTTTTTTGGAGACTGGCTGGTACAGGGAACCAAACCCTTGACCTTGGTGTTACAAGGCTATGCTCTATCCAACTGAGCTAACCAGACATCTCCAAAAGCAAGACAGTATACTGTGTGTGTGTGTGTGTGTGTGTGTGTGTGTGTGTGTGTGTGTGTGTGTGTGTGTGTGTGTGTGTGTGGCTGGCCAATATGGGGATCCAAACCCTTGACCTTGGTTTTCCAAGGCTGCATGCTAACCAGCTGAGCCAACCGGCCAACCCTGGATCAACATTTTAATTTATCTATTGGATTTGCACTTACATCTCACTGTATTAGTTATTGTGGTTGCTCTTGGAGTTACAGTATGCGTTCTCATGTTTTCACAGCCTATTTAGAGTTAATACTGTATGATTTCATGAAAAATGGAGAAACTTTGCAACTCTATTAGTCCATTTGCTACTCTCCCATCTATTATGTTATAATTGTCATGTGTATTACATCTACTTATTCTATAAACCTCATGAAAGAATATTATAGTTTCTGTTTAAAGTCATATGTATTTTTTAAAAATTAAGAGAAAAAAATAGTTCATTATTTTGACCCAGATGTTTATAATTTCTGAAGCTCTTCATTCCTTCTTGAAAATTTGAATTTCCACCTAGTGTTATTTCTCTTCAGCCTAAAGAACTTCCTCATCATTTGTTTCAGTGCAGAGCTGCTGGTAAAAAATCCTACGAGTTTTCTTTCTATCTAGACGTGTGCTTATTTCATCTTAATTCTTAAAGAATATTTTTAATGAATTTAGGGTTTTAGGTTGACTTTCTATTTTTTTCTCTAAGCACTTTAGAGATGTTGGCCCACTCATTTCTGACCTCTGTAATTTCCAGTGCAAGTCAGCAGTCAGTTGAATCATTTTTGAAATGTATGTAATATGCTGAGGTTTTTTTCTGGCTGCTTTCGAGATTTTCTCTTTACTTATGAGTTCGGCTGTTTGACCATGATATGTCTAGTGGTTATTTTGAATATATACTGCCTAGGGCTTTCTGAGCTTCTTGAATCTGTAAACTTATATCTTCCATCAAATTTGGTAAATATTCATTCATTATGCCATCAAATATTTTTTTCTGCTCCATTCTCTGTTTCTGAGATTGCAATAGCCTATGCATTAGATCTTCTGATATGTCCCTCACTCTGTTTCAAAAGTTCTCTGGTAAGTCTGTCTAGTACCCAAACACCTTCAAATTAGAGCATATTTAGAGACACAAGTTGATATTAATGAATACTTACCTTTTTTCTCTGGATGTTAGAAAACTGGGAAATAATTCAACAAACTTAGGGCTTAATCACAGAAAATATGTTTCATATATTTGATTCTTTTCTACACTTAAATTTTCAGTTTCCATTTTATTGACCTCATTAAATATGTTACTATTTTGCAAGCCATCTTTAATTTTTTGGAAGAGCCATAATATAAAAAGTATATAACATGCAATAAACACTTACAAAGAAAATGAAAGAGCCTCCCTCCCAAAACTTAAAGAAAACAATCCCTAATTGCCTGATGTATAAAAATCTGTGAGAATCTCACCAAAATTAAGATATAGTTAAATATTCACTGTATTAGTCTGTCTCTGTTGCTTATAACAGAAATACCTGAAACCAGGTTATTTGAAACAATATTTTTTGCTTAGAGTTTCAGAGTCTGGCAAGCCCAAAGTTCAGGGAGTACATCTGGTGAGGGCCTTTGTGGTGGTGGCTCTACAGTGACACAGGGTATCACATGGTGAGAATGACTGGCTGAGCAAGAGAGAGAGCTAATACCTCACTTGCTCTCCTTTTAAAGCCGTCAGAACCACACTCACTACCAGCTATCAAACCATTAATGGATTAATCTACTCATGAAGGCACAGTCCTCACAATCTGATCACCTCTTAAAGGCTCCACTTTTCAATTACCATAGTAGAATTTCCCACTCTCTTAACACTGTCACAGTGGAGATTAAAGTTTCCATGAGTTTGGAGGGACTCCACAGCATTCACCTAAGGAAAATTATATGCATTAAACTATTACGTTTACTATGTTAGATAAAAGATGAGTGAACTATAGTCCTGGCATTCCAAGAATTTAACAGAGAGAATCTTAGAAATAAACATAAACAATAATTTTGTAATAAATTTGCACAAACAATATATTTATAATACAAGTCATGGGGTCCTCTGCTATTACAGATAGAAAGCAATGTTCTGTGAAGCAAAGAGAAGATATTAAGAGTAGTTGGTATTTGATATAGGTCTTAAAGAATGTGTAAGACTGACAGATGGAGAAGAGGTCAACAAATCACGTGGTAACCTATATTGTGAAGTTAGCAGAATATGAGGATTGGAGGCGACCCAAGAGTGTGGAGCAAGTGGTTAACAGAAGAGAGCATGACTAAAATAGGAAAAAAAGAACTGGAAGGCTATGCAGAGCTGAATTCCAGGAGCAAACTCAGACTTGCTGAGAAGTAGCAGAGAACTTAAAAGCTGGGGATCTAAGCGAAGTTAAAGATCAAATGACACCAGCTCTTAAGAATGTGTTGTTACCGTGGTGGTGGTGGTGGTGGTGGTAGTGGTGGTGGTGGTGGTGTGTGTGTGTGTGTGTGTGTGTGTGTGTGAGTGTGAGTGTGTGTTTGCAGTTACAAGCAGGAAGACGAGACAAATTCTTTTGGCAATGTAATTAGTACTCCAGCTTTATTTCGCCCCGGCACTGCATGGTGCTCCTCCATAGTGTACCTAAAGAACAAAGTCTGAATAGCACCTATTGGATAGTCAATTTAGGTTGCAGGTAGGGTCCAGGAAGGACAGAGAGAGAGAGAAATGGAGAGAGAAAGAAGAAATAAAGTTGGACAAGTAGGTTGGGAGCAAATTATTGCAGACCTCATTACATTTTTAAAATATGTTTTTAATTTTTATCAAAAATAAAACATGCATGATTGATGACCAAAGAGTAGTGAAGGGCTTATGACAAAAACCTCCTAGTCACACCTCTTTTGATTTTTTACTTATTCCATCTCCAGAGTTATTTTTTAACTGCTTCTTCTAGCAGTTTTAGCCTATCACAATGTAGTATGCACATATCATGATTTATGAATTTTAGACATGATCTATTGGCTTTCTGCTATGACAAGCAAAATATAGTGCACTTACTAAACTTCCTTTTCACCCATGCCATTACAGTTATTATTCTACTTTTTTTCCTCGTGATAAATTTAAGTATTTAAAATTCTTGTTCCATGAACTGCAGGCTGTAAGTCTTGAATCCCCACATCGTAATGTGAATATTCTTTACCTTTTCTTTCCCCTTTTCACCAAAGTTCTCGCATTTCACTTTAAATTGTCAAGGTTAAGATACAAATTTCTATTTAGTAATCATAATCATTTCTTCTTGATTTAATCAAGTGATTAATTCTAAAATTTGAAAGTCAGTAGATACTGTATTTGGTTATAGCTATGCAACTTCTTTTGCTCTGGCTACCAGTATGCTACGATTAAAGTTCCTTTTTAGGCATTTTGAAAATTTTGTTTTGAGGATTTTATTTATGTTTCTAATTGTTTCACTGACTGTTTATAAATTACATTCTGAAGTTATTAATAACTTCTCAAGAATAATATCAAATCTGCAAATCTTTTTTCTCAGATAGCTTCTTCCTGGAACCCTGTGTCTTCCTGCTACAGGTTTTATAGTGAGCTTATACCTATTTTTATTACTTTACACAATTTTAAGGGTCTCAGTAAGGGGTGAAGATAAATGATTGTGGATACTCTATTTTGGCCTTTGTAACTCCTTGACGCTTACTGAAGAAGAAAGATGCCTCTCAGAAGCTAAATCTAACCTAGCTTCTTTCTGGATTTCTCAGGCTCCTCAGATTTTGTATATATGAAACAGAGCTCATTTTCTACCCGACCCCCATTCCAACCTGCACCTCTCTAAAATGCAAATGTTTCTGAATGGATTAAATCTCTCTTATGCTCAAGCTGCTCTCCTAAGCCCTTTTCTTGTCTTATTTTTATACAGTCTCAGGGAAATCTCGTCAATATCCTACTTTCAGTTACTATCCATTTGCTCAATAAGTCCTGAATCAATATCTCCAGCTAAAATCTCTCTTTTGAACTCCATACTTGCTTACCAGACAGGTCCTCTGCAGTCTCCCTGACACCCTGGCATCATCGTCTTTTCTCTTGAGTGTGCTCCTCCTCGTGTGGTCCCTTCCTTATCAGTGGAACTGTCATCTGTTTGCTCAAGCCAGGGATCTGGGAGTCGCTCTATACTCCTTTCTTTTCCTCACTCTCCTGATCCCACCAGTGGTTCATTGCTGTCAAATCTATCATAAACCTTTCTCAAATGCATTTCATTTCCTGATCCCCACTGCCACCACCTTAGCTCATGTCACCATCTGAACTATTCCAACGGCTTCCTGACTCGTTTCTTTGACCATCTTTAACTCTGTCTGGTACACATTCCCCCCTCCATTTGCTTTGACTAAACCCTCTTCATCCTTTAGGCAGTTTTCCTTTAAAAGGATATGAAAGAACCACATACATAAGGTTAGATGTTCTTGTGAATTATTTCCATATCATGCCAAGCCTTTCCTATTCATGGTAGTATCTTTTTTGGAGCACAATTTTTTTTTCCTACTATCCTGTTCTATAAATTAACTAAAATTGTGTCTATTTTACTCAATATTGTATTCCAGGTGCCTGGCACAATGTCTGAAACATAGCAAAGACTTAATACATATTTTTGAGTGTTGAACGAATGAGTGAATGTCATGCTTAGTATTCCTTTAGAAGCTCTTTTCCAATTTGATCATATGATCATGTCCCAAATGGCAGCTAATACATGCTATTAAAATGCCCATTGTCCTGAATTTCACTCATGAATGGAATTTTATCTTTCATTGCCTCCAAAAATAATCCTCATTCTCAAGTTTTTCTTTGTTTCCTACTTATCAGGTCTATGAATGTGTATCATTTGCTATTCTCTGGTGCCTCCTGCTTTCTCAGGGCCCTTTTGTAGTAATTAAGCTATGTTTTTAATTTGTGAAGATAAGTTTTCATTTAGAAGCACAGTAAAGTGTTTTATCTGCAAAGGCAAAACAAAATTGAATAGAGATAAAAACCTTGTAAATATATCTGACAAGTCAGGATATATGTTAGTGAGCTTCTGAACCTTTGAATGATTATCCAAACCAAGCATATTCTAAATACCTATCATTTAAATTCTAAAACAGGAAATGTCTCAGCCATGAATTTAATGCATTGATCACAGATATGTGATGGCATGATGGCCACATTATTTAGTTACTCTTTACATAGAGGTAAAACATAAACTTTCGTGTGTTAAAGTTTTGAAGAGTTTATTTGAGCAGAGAGAAATTCATGAATTGGGCAGCTCCAGACCACTGGTGGCTTGGGGCTCTGGTGAAAGGGCATGTGGGGAGGCTTTTATGAGGTGAATGTGGAAGCAAGGCTAAGAAAATATCTGATTGGTTAAAGTGCAGCAGTACCTTAAAGTCCCTAGCTGGAGATTAGTTGGCAGTTTCTGATAGGTAAAATAAGATTTGTTTTTCCAAGATGTGTTGTTCATGCTGAATTGGGTTTTGGTTTGCTTAGTAGGAACTCAGGGTGCTAAAGCTGCCTCAGTCTAATGGCCTCCCAATGAATTATTTTAACAGTAATTTAGAAAATTATATCCTGGTGCACACTGAAAATAACCTGAGGGGTGTTATATGGGGTCTTTTATCCTCAGTGCTTAGCACTGTACCTGACTATTAGAGATTAAATTGTCCCTCTCTCCCCAATTTAATACATTGAAGTCATAACTCCCAGTGCCACAGAATGTGACTGAACTGGAAATAGGTCACTGCTAATGTAATTAGTTAAGATGATGGCATGCTGGAGTAGGGTGGGCCCCTAATCCAATATGTCTAGTGTAGTTACAAAAAAGAGAAATTTGGGTACAGATACACATAGAAGAAAGATGATAGAAAGAGACAGGGAGAAGATGGTCATCTATGAGCTAAGAAGGTCCTGGAACAGATCCTTCCTTCTAGCCCTCAAAAAGAATCAACCCTGCTGACATCTTGATTTTGGACTTGCAGCCTTCAAACCTGTGAGAAAATCCATTTCTGTTGTTGAAGCCACTTAGTGTGTGGTACCTGTATGGCAGCCATTGATATACTGGCCACAATAGTAGGAAGTCAGCACTTAATGTGGTGAACTGATGAATGAGTAAAAAAACGAATGGATAAGTGGGGAAGTGACTCTCAGGGTTGAGGAGAATAAGAAAAATTTCAGTCAGTTGTTAAGTTATCCCAAAGGTTTGAATAGTTCTTGAGTTCAGCTGGTGATGTGGAGAGAATATTAAATTTGAAATTCAAATGAAGATAATTGGAAGGAAGGTAATAAATTAATAGTTTAGAAGTGATGAGATGGAGCAAGGCAAGAATAAACCCCTTCTCCTATCCCACTGTATTAAAGGGGAATTAGAAAAAGTGAACCTTTGACAAAGTGAGTAACTGCGGATGTGGTATAAAAACGTCTCATTATATGCTGTACTAGATCTCATGCACATTGATAGTCACGGAGGTACTCAGCCAGATCTCTTTTAAGCTACTGAATCCACAAAGCAGTTGGTGTCAAGCCAGGAGCCCAAGGATGTGTGTGCACGCTAATGTTTTCTACTTTGATAATTTTGGCATTCGTTTTAAATAGGTCCTTTGGATATTTTCTTATTGTCTACCTTGATAAAGTGAATGCTTCCTTACATCTCCTTAGGTGCTTTGAACACACAGTGACATGCAATAGAAGCCAGGAGGAAAATACAAATGCTTTTCAGGTCGATGCTCTCTATGTCAGAATTTAGTTGTTTAGTTTCAAAGAGGTGCTTTATAAGTAATATCTGTGCAAGTGAATAACAGGTGATAATGGGTGGACTACTTTGCCATTGAAACTAACAATATATTAAGGAAGGCACTAGGTTACAAATGTAGTTTATGTTATATTTACATTTTGGTTCGCATGGAAAAATATTTATAAAATGATGTTAGACTTTTGAAAAGTGATGTCTTGGTGACGACACTGCAGGAAAGATCCCTTGTGCCTCATTATAGTGTCAGGGAGGTCGGTGGACCCTGAAGCATGGTGCTTGTTGAGTTTTGGAGACTTTCCCTAGCTTACCAATGATCTGGAGGTGCTGCCCTTTACTGGGTTTGGATTCTTCTTTTTGGAAAAAGCTTCTTATTTCTCATTTCAGTTCTTCCACTGCAATTGTTATGCTTCTAGTGTTATAGAGCTAACTTAAAAATTTTATCTCTTGAAGTCACACATTTGACTGCTATCCGGGGGATCTTAAAGAGTATATATGTTAGTGAGCTACTTTTATGTTGGGCTCCTTAGCCTGGGAAGTAGATAATCTATGAGAAAATTTTAGAATTGGTATCCATCCCACTGTTTATGTTGGTGCAAATAATTAACTTCGTTTTCCTGCTCTAGGAAGTTGTAAAGGATTAAAATATGCCACTCCAAAATGTGTTACTTTGGTAAAAGTATTATTTTGAGCTGGAGGGAAATAAGAATTTACAGACTCAGAAAGAAATCTTCTCAGAACTTCCCTTATCTAACTAAAAGCAGAAACTTCTGAGAAATGAGGATCACCATAAATCAACTCACCTGGGGAAGTTTCATGATGGTGAAAAAGATGGAAAGTTGGTGCTGAGATGGATCTGTATAGACACACCTTACTCTGTTTCGCTCACATATTTACTTTTGCACAGTTGGCCGCTCTTGGGAGCCTAAAATCCTTTTCTTTTGTCTTATCACTTATCTACACACTTACCGTTCTTTGCTAAGATGCTATGTAAGCCCAAGTTCTAAGCACCCCTTTGAGTTACTCACCATTGACGTTTCTTCCATGTGATTTGCACTGTACAATTAATGAACTGTTCATTTTTCTCTTGTTAATCTGTCTTCTGTCAGTCTAATTTGCAGGGCCCCAGCCAATGAACCTAAGATGGGTAGAGGAAAAAGAAAAATTTTCCTCCCTTCCAGTCATCTAAACCTATTTTCTCTTCTGCAGAACTTGTAGAGCTACCAAAACACATTCCTCAATACATATAATACCCCACAAATTTGTGTAATCAATTATGTTCCAATAAAAAAAAATAGGGTATATGGGAAATATTATACAGTACTCGACCCAGGAAACTGCCTTCTTTCTAGAACTTTCTGTCAGTTCCATGTTGCTATTCAACCTCTCACTTAGCCACATTACATAGTTAACTTTTCATAACTTCCCTAACTGAACCCTGAGCTTCTGATTTGTAGCCTTTTGTCCTGGAGTAGATTTATGTTCATTCTATGCATGTATCTCCTTTTCTAATCTGGATTTTCTCTGTTGTCTAATTTCGGATTTGTCATTTGCCTTAGCCTGTTTCATGAATTCAACCTACAAGTTTTTTTTGCAACTCCCAAAGGACCTATCAAATGGCTAGACACACATCAAACGTCGCAGAAATATAGACCGATGCTTGTATAATTAATTGGTGGAGACTGTCTTGGCACACCAAACTCCCTGAATTCTAAATTACATTCAAACAATTAAGAGTTTGACCACCAGACCGTGAGGCTGCCCGGGGACCTTGCAGCTCAGTGGGCCCTTTCTGATGCCCTGGGAAATCAGGTCATTTGAGAACCAAAAGAAATGTGGTGAGAAACAAATGAAATGCTCCTGAATATCAAGTTATTATTGTTATTTGTGTTTATTATTTTAGCTAACACTTTTTAATTCTGTGCCAAACACCACAGCTAAGTGCTTTACATCTAACAGTCATTATGGGGAAGATGATGTTATCTCTGTTTCTCCGATGAGGAAATTAAAACTTAGAAAAATTAAGTCACAGAATTAAAATGGCATAAAGTGGTTGGGATTTAAACTGGGTAAGTTTATAGCATGTGCTCTTGACAGGGCAGGAACCGTTTGCTGCTAAGTTACGTTTGGGAAATAGCGGACTCAACTGCTGTCAGAGAGCAAACATCTTAGCAGCACTGTTTGTAGGAATCTGTCAGTAACTGCCTCTGAAAACCGTCTCCTTCTCCAGTTTGTTCTTTAGCCTTCAGTTAGCACTGCCTCACTTTCTTAGAAATGTTTCCTATAAAGGTTTCTAGTTTTATGTTGGCTGTCCTTGTTCCATGCTCTCTTCAAAGGTCATAACACCAGTTTGATCTGAGAACGTGATCTTTGCCTTAACATTCCTGCTACATAAGAGTAAAGGGACATCTGAGGTTTCTTATGCAATGACTGCAAAACCTGCCCCTGCCTTCATAAAGGATATAAACTCAGATAACCCCAGTTATTATATTCCCACAGTGATTTTAGGAAGAGTTTATGTTTGCACGTGTGTGTGCATACACATTGGGACAGCAAAGAGAAAACATGAAACGTTGTTAACCTCGAGGTCTTTTCATTATCTTTAATAATTGCACAAAAGTGCAAGAGTCACCATATGAAACTAATTAGGGAAGGTCATACTGAGTAGTGTACAAGTTAAAATGCTGTGGGTTTACATTATTCATTAAAAGATTGAGTATGGGAAAAAAATTCTGATTTTTAAAAAAGTTGTTTGCAAAAGGAGTCAAATAACTCTATTTAAAAATCTCTACTGTATGGGTGTCCTATTTCAATGAAATGATTCTCTGAAATACGCACCTCTCATTTTGTATACAAAAATCCCCAATGTATTTTGTTTGACCTTTTCTGTCCACTTCTCTCAGCACATTGGTTTTTACCCATATGTTTTATACATGCTGACTTGTTTGGTTTTTACCCATATGTTTTATACATGCTGACTTGTTTGGTTTTTACCCATATGTTTTATACATGCTGACTTTAACTTTCTGTTGTCTTTGACACATTGGTTTTTCTCTCTGGGTTTTATTAACTTATTTTTTAAAAGTTGTCTCTCAGTGAGTTACTCATTTAATTACTTACACAGATAATCCTATTTGCATGTGAAGTAAAGACATTTGATTTTGTTTTAAAGGACCATTATCTTCCTACCCGGGGAATATGAACAATTCCTAGCTTGTATATAACATGTGTTTTCATGTACAGCTGGTGATCTTGGGTGGTGAATTGCAGTAAAAACTGGTCAGGACAAAATGGCGCATGTACCCAGAGACTTCGGTGGATCAGGTGCAGGGAGGGAAGCATGAGGTCACAAGTTGGAGAAAGCAAAGAGAATTAGCATTACAACATGAGAGAAGCAAGTACCACAAGTTAAGAGAATGAAACTGACATCAGAGTCAAGGGACAGTGGCATCACAGCCAAAGGTATCACAGAAAGTCTCCTGAAGAGTTGGAACAGAGGTCTAGAGGTGATGGTGCAACTCAGACAAAAGATCAAGAAAAATAATGTTGATGGAGACCAGGAAAATTTTGAGAGAGTAGTAACAAGTGGTGGGTCCACACATATGTCTTATACAGATACAATTCCTTGTCTCTGAAAAAGGGAAGGATGATGTCTGGAAGTTGGGTGGTACTTCCCAGCCTAAGAAAAGGCCTGGCACTGAGGTGTCTGGGTAAATCGTTTCAGTAAGGGAAAGGCTAAGTTCTCCTGGGATATTGACTTCTTGGCTGGCATATTCTGAGGGTATTGATAATACAATATTGGTAGTTGGTAAGGCTTACTTGGGAATTATGCCATAAAATAAATACCAAATGCCAGTCTTTGGGGGGCCAAATATCACTTAAATTGTCTATAATTAAGAATTTCATCTATAAATATTTGCTTATCTTCTAAATAGTATTGTTGGGTTTTGCTTTTCAATAATCTTAGAATGTATCTCTCCTGTAAATAAAGAGGAAACCGTGAAATTACTATAGAAAATTACAGTTTGATGTTGAGGCTAGTATTCTTTTTTTTATTTTATGTATTTTATTTTATTTTATTTTTAAATTTTATTTTGTCGACATACGAGGCTAGTATTCTTATGGGAGCACGCAGTCCGTTTTTCCTCTGCAACCCATTCCTAATCAGCACTCATTGCCCTGCTATGGCAGAAGACTCCAATTTTGATGGCAACATCAGAGTTGCCAACCATTTGATGAGGTCAGCAATATGAATCATGGATGCAAAACAGGCAATTTTTGGAAAGGCCAGGTGCTGACTTATGCAACTAGTCTCACGACAGACACAGCAGATGGCTCAGAAAGGCAGGCTTAGGAACTCTACATGTGGATCTTTCCATAAACATGAATCGTTCTTGAAAGGTTTATTTAGTTTCTTTGACATGGTGGTCTTCTGCCCCATCAGGGATGAATGTTTTCATTCACCGATGTCAAAAGTCTAAATCCTACCATTAGTTTTGGAAATATTAAAGAGCAGAGCTTTAAAAGAATACAGTGTTTTCTTTTTTTTAAGAGATATTTGAAACTCTGGCAAGAGTCTTGAACTATAATTTGTGTGAGTATGAATTGAGATGCATTCATGGAAAAAGTGGTTATTGGGCAAACTACTGACATAGAAATTAGTAGATTTGGACTTTATTTCTCCCTCTCATACTGATTCAATTTACTGGATAGCCTTAAATAAGTTATTTAATGTCTTTGCACCTCAGCTTTTCTCCTTGAAAACATAAATAAAGTTGACATAGTATGAATAAGAGTTTACTTCTAATCCATGGGTTTCAGGCATTTTGTATATACTTATAACATTGTCTACCTTTCAAATAAATTCATAAATAAATCAGATTTTGGAAAAAGCAGACATGAGGATGGCAAACCTTGTTTACTTCTTGTTTGAAACTGGTCCAGGACAGATAAATGAAGTTTAATATCCATTGCCTTTTTTCTTCTCCCTAAAATGCCAATTTTCTTGAGCAAATCAGAATTACTGCTTCTTCTTTCAAGTTGTTTTTCAAGAGCCATTTGAACTTTCTCATTGCATTTTTATTCTGAATAAATCATGTTTTGAATGAGCCTTCTCCCTAAATATTTTATAAACAAATTTTGTCTTTCAGACTGAATCTGTAGTCCTTTTATTTTAGAGTAACTGACTCTGAGACCCCTCTCTAAATTTAAACTGAGTAGAAAATTTTACAAAGAACATCCTGAATAAAATTAATAATAAAGAGTTTTATAGAACTTGCCTCTATTTACGATTAAAACACTAATTCGGATTCTGTTGCTAATTTCAGGACAGATATAGCAGTAGAAAAAAATGAGGACAATTATTACCAAGAGTGACCTCTAAATTAAATCATTGATTGATTGCATTATTTCACTCATTGTGTAATGAGATTCTCGATCCAATTACACATAACAAAAATAATTGATTTTATGTGAAGTTGGACATCTCATTTGACTGCTTAATGGGATCACCTGGGGAGCTTAAAATTGATGCATAGGTCCTTCCTCCAGATATTCTGATCCAGTTGGTCTGGGTTTGGCTTTGGCATCAGGAGTTTTAAGAGCTCGCCAGGTGATTCTAATCTGTAGCCACTAGTCTAGAGACAGGACATAATTGGGAATCGAAAGATATCAGCTCCAACAATAACCTTCATTAAATAGGAGAAGATACCTGAGGATAAGGCAGAAGACAGTGGGCAAATGTTACATTCACCATACCACCTCTAGATGAAGCTTCAAGATGACAGATTATGTTTTATTCTTCACATCCAGAAGATTCAGCCTGATCCAAAGCAAAATTTGGCCTTGGATTGGCATTGATGAAATCGCCCTATGCAGTCATCACAAATGTACAGAACAATTTTAAACCACAGAAGATAATAAATCCTCTCAACGCTAATCCTGCGGAGATGAACCCCTGCCCAAAGATGTTTGTGTCCTAATCCCAGAACCTATAAATATGTTACCTTACATCTCAAAAAGGACACTGCAGATGCTAGGAAGGAGAAGGATTTTGAGATGAAGAGATTGTCTTGGATTATCAATGTGGGCCCAATCTAATTATATGAATCCTTAAAAGCAGAGAACCTTTCTTGTTTGGGGTAAAGAGATGAGAAGAAAGAAGGAACAGAGATTGAAAGTATAGGAGGAATTGGACTGTTGTTGCAGGCTTTGAAGGTGGAGGAAAGGACTATGAGCTGAAAAATGCAAGCGGCATCTAGAAAATGGAAAAGATAAGGCAACAGATTCTCCTTGAGAGCTCCCAGAAGGGAACACAGTTCTGCTGACACCTTGCATTTTAGACCAGTGTATGAGACCCATGGCGAACTTCTGACCTGAAGATCTATAAGATAATAAATTTATATTAAGCCAGTAAAAAAAAAATAAAAAAGAAAGAAATTGCCATATGCTTCTGGAAGGCTTATCTGACTAATTTCCCACTGCATACATTTTCTGTATTACTCTGATAATGGGTAGGAATAAACCTTTGGCCTTTTCGAATCTCAGTCTTCTGGCAATAGCATCACAATACAAGAGAATAAAAGTATCTTCCAAGACCCCAGTAATTTCTCTTTAAAGTCTTTAGGAACAAATTTTTTCTAAATTATAATGAAAAACTTTGCTTTCTTTGTCATGAATATTGACTATTTAAAAGGGCCTGAAAGATACCTTTGTTCTGGACAAATTTTGAAGAATTTCTGGAGAGCACTGAATTTTATGTAAGCATAATTACTCAGAAAATACACTGGATTCCTTCCTAGCCAATGGTAAGTCAAAACACTGCACCCTTAAATAAAAATAAGATTTGCTCTAGGAAATGAAATAGGAAAAGCAGAATAAATCAGTGTTTCTACAATTACAAATGTCATCTGGGTGCTTTGTCCTATGTATACCTGGGTGATTAACTGTCCGGTCACCCTCAGCCTTCTGCATGTAACCAGCTAAGATGATCAGTACTAGCTCCCAATTTGGAGAAATTGGGGGTTTGAAGTGAAGTGCAGGTGAGCTTAGCTTTGGACGTGATGCTGACATCTTATGATCACAGAATTTACCTCTAAGTTGCTTTAGTTTTGAAGAGGCTCAGGAAGGCTCATCATGATGACCTTTCAGTTTTTCTTCAGCTGATAATTAAAAAAAACCTGTGCTAAGTATTCAAAAATGATTCTAATATCATCAAACATTTTCCATATTAAGTAGGCTAAATGGAAGATTAAACTAAATCAGATAAAATCTGAATGAAGGACAATATAAAATAATGCAAGATGGGAAAGAAAGAGTATAAAATATGCAGGACATAGTGTTCGACATAGTTATAGCTTTAGATCTTTTTTTAGGTTTCCTTGTTTTCAAAGAAAAAAAGGACGCATGAAAAGGATTACATATTTTATGTCATTTTTAATGAGAAAACACACTAGCTCTCAGGAAACTATTCACATTGTTCTCGGACAAGAGAGGCAAGTACAATCTCTTCAAAAATCATTGTCTGAGGGAGGAAGGCTAAACTTTACTTTTATGTCCTCCTTAGTTAGTAAATTCCTTACATATTTGTTTGCTTGTTTTTTTTTTTAACCTTGGTATTACCAACACCACGCTTTAACGCAGTGAGCTAACTGGCCAGCCCTAATTCTTTAAATACTTAGAGGCTGCTGCTTCTGTCAACAACTTTGAGAGGATTTGGCTATCGACTATTTTTGGCTCAATGGATCTAAATTGTGCCATCAAATCTTTTCATCAAGGGCCGAGCCCGTGGCACACTTGGTAGAGTGCTGCGCTGGGAGCGCGGCGACGCTCCCGCCGCGGGTTCGGACTGACCGGTGCACTCACTGGTTGAGTGCCGGTCACGAAAAAACGACAAAAAAAAAAAAAAAAAAAATCTTTTCATCGACACCTCATCATCAACCGGAGCTGAAAAGATTTGTGAGAGGCTATATTTATGCTAACCCACCAATTCTCAAATAGTGTCACTACTATTGTTATATACATCTCATTTAAATTTTTTTCCTGAAACTAAAATGATATCCACATAAACCAGTTGGATCCCTGTCACTTTTACTTTATATGGTAGCTATAGGCTGTATGGGGTGAAGTTAAGACAGGGGTTTTATCCCCTAGAAATGCCTCAGAATTTCTTATGGAAAAATGGATAAATAATCCCATGTTCTACATGAGTTCTACAGAATCATAATATCTGGGTGTAAAGGTCCAGCATCAATATTTTTACAAAGTTTTGCAGGTGATTTTGGTACAAAGCCAAGGTTGAAAATGTCTGCAATAGCAGTTGCTATCATCTGCTAGAGAAAGAGATATACATCAGGAGGAGGAAGAGGGGACTCTGTTAATGATTACTGTATCTTAGAAAATTGGTTGGTACTAACTTCTGTATTTTATAATTGCCTTAGAATATAGCCGATCATCCATAACAATTTCTTCACATGCTTATACATAGCATGGCATTTAAAAACGATAACAGTGTACTTATTAGTGTTCCTGTGGCACATTTCATTAAAAATGACTTTATAATATAGTAAAGCTTCTGTAGTAATATCTTGATCCAGAATGGAGGTAAACCCTTGCCAGTTCTGTTTTCTGCACTGATCTCATGTATCTTCATTTTCTACCTTCCACTTCCATTGATAGTTTGCTTAAGAGGCCCTGAACAAGACAGAATGAACATTACACGGAGCCAAGTGAAGTCCAAATGACTTTCAGACTTTCCTATTCATTATGTCTCATTTCTGTAGTTACTATGGCCAGGAACAGATGGCTTGTGAAATACAATGGCTGTATACAGTGTTACCTCAAACAAGTACCTCTGACGGTTGAGACATACAGATAGGTGATTGATGCTGAAATACTGTTTCCAGACTTTCATGTATAGCTTATCTCTGAAGTCAGATTTTAGCTTGTTCTCTTATGAACTTTATTAGCTACTCTTCTACATCCAAGCCTCATGCAATATGTCAGTGTGATTAATTCCAAATTGGAGTGTGTTTTCAATAAGAAAAATTAATGTGTAGTTTAAATTAAAAGGATAGAAGAGAAAGCATATTCTTGTTTGTGGCATGAATTTGTTACTCTACCATTTAATTGGGTTGGCTTTGAGTACTGTGGTTCACAGTCAAAACCCACCTCAAGGGCCGGCCCGTGGCTCACTCGGGAGAGTGCGGTGCTGATAGCACCAAGGCCATGGGTTCGGATCCCATATAGGGATGGCCGGTTAGCTCACTGGGTGAGCGTGGTGCTGACAACACCAAGTCAAGGGTTAAGATCCCCTTACCGGTCATCTTTTAAAAAAAAAAAAAAAAAAAAAAAAAACCACCTCAAGACCCCCAGTTCCCAGAGTCTAAAATTCATTCTTTTTATTCTAAAGCTCTATCTCTTTGCCCAGAGACCACACTATTAGAATAAACAGTTGCCAGAGATGCTCTCTACTTCCCATGTTTTCATTCCTTGACTTACTAATCCTCTTCTCTGCTTCTCTCTTGTGAGTTTCTTTCGTTCAGTCTCTGGGTCTCTCTACTCATCTCTTATTTTTTCCATTTTGTGATGGGCTACGGAAAGTATTATTCCTCCTTTATCTGTTACATATTTTGACTGGCATATTACTATTATATATTTGGCAAGGAGATCAGAGAGCAGTGTCTGACTCATTATATGCCCAAGAGTTTCATGTTATATGATTCTGTTTGGGTGCACATAAATGAGGAAAGATATTTCAGTGCAGATGACAGGCATGAGCAAGTGAACTTCTTGTCACATTAAACATTTTTTTTTTTTTTTTTGTGACCTGTAAGGGGATCGCAACCCTCGGCATGGTGTGGCCCACACCACGCTCAGCCAGTGAGCGCACCGGCCATCCCTATATAGGATCCGAACCCGCGGCCTCGGCACTACCAGCACTGCACTCTCCCGAGTGAGCCATGGGGCTGGCCCACAGTAAACATTTTTTAACATTGCTATAGTCTGCATTTAAAGAGATAGGCTAGAAATAGCAGTATTATGTCCGTTCACATTTACATATTAAGCATTCATTTGTACACGGCACTGAACTAGGAGCAGTGAAGCATTAGAAGTTGTTCAACGCAAGGTCTCAAGGAACTTACAGTCTGGTTGGATAGAGAAGACTTAAAAAATTCACAGTGTTTGGAGAATTTGATATATTTTAACTTGGAGCTTACTTTCTCACTTTCTTCATTGTTACTCCCGATCTGTGGAATGCTGCCAGAGAATATTGCAAAACCATGATAATTGGCTCCATGACACATCTATAAATTCTTTCTTTATTTAGGTTTTCAACAGCATTGTTACTTAATTCTAATCAATTCCTTTTCTCATTTCTTCTAGCAACTATTTAACATCTTTAACACTTTTCTCAGGTCCTCTGTTTTGCCCTAATTCTTCATGATTTACTACAGTTTATTTCCTGATGTATATTTACCAATGCATCATTTTACCCTATCTTAAAAAAAGACATACTTTTTCCGAACTTTATTCTTTGGTTGATAGTTTCACCATTTACTCAGACAATCAAACATGTGATCCTGGTATCCTCTCTGACCTTCCACTCTTCCTCTTTTCCATGCCCAATTTGTGTAAGCTATGCTGTCCATTTAGGATTTAGGGGTGAAAAATACCTATATAAGAGACCAGGTGGAATAAGAGGTGGTGGGATAACACTTAGCTGTGTTGACAGTTTGGTTTGGAAATTGATATGTGAACATTCTTGCCTCTGTTGCTCTTTTTTAGTGTTTTCAACTGTGAATAATTCTTGGGTCCATGTTCTTTGCAGCAGTCGTTTCCTGAGGCTGGAGTTGTTCATTTCTATCCTGATGACCTGACATCCTCTCTATTTCTGAACTTGGTCATAAATAACTTGATTCATGTGGGTAATCTTAAGTTCTTTTATTTGCCTCTGCGCCTCTGTGTTACCTCATTCCAGCTTCTGTATCCCCCTTGTAGTTTTGTTTGTGTCCTTGTGATTTTGGCTTTGTTTGATATGATTTTTTGTTTTTGTTCTTGGATATGCTTTTTTCAAAGGTCTTATTCTCTCTTACTATTGTAATAGCTGCCCACTAATTTCTAACTTGTCTTCTTGCTTCCCATCTTGCCCATCCCTTCAGTTTTTACACTAGTACTCTCCACATGCAATTTCTTGTTCATGTAACATAAGATCTTTCACATTTTGGTTTCTACCTGCATCTCTGTCTGCGCTCCAAATGTGCAATTTTCCTTCTGTGTTGTACTGTTCACAGTAGCCCCAGCAAGACTGAATTCTGGCACCATTTGAGAGAGTTCAGGAATGGTCAGGTCTTTCTCATCTGAGGAAAAAGGAATAACTAAAATAATGAACCAAAGACATTAAAAGAATTTTGTGATAAAGAAATATAAAAAAGCCAAAAAACTGTGAAATGCCTAGGTAATCAAGTGATGCTATTACAATAATGAAATATCAACTTCAACTATCAAATTGATACAAAAATTTAAAATAACAAATCCTAGTGTAGGTGACGCTTGATTGTGGGTAACCTCATAAACATTGCGTGAACAATTGTCTCCTTTCTTGCATAATTAATTCTCCTTTACTAGACAGGAATAAAGAACTTAGAATAACCAAAGTATCTCACAGAGAAGAACAAAGTTAGAGGAGTTTCACTATTTGATTTCAGTAATTACTATAGATCTACAGTAATCAAGACAGAGTGGTGCTGACATATAGACAGACAAATAGATTAGTGGAACAGAATTGAAAATCCACAATAGACATAAATGCACAATCAACTGATTTTTGAAAAGGTTCTAAGTTCATTTCAATTCAATTTAATGGGTAAAGAAAAGACTTTTCAGCAAATATGGCTGGAATAACTGAAAGATATACGGGGAAAAATTAACCTTGACACTCATCTTACCCTACACCCAAAATTAATTTGAGTGAAGCATGGACCTAACATAAAAACTAAAATTACATAGTTTCTAGAGAAAAAAAGCTTCTTTCATAAAAATAAAATCTTCTACAATATCTTCACGATCTTGGGGTAGGCGAAGATTTCTTAGAGAGGGTGTTAAAAACACTAACTGTAGTAAAAAAATAAAAAGTTTATCTCTTTGAAAATAATATCTAAAGAGCTATAGCACAGTAATAAAAAGATAAGCAACCCAAAGAAAATGGGCAAAACTCTTGAATAGACATCTACTGAAGAAGATATTCAAACAACCGATAAACAAATGAAAAGGTGCTCAGAATCTCTAGTTAACAGAGAAATACAAATTAAATCCTCTATGAATTACCACCTTACTCGTAGTGGAATGGCTACAATTGAAAAGACCGAAAACAACAGATATTAGTGATGAGGTAGTGCAGCAGGAACTCTCATGTTGGAAAACTGTTAAGTAGTTTTTGTTAAGACTAAACATAGATTTATCTTATTACTCAGTAATTCTACTTCTGTGTATTTACTCAAGATAATTGAAAACATATGTCCACAAAAAGATTGGCATAAGAATGTTCAAAGCAGCATTGTTTACAATAATATAAAACTAGAAACAACCCAAATGTTCATCAACAGGAGAAGAGATAAATAAATTACAGTTTACTCATGCAATGGTATGCTAATCAGCAACAACAAGGAACAACTATTGACATATGCACCAACATGAACAAATATCAAAATCTCATGTCCAATAAAAGAAGCCCAATAAAAAAGAATACAGACTGTGTGGAAGTGACACATGTCAATTCTGTCCATATTCCATTGGTCAAAGCCAAGGTGGCTCCATCTGCATTCAACAGGGCAGGAAGGTATAATCATCCCACAGGAGGAGTATTGAATATTTTGAAAAACAATTCAGTTTTTCACCCTCAGGTAAAGGAGCAATCTTCATATTACAGAAATTCTCGTTGTGGTTTGAATTGAAGATATTCCCCCTGATTTTCATTTATCTTTTGGCTAGGTTTTGGCAATGTAGACTAAAATTTTATTTTAGTTCTTGTTTTAAATAGAGACATTTATCAAAATTTTATAATTTTACAGATTACTTTCTTACTTTAAGATTGTATTATTAAAAATCCTCTCTCTTTTTTTTCTAGTTTATCTGTAACTTCATTTTTGTTTAAATCTTCGATCTATTTTGGATCCACCTGGAATTAATTCTGCGTTAGTGGTGGGATAGGAATTCACTTTGTTTTACATGAATCTCTTTATGCAACATATAACTATGTTTTGCATATTTATGGATAAATTCAGCCTATTTGCATTTATTCGATTTTAATTATAATTACTCTTAGTTCTAGCATAATGTTTTATGTTATGCTTTCTGTTTCTTTGGCTTCTTTTAATTTTTCTTTTTAAATCATTCTCTATAAATGATGTGTATTTATTTTAATTTGTCTATTTTTTTCTAATAATTTGACAGTTTTGTATTTTTTACCTGATGTTTACCTGCATAACTAAACATTTATTTAAAATATTTAACCCACAATTTCTTTAGACCATATCCACTATGAGCAATTCCTTCTTTTTTTTTATTTGTTCTTGTATTGCTTTATTTACTGTACATTTTTATGAGGTACAGTTGTTTCAATACATGCATACATTGTATAATGATTCAATCAGACTAGTTAGTGTATCTATCACCTAAACATTTATTATTTCTTTGTGGTTATAACATTCAAGGTCCTCTTTTCTGGCTATCTTGAAATATACAATACAATGTTATTAGCTATAGTCACCCTAGAGCACCAGAACTTTCTCTTCCTACCTAACTTTAACTTTGTAACTTTGTAACCATTTACCAACTTCTCTCCTTCCCTCTTTCTCCCCTTCCCTGCCTCTTGTAACCACTATTGTACTCTATTTCTTTTCTTTTAGCAATTCCTTCTTTTACACTTCTCTTCAACTACCAATTTTACTAGATTTATGATTTTTCTTGGTATTCATTATAACTTTAAATATACTTTAATCTCTATTATTTGATTTAATAACTTTAATTATATCTTTTGATGCCTGGTTATAGAAAGTGGGGAAATTGACATATTAATGTTATTTCCCACCTTTTCTCACCCCTTTAATTATGACTTTCGTTACATTATTTCTACGTTATCAGGGGTTATAGTACTTATATTTGGTCCTTTAACCAAATCCCCATATAATTTTAAGTCTGTAATTAAATGGCATTAATACTCAATGTCAATCTTTTTGCAGTAATTTATTTAATCATTAATTGTTTGGATGAAGTTTATCCTCTATTAGTTTCTTAAGCAAAGATTTATATAAATTATGTTCTCTGTGTTTTAAAATATTTAAAAAATATTTTTTGGGTTTCAAGATGGCGGCGGCTGCGGCGGCTGGCGCGGAGTAGCTGAGGTGGAAAAGGTGGCCACTGGGCCTCAGGCAGCCGGGAAACTTGTGGACCTTCCTCTGGCCATCTCTTAAGGGAGGACTGCTGCTGCTGGCCGGTCGTGGGGGCTCAACGCCACTTTGCCCCCGGCAGGAGAGGCTGCCTCATTTACAGGCAACAGCTTTGAAGTGTGGAGCAGGAAAAGAACTGATTCTTAGCTGCAAAAGCGAGTCTTGAAACAGGGAACACGGCGCCAGGGCTGCTGTGGATGCAGCCAGGATCCCGGAGGCTGGGGCCGCACTGAAGGCGGCCAGCTGCCCTTTTCAGGATTCGAGGTTTCAGGCCGGCATTAAAGAAGATTCCTGGGAGCGCCCGAGTGGCACCGCGACTGAACAGCCCGAGACGGCAGCGCCGAGAACACGGAAGGCAACAAACCAGAGACAGAGCGAGCGCCCGACCTGGCACAGCACTGTGAGTGATCCCTGGCCCACGCGGCTCCCGCCTGCACCACCAGGCCACTCACTGCCCCGGTGCTGCCTCCATTTTCCCAGGTGCGGGCAGCTCCGCCCTGCTCGGCCATAACTGAGCCCATTTGCTTGGCCTGGCGCGGGGCTTTCCGGACCCTGCGGACCGGCCTCCTCTCCCACTCCCTCCGCGGTTCTCTGGCGGGGCTGGGGGTGTGGGGCGTCCCAACCAGTGTTGGGAGGGCTAGAAAGTACGGGCGGGCCGACTGTCACTCCACCACACCCTGGACTCCGGCCCCGGTAAACTTCCTGTTACTGGGAGGCAGATAACATCTCTGCGACCACCAGTTTGGAAAAAAGCCTAACGAATTTCTGGTTGGGAATAGTGTGGTAGGAGAGTTCCCAGGTCCGCTTGAACCTGCCGGAGAGCAGGCTGCAGGCAGGCACTAGACTCGGTTTATACCGGGGGGATACAAAGGTGAACAAGACCCGAGAAAGATCTACACAGTGCTACAAAGGCACCCAGAGAGACCGGTCGTCTGTGCCTAGCAGAAACCTGGTAGACTTCCTGGGCGAGGCGGTGCTGAGCAGGGTCTTGAAGGCCCAGCTGATAGACGAGGGGTGCAGAAGACACGCCCCAGCCCAGCACAGTGTGCACAGAGGGGGGAGACTCGACAGAAACCACACACCCGGTGGGGTCGCCACTGCACGATCTAACAGCCTGGGCCAGAGCACACGGAACGGGGAGAAGTCCTGTACAGAAAGTGAAAGCTCAACAGAGATCACACACCCTGTGGTACGTGATCCACCAGCCCAGCAGAGTACAAGCTGACCAGAAAGGTGGATCCCCGGAGAAGCCCAAGACCCGAGGCAACCACACACACAAGACACTAGAGGCCAACTGAGCAGTCACGGCGGGAGCCATACCAAATTAGCAACCACAGCAACATCCTAGTTAGTCATTAGTCTCAAACCGGTGGACTGTGAAACCCCCTGCCACAATGAATAAACACCAAAAAAAAGACACCAGAAATACAAAAAATCAAGAAAGTACACCACCAAAAGTTAATAAATCTCATACTCTAGATCCTATAGAACAAGAAGCCCTTGAAATAACTGACAAGGAATTTCGAGTGATAATTCTAAGGAAACTGAATGAGATACAAGAAAACTCAGCTAGACATCATGATGAAATGAGGAAAAGTATACAGGATCTGAAAGAGGAAATATACAAGGAAATCAATGTCCTGAAAAAAAATGTAGCAGAACTTGCTGAACTGAAGAAATTATTCAGCGAAATAAAAAACACAACGGAGAGTTTAACCAGCAGGCTTGTCGAAGTTGAAGAGAGAACCTCTGAACTTGAAGATGGGCTGTTTGAAATAACACAAGCAGACAAAAAGAAAGAAAAAAGAATCAAGGACATGGAAGAAAATCTGAGAGAGATATCAGACAACCTCAAGCGCTCAAATATCCGAGTCATGGGTATTCCAGAAGGGGAGGAAAATGGAGATTCCATTGAAAACATATTCAACAAAATAGTGGCAGAAAACTTCCCAGGTATAGGAAAAATCACAAATCTTCAGATCCAGGAAGCTCAACGATCTCCAAACGTATTCAACCCAAAAAGGCCTTCTCCAAGACATGTCATAGTCAAATTGGCAAAACTCAGAGACAAAGAGAGAATCTTAAAAGCTGCAAGAGAGAAGCGTCAAATCACCTATAAGGGAGCCCCAATCAGGTTAACATCAGACTTCTCATCACAAACCCTAAAAGCTAGAAAGGAATGGGATGATATTTTCAAAATACTAAAAGACAAAGATTGCCAGCCAAGAATACTCTACCCTGCAAGGCTATCCTTCCGAAATGAGGGGCAAATAGTATATTTCTCAGACAAACAAAAACTGCGGGAGTTCACTACCACAAGACCACCCTTACAAGAAATCCTCAAGGGAGTACTGGGTTTGGTTCCTGAAAAATAACTACCACTGCCATAAAAACCTAAGAAAAATCTAAACCCGCTAGTACAATAAAAATGGCATTCATGAAGAGAAAACAAGCTAACAAAAACACTATCTACAACCTAAGGAACCAACAAACAAAGAAACCAAACAGTAAATCAGAAAGCAAGGAACAAAAGACACCTAAGACAACCAAACAACCAATAAAATGCTAGGAATAAATCAACACCTTTCAATAACAACTCTTAATGTTAAAGGCTTAAATTCCCCAATTAAAAGACACAGACTGGCTGACTGGATCAAAAAGCAGGACCCAACTATATGCTGCCTACAAGAGACCCACCTCACCCATAAAGATTCACACAGACTAAGAGTGAAAGGATGGAAAAAGATTTACCATGCAAACAGAAAAGAAAAACGAGCAGGAGTGGCTATTCTTATATCTGACAAAATAGACTTTAAACTAAAAACCATAAAAAGAGACAATGAGGGACACTACTTAATGATAAAAGGACTGATCCATCAAGAAGACATAACAATCATAAATATGTACGCACCCAATGTTGGAGCAGCCAGATTTATAAAACAAACTCTATTAGACCTAAAGAAGGAAATAGACACTAATACCATAATAGCAGGGGACCTGAACACTCCACTGTCAATATTAGACAGATCATCTAGGCAAAGAATCAGTAGAGAAACACAAGATCTAAACAAGACTCTAGACCAATTGGAATTGGCAGATATCTACAGAACATTCCACCCAACAACCTCAGAATATTCATTCTTCTCATCAGCACATGGATCATTCTCCAGGATAGATCACATATTAGGTCACAAATCAAGTCTCAATAAATTCAAAAAAATTGGAATTATCCCATGTATCTTCTCAGACCACAATGGATTAAAACTAGAAATTAATAACAAACAAAACTCTGGAAACTATGCAAACACATGGAAATTAAACAGCATTCTACTTAATGACATATGGGTCCAAGAAGAAATCAAGCAGGAAATCAAAAAGTTTATTGAAACTAATGAAAACAATGATACATCATACCAAAACCTGTGGGATACTGCAAAAGCAGTATTGAGGGGAAAATTTATTGCATTAAATGCTCACTTCAGAAGAATGGAAAGATGGCAAGTGAACAACCTAACACTTCACCTTAAAGAACTAGAAAAACAAGAACAATCCAATCCTAAAGTTAGCAGACGGAAAGAAATCATTAAGATCAGAGCAGAACTGAATGAAATTGAAAACCAAAAAACAATTCAAAAGATCAACGAATCAAAAAGTTGGTTTTTTGAAAAGATAAATAAAATTGACAAACCATTAGCATGGCTAACAAAAAAAAGAAGAGAGAAGACTCAAATAACAAAAATTAGAAATGAAAAAGGCGATATTACAACTGATTCATCTGAAATACAAGGAATCATTCGAGACTACTATAAACAACTATACGCCAACAAATTTGAAAATCTGGAGGAAATGGATAAATTTCTGGACACACACAAGCTCCCAAAACTGAACCGTGAAGACGTAGAAAATTTGAACAGACCAATAACAATAAAGGAGATTGAAGCTGTTATCAGAAGGCTCCCAACAAAGAAAAGCCCAGGACCAGATGGATTCACAGCAGAATTTTACCAAACATTCAAAGAGGAATTGACACCGATTCTTTACAAACTATTCCAAAAGATTGAAACGGACGCAAATCTCCCAAACTCATTCTATGAAGCAAACATCATCCTGATACCAAAACCAGGTAAAGATATAACCAAAAAAGAAAACTACAGGCCGATATCCTTGATGAATATAGATGCAAAAATCCTCACTAAAATACTAGCAAACAGAATACAGCAACACATACGAAAAATTATTCATCATGATCAAGTGGGATTCATCCCAGGGATGCAAGGTTGGTTCAACATACGCAAATCAATAAATGTGATACACCATATTAATAAACTCAAACACCAGGACCATATGATCATCTCTATAGATGCTGAAAAAGCATTTGATAAAGTTCAGCACTCATTCATGACAAAGACCCTCTATAAGTTAGGTATAGAGGGAAAGTATCTCAACATAATTAAAGCCATATATGACAAACCCACTGCCAATCTCATCCTGAATGGGGAAAAGCTGAAAGCTTTTCCTTTAAGAACAGGCACTAGACAAGGATGCCCACTCTCACCACTCCTATTCAACATAGTGTTGGAAGTACTAGCCAGAGCAATCAGAGAAGAGAAGGAAATAAAGGGCATCCAGATTGGAAAAGATGAAGTCAAACTGTCCCTGTTTGCAGATGACATGATCCTATATATCGAACAGCCTAAAACCTCTACAAAAAAACTGTTGGAATTGATAAATGATTTCAGCACAGTAGCAGGATACAAAATCAACACACAAAAATCAGTAGCATTTCTTTTCTCCAATAGTGAACATGCAGAAGGAGAAATCAAGAAAGCCTGCCCATTTACAATAGCCACCAAAAAAATAAAATACTTAGGAATTGAGTTAACCAAGGAGGTGAAAAATCTCTATAATGAGAACTACAAACCACTGCTGAGAGAAATTAGAGAGGATACAAGAAGATGGAAAGATATTCCATGCTCTTGGATTGGAAGAATCAACATAGTGAAAATGTCCATACTACCCAAAGTGATATACAAATTCAATGCAATCCCCATCAAAATTCCAAAGACATTTTTCTCAGAAATGGAAAAAACTATTCAGACATTTATATGGAACAATAAAAGACCACGAATAGCCAAAGCAATGCTCAGCAAAAAAAATAAAGCTGGAGGCATAACACTACCTGACTTTAAGCTATACTACAAAGCTATAATAACCAAAACAGTATGGTACTGGCATAAAAACAGACACACTGACCAATGGAATAGAATAGAGAATCCAGAAATCAACCCACACACTTACTGCCATCTGATCTTTGACAAAGGCACCAAGCCTATTTACTGGGGAAGGGACTGCCTCTTCAGCAAGTGGTGTTGGGATAACTGGATATCGATATGCAGGAGAATGAAACTAGATCCATACCTCTCACCGTATACTAAAATCAACTCAAAATGGATTAAGGATTTAAATATACACCCTGAGACAATAAAACTTCTTAAAGAAAACATAGGGGAAACACTTCAGGAAATAGGACTGGGCACAGACTTCATGAATACGACCCCAAAAGCACGGGCAACCAAAGGAAAAATAAACAAATGGGATTATATCAAACTAAAAAGCTTCTGCACAGCAAAAGAAACAATTAAAAGAGTTAAAAGACAACCAACAGAGTGGGAGAAAATATTTGCAAAATATACATCTGACAAAGGATTAATATCCAGAATATATAAGGAACTCAAACAACTTTACAAGAAGAAAACAAGCAACCCAATTAAAAAATGGGCAAAAGAGCTAAGTAGGCATTTCTCTAAGGAAGATATCCAAATGGCCAACAGACATATGAAAAAATGCTCAACATCACTCAGCATCCGGGAAATGCAAATCAAAACCACATTGAGATACCATCTAACCCCAGTTAGGATGGCTAAAATCCAAAAGACTATGAACGATAAATGCTGGCGAGGCTGCGGAGAAAAAGGAACTCTCATACATTGTTGGTGGGACTGCAAAATGGTGCAGCCTCTATGGAAAATGGTATGGAGGTTCCTTAAACAATTGCAAATAGATCTACCATACGACCCAGCCACCCCACTGTTGGGAATATACCCAGAGGAATGGAAATCATCAAGTCGAAGGTATACCTGTTCCCCAATGTTCATCGCAGCACTCTTTACAATAGCCAAGAGTTGGAACCAGCCCAAATGCCCATCATCAGATGAGTGGATACGGAAAATGTGGTACATCTACACAATGGAATACTACTCAGCTATAAAAACGAATGAAATACTGCCATTTGCAACAACATGGATGGACCTTGAGAGAATTATATTAAGTGAAACAAGTCAGGCACAGAAAGAGAAATACCACATGTTCTCACTTATTGGAGGGAGCTAAACATTAATATATAAATTCACACACACACATACACACACACACACACAAATCGGGGGGGGGAGGGAAGAAGATATAACAACCACAATTACTTGAAGTTGATACAACAAGCAAACAGAAAGGACATTGTTGGGGGGGAGGGGGGGGAGGGAGAAGGGAGGGAGGTTTTGGTGATGGGGAGCATTAATCAGCTACAATGTATATCGACAAAATAAAATTTAAAAAAAAAAAAAAAAAAAAAAAAAATATTTTTTGGTTGCCTTTACACCCTAGTGACAGTTTGCCTGTATATAAAATTCTTGGGTTGTACCTTCTTTGTTTGAGAAATTTTGGGTATTGTTCCACTGTCTTCTAACATTGCATGTGTTTTTTATTTTTTATTTATTTATTTATTTTTTTTTTACAGCTGAATAGTATAGTATTGTGTATGCATACAACAGTTTTTTAAATTCCCATCCATTGATGGGCATTTAGGTTGATTTCATCTCTTGGCTATTATGAATGGTGTTGTGATGAACATGGGAGGGCAAGTGTCTCTTTGATATGTTGATTTCATTTCCTTTGGGTGTATACCCAGTAGGGGGATAGCTGGGTCATAAGATAGTTTGATTTTTAGTTCTCTGAGGAAACTTCATGCTGTTTTCCACAATGGCTAAACCAGTTTACATTCCCACCAATAATGTAGGAGAGTTCCCTTTTCTCTGTATTTGTTATTTTCCTTCTTTTCATACCGGCCATTAAAATGGAGTAAGGTGATAACCACATTGTAGTTTTAATTTGCTTTTCTCTGGTGAGTAGGGATGTTGAGCACTTTTTCATGTACCTGTTGGCCATTTGTATGTCTTCTTTTGAGAAATGTCTGTGCAGGTCCTTAGTGCATTTTGTAATTGGGTTGTTTTCTTTTTTGCTGTTCATTTGTTTGAGTTCCTTATATATTCTGGATACTAACCCATTGTCTGACGTGTAGTTTGAGAACATTTTCTCCCATTCTGTAGGTTGTCTCTTAACTTTCTTCATTGTGTCCTTTTCTGTAAAGAAGCTATTTAGTTTTATGTAATCCCATTTGTCTATTTTTGCATTAGTTGCTTGTGCCTTTGATGTCCTGTTCAAAGAAGTGCTGCCCACTCCCATTTTGTGTACTCTTTCCCCTATGTAGTAGTAGTTCCATAGTTTCAGATCTTTGATCCATCTTGAGTTGATTTTTGTGTTTGGTGAGAGATAGGAGTCTAATTTTAATGTTCTCCTTGTAGATATCCAGTTTTCCCAGAACCATTTATTGAAGAGGCTGTCATTTCCATAGTGTATATTTTTGGCACCTTAGTTGAAAATCAGTTGGCTGCAAATGTGTGGGCCTATTTCTGGCTTTCTATTCTGATCTTTTTGTCTTTTATTCCAGTTCCATGCTGTTTTGTTTACTATAGCTTTATAGTATATTTTGAGGTCAGTCAGTGTGATGTGCCCAGCTTTGTTCTTTTTAAGATCACTTTGTCTATATGGTGTATTTTGTGGTTCCATACAAATTGTAAGATTTTTTTTCTATTTCCGTGAAGAATGCCATTATTATTTTAATGGAGATTGCATTAAATCTGTACATTTCTTCAGATAATAAGGACAGTTTGATGGTATTGGTTTTTCCAACCCATGAACAGGGGTTATTTTTCCATTTATTTATGTCTTCTTTAATTTTTTTTTCACAAATATTTTAGAGTTTTTGTTGTAGAGGTCTTTCACCTCCTTGGTTAAATTTATTCCCAGATATTTCATTTTTTTGGTAGCTAGTGTAAATGGGATTGCTTTCCTGATTTCTTCTACAGATATTTCTTTATTGGCATATAGCAACATTATTGACTTTTGTGTTGATTTTGTATCTTGCAATGTTACTGAATTCATTTAATAGTTTCAGTAATTTTTTGGTGCAGTCTTTAGGGTTTTCTATGTATATGATCATATAATCTGCAAATAGGGATAATTTGACTTTCTCCCTTCTGATTTGGATGCACTTTATTGCTTTCTCTTGCCTTATTGCCCAGGTTAGCACTTCCAGTACTATGTTGAATAAGAGTGGGGAAAGTGGGAATCCTTGTCTTGTTCCAAAACTTAGAGGAAAAGCCTCTAACTGTTGTCCATTCACTATAGTATGAGCTGTGAGTTTGTCATAGATGGCCTTATTATGTTGAGGTACATTCCTTCTATACCTAACTTGTTGAGTGTCTTATCATGAAGTGGTGTTGGATTTTATCAAGTGCTTTTTTCCACATCTATTGAAATGATCATATTATTTCTCTTCATTCTGTTGATGTGATGTATCACGTTTATTGTTTGCATATGTTGAACCATCCTTGTGTCCCTGTGACAAATCCCACTTGATCATAGTGAATAATCTTTTTAGTGTGTTGTTGGATTTGGTTTGCTAGTATTTTGTTGAGGATTTTTTCATCTATATTCATTAGGAACATTGGTCTGTAGATTTCTTTTTTGTTGTGTCTTTTTCTGGTTTTGATATGAGGGTAGTGCTGTCCTTGTAGATTGAGTTTGGAAGTATTCCCTCCTCTTCTATGTTTTAGAAGAGTTTGAGAAAAATTGATATTAGTTCTTCTTTAAATATTTGATAGAATTATGCAATTAAGCCATCTGGTCCTGGGGTTTTCTTTGTTGGGAGACCTTCTTACTGCTTCAGTCTCATTACTCATTATCAGTGTGTTTAGTTTCTTTAATTCTTTGTGATTTATTCTTGGTGATTTGTATGAGTCCGAAATTTATCCATTTCTTCTAAGTTTTCCAGTTTGTTACCATATAGTTGTTCATAATAGTCTCTTAGGATTCTTTGTCTTTCTGTGGTATTAGTTGTAATGTCTTCTTTTTCATTTCTGCTTTTATTTGTCTGAGTCTTCTCTCTTTTTTTCTTCATTAATCTACCTAAAAATTTTTCGATGTTGTTTACCTTTTTGAAAAACCAACTCTTTGTTTCATTGATCTTTTGTATCGCTTTTTAAATCTCTTATTTATTTCTGCTCTGATATTTGTTATTTCTATTCTTCTACTAATTTTAGGTTTGGTTTGTTCTTGTTTTTCTAGTTCCTTGAGGTGTAATGTTAGGTTGTTTATTTAAAGTCTTTCTACTTTCTTGATGAAGGCATTTATTGCCATAAACTTCCCTGTTAGAACTGCTTTTGCCATATCCCACAGGTTCTAGTATGTTGTGTTTTTATTTTCATTGGTGTTCAGGAATTTTTAAATTTCCTTTTTGATTTCTTCTTTGACCCCTTCATTGTTTAGGAGTGTGTTGTTTAATTTCCATGTATTTGTACAATTTCCAATATCCCTTTTGTTACTTTTTTTCCCAGTTTTACTTTCTTCTTCTGTGATTAAGTGGTTTTCTCTATTAGTATATTGTGATTTTTCACTGTTTGTTTTTTGAGGCTCACATAAAACATGTTATAGATATAACAGATTATTTTAAACAGATGATAACTATGATTGCTAAGAAAAAAGAAAAAAACCAAAGCCAACTGTATGCTTTGATATCATTTTCTCCTCCTTTCTGACAATTTATTATTTCAAGTTACATCTTTCAATATTTGCTATCTCTTACAAGGTTGCTGAATTTTCTATTATCTTCTTGGGTTTGTCCTTTAATCTTCATAGTAAGGATATGTGTTATATTCACCGCTCTTGCAACATTGGAGTATTCTGAGATTGTCTGTGTATTACTTTACAAGTAAGTTTTGTACCTTCAGATGTTTTCTTTCTACTCTTAGCATCATTTTCTTTCAGCTTGATGAAATCCCTTTAGCATTTCTTGTGAGGCAGGTCTAGTGTTGATGAATTCCCTTGGCTTTTGTTTGGCCAGGAAATACTTTATTTCTCCTTCGTATTTGAAGGTTAGTGTTGCTGGATACAGAATGCTTGGCTGACAGAATGCTTGGCTCACTTTAAATATATCATCCCACTCTTTCCAAGCCTGTAGAGTTTCTATTGTGAAATCCACTGAGAGCTGCACTGGGGCTCCATTGAACGTTATGTATTTCTTTTCTCTTGCTGCTTTCAGTATTTTTTCTTTGTGTTTGGTTTTTGATAATTTGATTATGACATTCTTTGGGATGCTCCTCTTTGGATTTGAATTTGATTGGTGACCTCTGAGCATCCTGTACCTGAATGCTGTCATCTTCCTCCATACTTGGGAAATCTTCAGTCATTATTTCCTTGAATATGCTTTCTAGGTCTCTTCCTTTTTCATCTCCTTTGGGTATGCCAATTACGTAGACATTATTTTGGTTGAAAGAGTTCCAAAATTTCTGCCATTGTTTCATTTTTTCTCATCCTTTTTTTTTTTCTTTTTGCTCCTCTGATTGGACAATTTGTATGTTCTGTCTTTGAGCTCACTGGTTTTTCCACTGTTTGATCAAGTCTGCTATTGGAGCTTTTTACTGAACTTTTCAGTTCAGATAATATATTCTTTTTCTCTAGAATTTCTCTTTTAAAAAAATAGATTCTATTTCTTTGTCAAGTTTCTCATTCTGCTCCTGGTTGTTTCCAAATATCATTTAATTTTCTCTCTGTATTTTCTTGTGACTCCCTAAACATCTTTAAGAGGATCATTCTAACTTCTCTGTCAGATATCCATAAATCCTCTGTTTTTCTAGGTCCATATGGCATTTCCTTGGTTTCCTTTGGTGGTGTCATATTTCTCGGTTCTTTTTCAATCTTTGTGTCTTAACATTGACATCTGCACATTTGAGGAGACTGCTACTTATTCTGGGTTTTGTAGGTGTTCTTTGGTGGCGTTAGACTTTCACTGCTCAATATTAGAACTCTGTCTCTGGTCTGTGTTTTTTTTTTCTTTCCCACTCTGTGGTGGATTAATAGCTACCACCACCACTTAAACACTGCACTGGAACTCATTTGCTGTCCTGTGGTTAATTCTCAGATTGGGGGAAATTTCATGGAAACCAGAACTTGAACTCTGTGCCTGAGCTAAATTGCTGCCTTGCTGTTGTTTCTCATACTGGGAAAAACTTTTTACAAACTGGATTTTAATTGTTGGCTTTTTATTCAGTTTCAGATCATATGGGGATACCACAGATGCAACTGCACCTGGTGGGAATTCTGGCCTGAGACTAGGTCTTTCCTGCAAACTGTGCCCCCTGCAGTTCTATAACACTGACTGGTCTCCACTGTGCGGAGACTGACCATGCCAGTCAAAAGGCAGGTCAGCTTTCTACACTGATCCCTGAAGCACCCCTTGTTGATCAGCCACCCTTCCCTCAACTGCAAACATTTTCCATGGATGATTCCTTTCTCCTATTGGCTGTGTGGCCCCTTCTTCCTATGCAGGTACAGGTGAAGCTTGTGAAGAGCTTTGCTGGCCTGGGAAATTGGATGGTGCACGCTGAAGTGATTTTTTTTTTTTTGCCTGTAGTCATGGTGTTCTTTTCCCCTCAAATTCCAAGTAGCCCAACACAAAGGGTGCTGCTGTGGCTTTACTATCCCCAGGTAGCTGCTCTGTGTGCTGTGCCAGCCCAGGGGGAAGCTGGGTCTGGGTGGGACCATGGTGGTCCCTCCTCCTGCTCTCAGTGGCTTTCCACACCTTCACAGACTTGGCAGGTTTCTTCTCTTCCTCCTGCAAGTTCCGGTAATTACAGGAAGGCAGTTTTTGTGTTTTAATAGGTATAAGTTGATCTGTTGTGGGAGGGAGCGATGCTGAGATTGTCTATTCCACCATCCTGGTGGGGTTGTTATTTTTATTCTATGTGATTCTTAAATCAGCTTAATTTCCTCAGATGTTTTGGATTTGATGCCAAATAGATTCCAAGAAGGCTTTCATTATTAGCCTATACTTCATTTACCTTGTTGCAAGTGTGAAATATATATTTTTCAATATGTTAGGACATGATGCCACTTTGGGGAAGTATGATCTGATGGCTTTTTTGAGCTTCTCAGCTAAAATTGCCCCCTCTCCATATCTGTCTGCACTTCCTGTTTGAGTCTTCACAACTTTTTGTCACCCTATTGTTTTATGATTTGAAAGTTCAGAATTCCCTAGTTTAAACAAAGATAGATTTATATTTATTTCTCTTAATAGTTACAGAAGAGGCAATGCTTAATTTATTTCACCATGATTAAATTTGAAGTTCTTCCATGCCCATCTTTATATATCTTAATCCACCAAAGTGCTTAGTGGAACAAAAGTGTCTTAGTTTTACCATGGTCCCCCCAAGTTGAACAGTAGTTGTGTTTTTAAGTAATGTATTTTTTCCTCCTCATATGTGTCTAAATCAATATCTACATGTATCTCGTTTATTTAGAAAAAAGAAAAAAAAGGAAGGGAAAGTCCTAAAACATTAATTGTGATAATCTATTCATGACTGGAACAATTGAACTCCAAAATTTTGTAGGTATAACAGATACTAAGAAAATACTGAGAATGTAGCAGGCAACTAATATCAAACACGGAAAGATATAGATAAGAAAATCAGGGTGTGAATCAGAAGTCCAGGTAGAGGCAAGTTGGGGATGAATTGGTGATTGTTATGTGAGGAGAGATTGAGGTCAAGAAGCTCTTTTCACCTTTGAGTTTGCAATGTGGGAAAATTGTGCATGGTGCATGGGTATTGTAATCTACTTTAAAGGACAGTATGCTAAGGGAAAGAAACACACCATCTACCTTAATTCTTCCATGCTATATTTACCCTGCCAGGTGAAAAATTCAGCCTGGAACATTTAACTCATTCTTTAAGGTATAGTTTAAAGGTTATCACTTCTCCCTAGCTTTCTAAGTGCCTAAGATTTCATTTCCCTGTTCCACTCTGGTTTCCTCTTGTTTCTCTCTTGGCTTCCCCTGGCTATTTAAACACATCTCTATTACAGTACTTAATAGATGCATTTGTATTATTTTTTGTTTTTCTGTTTCCTTTTTTAGATCACGAACTTTTTGAAGATTAGGATTTAATATTACACTATTCAATTCCTAGCACACAGCTTGACATACACTAAACTCAATAAAATTTGTACATTTTGTTGAATCATGGTGTTTTTTACATAGCATTAAATGTCCTGGCATGATGAATCCCTTAGGAGTCTGATGATGGTTAGTTCAAAAGGCTTCAGTGCATCAGTTTTAATTTTTGTAGTCATATTTTAAACTTCTGTGTGCATTTAGAATTTCTATACTTTGACATAGCTAGAAATATTTAATGTAATTACAAATATTTTATACATAATTCATTCATTGCAAGCCCTTTTGATAATTCTCTGAACAAATCCTAATTATAAAGAAAGTTATAAAATTATACTGTGTAAAACTTTCATCGCTTGCCCTTCGTGAATTTTTCAATTAATCTGCAGAATTGTAGTTTTACTCAACTTGAACTAACATAAGTTTCCTGAGGTTGGGTCTAACTCATGGCAGTAGGCAGTAGACCAATTACAGAATGATTCTAAGAGTTACTTTCCAATGTTCTGATGATCTGTGATCTGAACATACTGTGTATATTAGCAAAGATTTACGACTTGCTCTATGCTCTCTTAATAAACAAAACTTACTGAACACTTACTATTGCTGGGTACTGTGCTAAATGCTTTACACAAATTATTGATGTTGATAGCCTGTTTTATTGATATAAAACTTGGGGAGGTTAAGTAATATGCTTAACCCATGTGACTGGCAAGTGGCTAAACTGACAGTGTGACCCCAAAGCCTGTATTCTTAGCCACTGTGCTATTCCAACTAGCTAGAGGATAAATGAAAAATAGCTACTGAATTTGATAAAAAATAGTTTGGTCATACTTCTGATTCTGCTTGTGTAGGTCTGGAGCTTTCTTGGCAAATGATACAACTTAGAAATTTGCAGTTATTGTGCAGAGCACCACAGAGCCAGTCTTGAACGCATCTGACCTGTGTGCTTGAAATTCCAATCCCTTGTGAAATGTCTGAAGATGTTTATAAATTAGAAGAAGCTTCAGTAGTATGTCCTTTCATGACCCTTTTTCTGCTTCAATCAGAACGATGATATGAGGCTGGGGAATGCAAAAAGGTGAAGACCATTTCGTAGCAACATTGTTAGGCATATTTAGTAGTGTGTGTGTTGTGAAATTCTCTAATTTTAATTAAAAAAAGACTAAAACTGTTTAGCTCAAAACTGCAAATCTAGACATGAATTTAAGAAGAAAATGTTTACTATTTTGTTTTGTAAATACCAATAAATATAGAGCTTCAGAGTTAGAAATAGCTCAGTTATTTGTGGGAGGCAAGTATTGATTTATATATATTTTTTATATCTTTAATAAAAATGAAAATTATTTTTAAAGACTAAACTATTTTTTTAGACTTGGAAACAAAAATCTCGCGGACTACTCAATGTCTAAAGAATTCATCTGGATGCATAGATATGACCCTTTGGATTTTTACACATTAAACTTGAAATAATTTTTTGATGAGACCAAAGTAAGACCAAAAGTAAAAAGAAAGACACAAGTAAGAAGAAACTAATTAGACAAATAAACTGATGAACTTTAAAAAAAAATAGTAAACATTTTTTTAAAAACAAAATATGCCAACCTATGGGCTATAATGAATGAATCTGTATTTCCTTTTGTTTCACTCTACAAACTTATGCTGTGTCTAAACAGAAAAGAGAGAGTTGGAGGTGGAGAGAGTAGGGCCCAGGCTGTTGTAGCACATTCTGCCTTCAGATCGACACAATCCTTTGTGTGTGTGGTAAGAAGCTGTGATAAAGATAAGCAATTTCCCACCTCCTGGGAGTCATTTCTCTGGGGCAGAGAATGTATATTAACTCCCGCTAAGTGGATACTTGATTTCAAAGAAAGCTAATGCAATGAATCAAATAGTATAAAACCTACTAAAATCAGATAGACCAGAAAATATTTCTACATACAGGTATGTGGAATGATTATGGAGTACCAATCTGTAAAAGAATTATTAAGCTCTATATTGGACCTGCTGTAATAATTGAACTTTGCTGTCGGATCTACAACAATATTACTAGATTATTTTTCCAAGCCAAGAGCACCTGTTGACTAGAATGAATGCTCCCTCTGCACTCAGAATGTGTGGAAGAGATCCATGCAGCGTATTTTTTCTTTTAGTATAATGTATTTATTTTTTTACAACATTTCCTTCATGTTGTACATTTTTTAGAGCATTATATATGGATTAATTTCCATAAGGATTTCCATATTACTGACATTTATAGAATTTTACTGCAGTGTGAGCTTTCACACTTAAACTTAAAACTTAGAATCTTTCTGTATTTTTAAGACTAAGAGAGTTTCAATCCAGTGTACATTCATACATGTCTTTGTCAGTATGTGGACCAACTGAAGGCGTTTCCCTACAGTTAACGTTATTATCCAGTATGAGTTTTTTCATGCCTTTGAAAGTCACTGAAAGTCACTGTAACTGCTGAAGGTTTTACCACGTTTTTCAGATTCATAGGGTTCTCTCCAGTGTCAGTTCTTTCATGTATTTGGAGCCAACTAGACCAACCAAAGGCTTTACCACAGTGTTTACATTCATAGGGTTTTTCTCCAGTGAGCCCTTTCATGCATTTGAAGTGAACTGAGGTAGTTAACAGCTTTCCCATATACCTTATGTTTATATGGACTCTTTCCACATTCCTGATTCTCATATGGTTTGGATCCAGTGTGAGATGGGATGTGCCTATTAAGGGATGAATGACACATGAAGACTTTCCCACACAAACTACATTCACATGGTTTTACTACAGGATAATTTTTCTCATTCAGATACAGGTTTAGAATCTGGATGAAGGTTTCTCCATAGTGACGACTTTCTTTACTTTCACCAACTTTCTTTACAATTTGAGTGCTTACCTTAAATTTCTGTTGTGATTTTGGACCGATCTTCAATGTTCTGCTCTTTCCATTTTTCCTACAGTGCCAAGTTTGTAAAGATTACTCCATGACATCAGTAGGGAAAATAAAAAGTGAATGGTCAGGGCTCCCTCAGATGTTCAGAATCCTGCTGAACATTCAATGTAAATATGCATGTGCACCCAGGTGCTCCTTGGTTATTGTTGAATATGTGCACCCAGGTGTTCCTAGGTTGTCTGACTCACACCCAGGTGTCCTGGGTTATGGACTTAAGTATAAAGGACACTAGCTCTGATCCACAGTTCCCCCCACCCCCAGGGGGGCCACAGGGGGGGCTGCTACTGCTGCTGGAGAGTGTTGCTGCAAGCTGTTGCTGCCAGGGCCCCTGGGACCTTGGGATCCAGAGAGGGTTCCAGGGTTTTCACCCCTCCTACGTAACTGTTATAAACAAGATCCTTAGGAGTTCCTGTAATGCATTACTATAGCAATGGACCTTAGCTATAGTAGCATTGCTATAGACCTGGGGGTGGAATGGGCAATAGATCAGTACATGAAAAACTTGAATCACTCAGTCAGTTATTATTCACTGGGCAGCTATTACGTGTGCTTTAACAGAGGGAAGATTACATTCTCAAAACCATCTATGAAACATGAAAGAGGCAGTTTAGCAAAATGATTAAGAGATTGGGTTCAAATCTTGGTTCCAGCACTTACTAATTGTTAAGCAAGTTTCTCAGTCTTTTGATACTTCAGTTTCCTCATTTACAAAATGAGTATAATACATTTGTTCTGCTACAACTTGTGCTTGTGTGATGTGAGTTGACTCATTCATGATTGGTAAATGAGGAGGTACTGTCAGGATAATGCAGCATCTGTGTTGGTTTATATGAATATTTTCTCCAAACATTCATGGTTTGCACCATCAAGTACCAGCAGCTGAACACAAAGTAAGTTAAGGTCTTGGACGCAGTAAATTGGGTGGAACCCAGGGCTGTGAATGATGCAGAGTGATTGCCTGCCCAGTCTTCCCCTAGGGTCAGTTTGGCCACTTGATCTGGCTGGAAGTGATTGCATAGTTCTTCCTGACTTTGGTACACATCGTCTTTGTAAGTAGCATCCATCCTTTCTTATAGCCCCCTTCAGGAAAGTGTAGGGAACATGAAATGGGTAAATGGTCAGGATCCCTCAGGTGTTCAGAATCTTGCTGAGCATGACCTAACCCGTTTAATGTAAATATGCACACGTGCACCCATGTGTTCCTTGGTTATTGTCTGATGTAATTGTGCATGTGCTCCCAGGTGTTCTTTGGTTATCCGACTTGCAAAGTGTGAAGGACACACGGCTCTGATTCACAGAGCTCTTAGGATGCCCTGGCAGGTCAGTAGGGTGGGTGCTGCTAGCTACCTGAGCTTGCATCTGAATAAAGCCTATTAATTTTTACCCATGGCTCCCAGGAGCTTTCTCCTATTACCTAGCTCATGGCCTTCATGTGAGGGGTTTGTGACCCAGTCTGTGCACAACAGATTTGAAAGGTCTGTGAGCCCTAGCCTGACAGCAAGCAAACGGCACATTTAAAAAAAATGTAAAATCTTCTGTTTTAGCATTATTTTTACATGACTGGGAAGGAGGCAAACTACACATAAACTATCATTTCTGTGATTGTTAGATATTTATTACATTTTAAAAATGTGCTTTTTCTAATATTTTTAAATTAATGCTGTGTTTAGAAAATTGTATAAGTTTTGAGGGGTCTGTTTCTAATCCTGTCTTCACCATGAACCTTGCTAATTTTAGTGCAAAATTTCAGAACGTGATGTGTTTCCAAGAGCATATTATAGCAGAAAAACTTGAGCACTTTACATGTAAATGTCAGGTGACACTGGCACTCAGTAATATTTGCTATTATCAAAGGAAACAGTTAGCAAAATTTCCCTGCCCATGATGCCCCGAATCAGGGCCAGACCTATGGTTGTACAGGTGTTGGGAAAATATAGGAAAATTGTCAGGGCCTCTCAGATGTTCAGAATCTTGCCGAGCATTTGATGTAAATATGCAGGTGTGCCCAGGTGTTCCTTGGCTATTGACTAATGTAATTGCACACGTGCACCCAGGTGTCCTGGGTTATGGACTTCAGTATAAGGAATAGGTGGCTGTGATCCACAGCCCACCCCGTCCTCGGGATGCCCCAAGGGATCCATAGGGAGGCCACTACTGCTGCCGGGACTGTTGCTGCCAGGGCCTCCAGGACCCTCTGAGAGGCCACCATGGAGGCTGCAGTAAGCTGCTACTGCTGCTGTAAACTGTAAGCTGCTGCTGCCATTGCTGAGGACTGAGCTCATGTCATATGCCAACAGCTCCCAGGATCTTTCCCAGTTACCTAGTGTGGACCTGCGTATGAGGGGTCTGGTGACGCAGCCTGGCATGTGAGGGGTCTGGTGACCCAGCCTGGAATGTGAGGGTTGTGATGACTCAGTCTGAAAACTGGGCTTGAAGGATTTGTGAACCCTAAGCCCTAGCTTGACAACAGAGTATACCATTGCCTAACTTGGGGGAAGGGAGGGGTGCATGCCAAAGACATTACGTATCTGTGTATTACCATTTTAAAAAAAATTGTTATTTTATTTTATCAATACACAATGTAGTTGATTTTTGTGTCCCTTTACCGAGTCCTCCCTCCCACCTCCCTCTCCCTGCTCCATCAATATCATATCTGTTTGCTTGTCTTAACAAATTCAAGGAATTGTGATTGTTGCATATTCTTCTCCTCCCCCCATTTGTGTGTGTATTTATTTATTTACTTTTAGCTCCCACAAATGAGTGAGAACGTGGTATTTCTCTTTCTGTGCCTGACTTATTTCACTTAATACAATTTTTTCTAAGCCCATCCATGTTGCTGCGACTGGTAGTATTTCATTCTTTTTTATAGCAGAATAGTATCTTTGTGTAGATATACCACATTTTCCATATCCACTCATCTGATAATAGACGTTTGGGCTGGTTCCAACACTTGGCTATTGTAAACAGTGCTGCAGTAAACATTGGAGTACAGGTATGCCTTCGACATAATGACTTCCATTCCTCTCGGTATATTCCCAGCAGTAGGATAGCTGGGTCATATGGTAGATCTATCTGTAATTGTTGAGGAACCTCCAAACCATTTTCCATAAAAGCTGCACCATTTTGCAGTCCCACCAACAGTGTAGGAGGGTTCCTTTTTCTCTGCAACCTCACCAGCATTTATCATTCTCAGTCTTTTGGATATTAGTCATCCTAACTGGAGTGAGATAGTATCTCAGTGTGGTTTTAATTTGCATTTCCTGAATGCTGAGCGATGCTGAGCAATGCTGAGCATTTTTTCATTTGTCTGTCGGCCATTAGTATATCTTCCTTTGAGAAATGCCTATTCAGCTCCTTTGCCCATTTTTTAATTGGGTTACTTGTTTTTTTTGCTGTAAAGTTGTTTGAGTTCCTGATATATTCTGGATATTAATCCTTTGTCAGATGTATATGTGGCAAATATTTTCTCCCACTCTGTTGGTTTTCTTTTCACTCTGTTAATTGTTTCTTTTGCTGTGCAGAAGCTTTTTAGTTTGATGTAATCCCATTTGTTTATTTTTCCTTTGGTTGCCTGTGCTTTGGGGTGGTATTCATGAAGTCTGTGCCCAATCCTGCTTCCTGGAGTGTTTCCCCTATGTTTTCTTTAAGGAGTTCTATTGTTTCAGGGTGTATGTTTAATTCTTTAATCCATTTTGAGTTGATTTTGGTATATGGTGTGTGTCTAGTTTCTTTTTCCTGCATATGAATATCTAGTTATCCCAGCACCATTTGCTGAAGAGGCAGTCTCTTCCCCAATGTGTAGATTTGGTGTCTCTGTCAAGGATCAGATGGCTGTACGTGTGTGGATTGATTTCTGGATTCTCTATTCTATTCCATTGGTCAGTGTGTCTGTTTTTATGCCAGTACCATGCTGTTTGGGTTATTATAGCTTTGTAGTATAGTTTAAATCCAGGTAGTGTTTTACCTCCAGCTTTATGTTTTTTTTGCTCAGAATTGCTTTGGCTATGCGTGGTCTTTTATTATTCCATATAAATGTCTGGATAGATTTTTCTGTTTCTGAAAAAAATGTCATTGGGATTTTGATGGGTATTGCATTTAATTTGTACACCACTTTGGGTAGTATGGACATTTTCACAATGTTGATTCTTCCAATCCAAGAGCATGGTATATCTTTCCATCTTCTTGTGTCCTCTGTAATTTCTCTCAGCAGTGGTTTGTAGTTCTCATTATAGAGATTTTTCACATTCTTGGTTAACGCTATTCCTAAGTATTTTATTTTTTTGGTGGCTATTGTAAAGGCGCAAACTTTCCTGATTTCTCTTTCTGCATGTTCACTATTGAAGAATAGAAATGCTAATGATTTTTGTGTGTTGATTTTGTTTCCTGTTACTGTGCTGAAATCATTTATCAACTTCAAGAGTTTTTTTGTAGAGGCTTTAGGCTCTTTCATATATAGGATCATGTCATCTGCAAACAGGGACAGTTTGACTTCATCTTTTCCAATCTGGATGCCCTTTATTTCCTTCTCTTCTCTGATTGCTCTGGCTAGTACTTCCAACACTATGTTGAATAGGAATGATAAGAGTGGGCATCATTATCTTGTTCCTGTTCTTAAAGGAAAATCTTTCCGCTTTTCCCCATTCAGGATGATATTGGCAGTGGACTTATCATATATGGCTTTAATTATGTTGAGATGCTTTCCATCTTTACCTAACTTGTAGAGGGTCTTTGTCATGAATAAGTGTTGAATTTTATCAAATGCTTTTTCAGCATCTATAGAGATGATCATATGTTCCTTGTGTTTGATTTTATTGATATAGTGTATCACATTTATTGATTTGCATATGTTGAACCAACCTTGCCATCCCTGGGATGAATCCCACTTGATCATGGTGTATAAATTTGCGTATGTATTGCTGTATTCTGTTAGCAAGTATTTTATTGAGGATTTTTGTGTATATATTCATCAAGGACATAGTAGTTTTCTTTTTTAGTATCTTTACCTGGTTTTGGTATCAGGGTGATGTTTGCTTCATAGAATGAGTTTGGGAGAAAGGCCTCTGTTTCAATATTCTGGAATAGTTTGTAGAGAATTGGTGTCAATTCCTCTTTTAATGTTTGGTAGAATTCTGCTATGAACCCATCTGGTCCTGGGCTTTTCTTTGTTGGGAAGCCTTCTGATAACAGCTTCAATCTCTTTTATGTTGTTGGTCTGTTCAGATTTTCTACATCTTCTTGGCTCAGTTTTGGTAGTTTGTGTGTGCCCAGAAATTTATCCATTTCCTCCAGATTTTCAAATTTGTTGGTGTATAGTTGTTTATAGTAGTCTTGAATGATTCCTTGTATCTCAAAGGTATCAGTTGTAATACTACCTTTTTCATTTCTAATTTTTGTTATTTGGGTCTTCTCTCTTCTTTCTTTAGTTAGCCATGCTAATGGTTTGTCAATTTTATTTATCTTTTCAAAAAAGCAACTTTTTGACTCATTGATCTTTTGTATGGTTTTTTGGGTTTCAATTTCATTAAGTTCTACTCTGATCTTAATGATTTCTTTCTGTCTACTAACTTTGGGTTTGGATTGTTCTTGTTTTTCTAGTTCTTTAAGGTGAAATGTTAGGTTGTTCACTTGCCATCTTTCCATTTTCCCGAAGTAAGCATTTAATGTGATAAATTTCCCCCTTTGTACTGCTTTTGCAGTATCCCACAGGTTTTGGGATGATGTATCATTGTTTTCATTAGTTTCAATAAATTTTTTGATTTCTTCTTTGATTTCTTCTTGGACCCATATGTCATTAAGTAGAATGCTGTTTAATTTTCATGTCTTTGTATAGTTTCCAGAATTTCGTTTGTTATTGATTTCTAACTTTAATCCATTGTGGTCTGAAAAAATACATGGCATAATTCCATAATTTTTTAATTTGTTGAGACTTGATTTGTGATCTAACATGTGATCTATCCTAGAGAATGATCCATGTGCTGATGAAAAGAATGAATATTCTAAAGTTGTTGGATGGAATGTTCTGTAGATATCTGCCAAGTCCAATTGGTCTAGAGTGTTGTTTAGATCTTGTGTTTCTCTGCTGATTCTTTGCCTAGATGATCTGTCCAACATTGATAGTGGGGTGTTCAGGTCCCCTCCTATTATAGTATTAGTGTCTATTTTCTTCTTTAGGTCTAATAGAATTTGCTTTATAAATCTGGCTGCTCCGACATTGGGTGCAAATATATTTATAATTGTTATGTCTTCTTGATGGATCAATCCTTTTATCATTATGTAGTGGCCCTCATTATCTCTTTTTATGGTTTGTAGTTTAAAGTCTATTTTATCAGATATAAGAATAGCTACTCCAGCTCGTTTTTCTTTTCTGTTTGCATGGTAAATCTTTTTCCATCCTTTCACTCTTAGTCTATGTGAGTCTTTATAGGTGAGGTGGGTCTCTTGAAGGCAGCACATAGTTTGGTCCTCCTTTTTAATCCAGTCAGCCAGTCTGTGTCTTTTGATTGGGGAATTTAATTCTTTTACATTGAGAGTTGTTATTGAAAAGTGTTGATTTACTCCTAGCATTTTATTGATTTTTGTTTGGATGTTTTAAGTGTCTTTTGTTCCTTTCTTTCTGATTTAGTGTTTGTTTTCTGTATTTGTTGGTTCCTTGGGTTGTAGATAAACATTTTTTTTTCTCTTCATTGTTGGAATTGTTATTTTACTAATGGGATTTGATTTTTCTTGAGTTTTTATGGCAGTGGTAGTTATTTTTCAGGTACCAAACCGAGTACTCTCTTGAGAATTTCTTGCAAGGGTTGTCATGTGGTAGTGAGCTCCAGTAGTTTTTGTTTGTCTGAGAAATATACTATTTGCCCTTCATTTCAGAAGGAGAGCCTTGCAAGGTAGAGTATTCTTGGCTGGCAATCTCTGTCTTTTAGTATTTTGAATATATCATCCTATTCCTTTCTGGCTTTTAGGGTTTGTGATGAAAAGTCTGATGTGAGTCTGATTGGGGCCCATTATAGGTGACTTTCCACTTCTCTCTTGCAGCTTTTAAGATTCTCTCTTTGTCTTTGAGTTTTGCCAATTTGACTATAATATGTCTCGGAGAAGATGTTTTTGGGTTGAGTACAGTTGGGGATCTTTGAGCTTTCTGAATCTGAAGATCTGTCTCTTTTCCTATACCTGGGAAGTTTTCTGCCACTATTTTGTTGAATATGTTTTCAATGCAATCTCCTTTTTCCTCCCCTGTTGGAATACCCATGACTCAGATATTTGAGCACTTAAGGTTGTCTGATATCTCTCAGATTTTCTTCAATGTTTTTAATTCTTTTTTCTTTTTTATTTTCTGCCTGTGTTATTTCAGACAGCCCATCTTCAAGGTCAGAAGGTCTCTCTTCTGCTTTTGCAAGCCTGCTGGCTAAACTCTCTGTTGTGTTTTTTATTTGGTTGAATGAATTCTTCAGCTCTGCAAGCTCAGCTACACTCTTTTTCAGGACGTTGATTTCCTTGTACATTTCTTCTTTCAGGTCCTGTATACTTTTCCTCATTTCATTGTGTCATCTAGCAGAGTTTTCTTGTATCTCATTTAGTTTCCTTAGAATTATCACTTGAAATTCCTTGTCAGACATTTCAAGGGCTTCTTGTTCTATAGGATCTAGATCTTGAGAGTTGTTACCCTTTGGTGGTGTACTTTCTTGATTTTTCATATTTCTGGTATCTTTCCTTTGATGTTTAGTCATTGTGACAAGGGATTACACAGTCCACTGGGTCGACACTATTGTCTGGCTAGGATGCTGCTTTTGCTGCCAATTTGGCACGGCTGCCTCAGTGTCTGCTTAGTTGCCCACTGTCGCCTCGGGTACGTGGTCACGTCGGGTCTTGGGCCTCTCTTGGGTGGCACCTCTCAGGTCGGCATGCACTCGGCCTGGCTGGGGATGGAGTCCGGTGGTGGCGAGGCCTATCTGCTCAGTCACGTGCTGGCAACGCAGGGCGCGTGGTCTCCACAGATATTGCGTCTGTCCAGCGGAGAACCTCTCTGGTCGGCGTGCACTCAGCTGGGCGGGGGATAAAGTCTGGCAGCAGTGAGGCCTACCTGCTTGGTTGCATACAGGCACCACGGGGTGAATGGTCACCACAGATCTCGGGCCTCTCCAGCAGGATCATGAAATTTTTAGATGGAAAGTTATGGCCCTGTGGTAAAGGAAGCTTCAGTGATTTTTAGTTCATGCCAGTGATTTCTGTAACCAGGATTGGGGCCAATTTGGTAAAGTTTATTTTTGACACCTTTTTCTTCCTTTCTTTTTCTCCTTGGGCTTTGTAGTCAAAGTCTGGCCTTGAATCCAGTTCCACCAGTTCACAGCTATGAGATCTTCATTAAGTGACTTCAATGCTTAGTTTTCTCATCTGTGAAATGCAGGTAATAAACCCATATCACAGGGGTATTTTGAGAATAAAGTGAATAATGTATGTCAGTAGTTTTCACCTCTTCTACTGGTGGAATGTCTGGAAGTTTTTTTTTTTAGATGCTACCATGAAATGTTGACACAAAAACTTTTAAAAACAGCCGAATATAATTTTGCAATTAAAAATAACCTATGACACATTATAGTGTGGAGTGGTAGTAGGTGCAATCGGTTAAAAAAATTTATAGAAGAAAATAAAATGAGAAAATTCTGTCCATTAACACAATTTCTTGGAAAAAGAAAACAATAGCTCTATTTTTGTGGTTTTAGAACTTTAGTCATTTCTTAGAAATTCAGGGTTTTATGAGGGATTAGTGTGATATGCAGACATACTTGGCACTGAACTTGGAATGTAGTAATTACTCTTTTATTTAATAGCTATTGAGCACCTGCTGTATGCCAGCATTGGAGAGGCAGGAGGAGGCAGGACAAACTCCCTGCCTTTGAGGCTCTTACATTATTGTGAGGAGACAAACTCTGCACAAACCAGAGAGAGGACAGAGAGAAGTAGGAGAAAAATTAGGAAGCTGTTGGAGTTCATTAGTGAGATAAACTGATGGTGGCCTTGACTAGGATAATAGCAGCAACAGCAGCTGTGAGAATTAGTGAGATTTGGAAAATGCATTGAAGGTGGGGGTGACAGAAATTGCAGTTAGTTTGGAATGGGGAAGGGGAGAGTGAACGAAAGGGAGGAATCAGGAATGATTCCTAGATTTTTGGTGTGAACCACCTTTTACATGATGGTATGTCAGTACCCGATGCACTTTATTTCTGATCATAAGTCTTTCTCCTTTTTGTACCTCACCTGGACCTTGGATAACCCGTGTCCCAGTGCTTCCTCCAGCACACCCACAGTACCCCCTGTGATGCTCTGCCCACATTCCTCTCTCCCAAAGGGTCTCAGGCTCTCAAATGATTTCTTCCATTTTGGGACTAATCTCCAGCTGAGACTGTTTCCTGCAGTTTTCAGTCCAATAGTAACTCAGATGTCAGCTGTTCCCTCATTTTTCCTGTGAGCTTCCCCAAAAGAATTTGCTTCTGAAAAAAAGCAATAGTGAGCAACATATAATTTACTGGCTATTTCACAGGTGCATTGGAGGAGAGAGGTTATATTGTATATGTCCATAGCAAAAAAATCTCTTAAGTATTCCTTAAACATTTTTCCTCTGAGAACATCCCTTTGCTCTCTTCCTTCCCTGACTTAGTGCCCAAATTCATGACTTCAGTCTTTCCTTCCAGATTTTTTCTGGACTTTTGAATTTTAGTTTATTAGGGAAGCAATTCAGCTCTTCCTCACTTCCCACCTGTTCCCTTGTATATGAATACGGGAGCCCAGCAAAATAAAGGGTCCTCTAGTTACCAAGACCTAAGTCTCTTCACCAACAGGCATTATGATAACAGAATCATTTTCTATTACGTATTTATCTCTCATATATAATTCACAATATGGGACAAAACACCAATAGATTTAACTCTCTCAAGAATATTTATTTTAAGGAAGTACATAATGACAAAATAAAATAATGCTGTTTACTTGTAGGGCAGAGTTTTTAGTGTGTGTGTGTTTGCTGCGTTCTTTACTCTTTCTAAGTCTCTGTTTTCTTACCAACTACTCTAAAACTTCTGCTGTGATAAATGGCCAGATATTGGCTCATTCATAGGCCAAATTTGTGAAGGAAAGTGTTAATTCTGGTATGATGGTCTATGGTTGGCAAAGAAAGATGCAGCCATTCCACCTGTGATTAAGTATCATTTCCTTCCTGAAGTTTTCTCTCCCTATACAGGAATTCCTCAACCTACTTCGATGCACAGCCACCCACAAATAATTAACCACATAATCTTTTAAAATTTATTTTTATTTTTAATTTTAAATTGACAAGTTATAATTGTATATATTTATGGGGTACAAAGTGATGTTATAATTTATAAGTACAATGTGGAAAAATCAAATCAAATTAACTAATATATCCATCGCCTCAAACACTTTTTTTTTTCTGGTAAGAACATTTGAAATTGATTCTCTTAGCAGTTTTGTAATGTACGATACGTTACTGTTTACTATATTCACCACACTGTGCAATATATCTAAAAAAAAAAAAACAAAAACAAAAAAACCCCCCAAAACTTATTCCTCTTGTGTAATTGAGGCTTGTGCCTTTGATCCTCATCTTCCCACTCCCCTGCCCCCCAAACCTGTGGTAACCATGATTCTACTCTCTGCTTCTTTGGTTTTGATTGTTTTAGATTCCATATGTAAGTGGGAACATGCAGTATTTGTCTTTCTGTGCCTGGCTAATTTCACTTAGCACAAGGTTCTCCGATTTCATCCATGTTGATGCAAATGTCAGAAGTTCTTCTTAAAGGCTAAATACTATTGCATCGTGTACAGATACCACATTTTCTTTATCCATTCGTCCATTGATGGGCACTTGGGTTCTTTCCATACCTGGCCTATTAATAGGGCTGCAGTGAATACTGGAGTGCAGACATCTTTTTGACATCCTGATTTCAGATCTTCTGGGTGAATACCCAGAAGTGGGATTGCTGGGTCATATGGTAATTCTATTTTTAGATTTTTGAGGAACTTCCATACTGTTTTCCATAATATCTGTGATACTTTACATTCTCACTAAGTATGTGAGGGTTCCTTTTTCTTCACATCCTCACAAGCACTTGTTATCTTTTACCTTTTTGAGAATAGCCATTCTAACATGTGTGAGATAATATCTCATTGTGGCTTAAATTTGCATTCCCCTGATGTTAAGTGATCTTGAGTACCTTTTTATATACCTGTTGGCCATTTGTATGTCTTCTTTTGAGAAATGTTTATGCAGGTCACTTGGCCATTTTTAAATGGAGTTATATGTTTTCTTTCTATAGAGCTTTTTGAGTTTCCTATGTATATTTTGAACCCATTATCAAATGCATGACTTGCAAATATCTTCTCCTAACCCATAAGTTGTCTTTTCACTCTGTTGTTTCATTTGTTTGGCAGAAGCTTTTTATTTTCATGTAACCCTATTTGTCTATTTTTGCTTTTGTTGCCTGCACTTTGGGGGCCAAATCTAAAAAATCCTCACCCAGACCGATGTCATGAAGTTTTTCTCATATCTTTTCTTCTAGAGGTTTTAGATTTTAGGTCTTATGTTTAAGCTTTTAATCCAGTTTGAATTGATTCTTCTATATGGTGTGAGATAATCCAATTTCATTCTTCTGCATATGGATATCCAGTACTCCCCACACCATTTATTTTAGAGGCCATCTTTTTCCTATTGTGTATTCTTGGTAACTTTGTCAAAAATCAATTGACCATACATTTGTGGGTTCATTTCTGTCTCTCTTTTCTGTTCCATTGGTCTATGAGACTATTTTTATGCAAGTATCATGCCATTTTAATTACTAAAGCTTGGTAGTATAGTTTGAAATCAGGTAGTGTGACACCTCCAACTCTCTTCTTTTTGCTCGTTATTGCCTTGGCTCTTCAGAGTTTTTGTGGTTCGATGTGAATTTAGGATTATTTTTCCTATTTCTATGAAAAAATGGCATTGGCATTTTGATAAGGATTGCATTGAATCCGTAGATCTCTTTGGGTAGTATGAACCTTTTAACAATATTAATGCTTCCAATCCATGAATACTGGGTATCTTTCCATTTATTTGTGTCTTCTTCAATATCTTTCACTAATATTTTATAGTTTTCCTAAGTACTTTTTTGCAGCTCTTATAAATAGGATTTTCCTCTTGATTTCTTTTTCAGAAAGTGTGTTGTTACTGTATAGAAATGCTGCTGATTTTTGTGTGTTGATTTTGTATCCTGCAACTTTACTGTATTTGTTTACTTGTTCTAACAGTTTTTTGGTGGAATCTTTAGGGTTTTCTGTATGTAAGGTCATGTCATCAGCAAACAGTGACAATTTCACTTCTTTCTTTCCTATTTGAATGCCTTTTATTTCTTTCCCTTGCCTACTTGTTCTTGCAAGAACTTCCACTATTGTGTTGAATAGAAGTGGTGTGAATAGACATCCTTGTCTTGCTCTGGATCTTAGAGGAAAGGGTTTCAATTTTTCACCATTCAGTGTAATGTTATCTGTAGCCACATGATCTTAATGTCTGCTTTCGATGGCACAATTTCAATCTTAGAGTGATTTAAGGAAGGTGTTCCCAGATACCTCGGTATATGGTTGCATCAATGATTAGCTGAAGCAAGCTCCGTCGAGTGTTTCAGGCAGGCTTCACACTTTGATTTGTGAGTGACTGAATCACATATATATAAAGTTCATTATGACCACCTTGATCATGTCATGTTAAGTCCTTTTCAGTTGCTTGAACTAGTATTCCAAGAAAGAGAGAATTGTTCAAATTTTAGTTTTTAATAGATGGTGCTTCGAATGAAAGCTAAGCATGTTCCTTGTAAGAGCTTGTCTTCATGAGATTGCGGTCATCTTTTGTTCTATCTAGACTCAGCGTTTCTCCAAAGCTTGTTGCAGTGCAGTGGTGGCCTGGAGTAACTCTAGGAGGATGCTGTCACAGGTGATCTGAGGCAAGACACTGGCTGAGATGTTTGTTGTCTTTTGACTCGGGGTCAAGAGAATTTAGGTGAGTGGTCAACCTTTTCAGAGATTTTTGTACCTGTGTGACTAGTCTTGGATTGCTCTGTCACTTTGGAATTCTCCTGTGACTTCTTTCACCCAGCATTTATTTGAGATTAACTCCAATGCTACTTTCTACATGAAGCCTTTTCTTTTTTTGTTCCAATGAAAAGGGATTGTTCTTTCTTCTCGAATCCCACAGTCCTTTGCTTTGATCTCAATTAAAGCACTTAATTCATCTTACCAGCATTATACTTATGATACTCATAATTCACATGTGAGTACCACTCTTTGAAATGTAGGTTTTGTGAGGAAAGGGCAATGCCTTATTCTCTATTGAATGCATGAATGCATTCATTTATTCATTTATGCACTCATTCAATTAATACTTATTAAACTCCTTATACATATATATTAAATTTATTAGTTTACTTATGGAACTTACAATCTTTTGGGGGAGATAAACAGGTGGCTAGAGTGCACTGTATTAGGATTCAGCATAATAAGTGCAATGGAGGAGAAGTACAGGGAACTGTGGTGACATGCATAATGGCACCCAGTTCAGACATGCTTTTCGTGTGTGTGAATTGTCACTTACTCTTTTAAGGCTTAAGGAAAACCGAAACTACGTAATTCTAAGGGCAGTCTAAAGAGGGCACGTTCTCAGGACTCATCCTCCTTGACCCTCTCTAGTAAGGCTACTGTTCAAGAATATAGAAGAAATGTTGAGAATCAGAGATTGCTCTTCATATTTGTTTTAGTCCATTTCTATTGCTTATAATGGAATGCCTGAAACTGGGTGATTTATAAAGAAAATGAAATTTATTGCTTACAGGTTCAGAGGCTGGGAAGTCCAAAGTCCAGGGAATACATCTGGGGAAGGTCTTGGTGGTGGTGACAGTGATGCAGGGTATCACATTGTGAAATGATGGAGCAGAGAGAGAATGCAGGGAGAGCAGAGAGAGAATGGCAGACTTTCCTCTCTCTTCTTTTAAAGTCCTCAGAACCAGCCGCTGACCACCACTTTTAATCCATTCACTACTGCACAATCCTACAATTCAATCACCTCTTCAAGGCCCTTCCTTTCAGTTACAATAATAGGATTTCCCACCCTCTAAACAGTCACAGTAGGGGCTGAGTTTCTCATACATAAAACTTGGGGGACACGACTCAAGCTTCAGTGAGTTTTTAATTCAATCCACTACAATACCTGAGCGGGGAATACGGAAGAAGAATGAATTGGTGAGTGGGTGGTTGGTTATCATTAAATAAAAAAATTGGAAGTTCAAGCACTTGTGGCAGATATGGGATATTTACGTGAACGTTAATTATCTTTCTTTACCTTAGCAACTGAACCTAACTAAAAAAATTCCAGTTATCTCACACTCCCCTCCCTGCAACTACAGATACCAAAGTGATATAATTCTGACCAGTGAGAAATAAACAGTAGTCTGCTAGGGATTTTCAGAAAAACTGTTGCTTCTCAAATACTTGTGGGTTAACATTTCCTCTTTTCTCTCTTTTGTTCTTGCCTGGAACATGGATGTTAGGCTGGCGGTGGAGTGGCCACCTTATGAGCATAGGAAAAGATGGCAACATAAAAAGATAAAGAGATCTGGGTTTATGATGGCATTAATGTGCAGATGCAGCCAGTCTCCAAACTTCATGTGATGGGAAATAAACAGAACCCTCTGAGTTTAAACCACTTTTACTCAGTTTTTTTTGTTGCTTACAGTTAAGTGAATTTCTAACTGACCAAACTTTCAATTAAAACATGAACCTTTCAGAATTAGTTCTGCATTTTCATGTTTTTCCCCTTCTGGTTTCTGGAAGTCTGAAGTAATGAAAACGGATGGTTTCCTTGATTTCTAATTCTTTTATTATGGATATGTAAGTAAGCCCTTATTACATATTGGAAGGGTTTTGAGTATGTACAGATTTGTAAGAAGATAAAAATGAAACAGGTAGAGTTCATCCCATTTAAATTTGTAGCACAAAATCTCCCTTCTAAATGCTATTTCCAGCAATAATTTCACACTTGAAATTTGGCTAGATGACATACACAGTTTCTGCCTCCACCTGTCAGTTGTATTCCCATAATTATAAAGATAATATATAATAAGTTGGCAAAATGTTAATTTTCCAGATCAATGCTTTATTAAAACAGGAGAAAATTTATTCCTGAAGGTGAAAGACAAGCCATCCTGTTAGCAATAAATATTTTAGTTTAACATTTGGAAAATTAAATCAAGAAATTACCAAGTCTTAATATTTATGCAAAGACTTCCTTCCAAGGACCTTAAGGACCTGTTCTATTTACTAAGAGACTGATCAAAGGGGAAAAACTTGTACGATGATTGATGATTGAGAAAATGAATGTCAACCTCATCTACATAGAGAAAGAATGTGAAAGAACACTGAGAGTCATAAAACATGATAATGATTGTAAATATTGTTATGAGCAGTGGGCAAACAAGTATCTTAACCAAAAAGCATTGCAAGTCAAATGCTCTGCTGGTAAAAATCAACAAACTTTATTGAGTTCCAAGATTTATGATATGATAGAACCTCTTCCAGATTTTTTCACAAGGGTTTTATAATTAATTCTTATGGAAATCCTACAACATAGATATTATGCCTCACTTTATTAAAGAGAGCACAGAGGTTTGAAGAGTTTGAGAGACAGTAGGGAGTTGTGGGAAAATGGTAACCTGAACTCTGCCTCCTTTCTCTCCATTACCATCTCTTATCTGTCTGCCCATCTTAAGACAAAGAGCTGCTGAGGTCTATGGTGGAAGAAGGCTAAGTGCAGAGAAGACCGTGGGTTCTTTAGGAGTCTAATATCATAAATAGATTCATTGATTATATTGCCTCTTGAGTCTGGTTCCTTTCACTTAGTGTAAAGCTTATGCAATTTATCTATGCTGTTAGTTTCATCCATGTATGGGTAGTTTCTTCCTTTTTATTGTTGAATGTATTGCATTGTAAGGATGTCCCAGAATTTGTTTTTCATTCCCTAGTTGATAGACATTTGGATTCTTTCCAGTTTTGAGATATTATCAATAATATTACTATAAACTTTTCTGGATATACCACAGTTTATTTATCCATTCACCTACTGAAGGATGTCTTGGTTGCTTCTAAGTTTTGACAATTATGAGAAAAGCTACAATAAACATCTGTGTGCAGTTTTTCATGTGGATATCTTTTCACCTTCTTTGGGTAAATGCCAAAAGGTGCAATTGCTGGATCATATGGTAAGAGTATGACTAGTTTTGTAAGAAACTACCAAACTGTCTTCCAAAGTGGCTGTACCATTTTGCATTCCGACTGGCAATGAATGAGAGAGTTCCTGTCGCTCCACATTCTCACCAGCACTGGGTGCGGTCAGCGTTCTAGTTTTGACCATTTTAATAGGTTTCTAGTGGTATCTCATTGTTCTAATTTGTATTTCTCTGATGATGTATGATGTGGAACATCTTTTTATATACTTGTTTGTGTCTACCTGTCTTCTTTGGTGAGGTGTTGGCTCAAGTCTTTGCCTATTAAATCAGACTGTTTGCTTATTATTGAGTTTTAAGAGTTTTTTTGTATATTTTAGATGACAGTTTGTTATCAGATATGTGTTTTGCAAATATTTTCTCCCAGTCAGTGGCTTCTTTTTATTCTCTAGATAGTACCTTTTGAAGAGCAGAAGTCTTTAATTTTAATGAAGTCCATTTTATCATTTTTTTTAATGGATCATAACTTTAGTGTTTTATCTAAAAAGTCATCGCCATAGCCAATGTTACCTACATTTTATCCTATGTTATCTTCTAGGAGTTGTATAGGTTTGCATTTTACATTTAGGTGTATGATGCATTTTGAGCTGTTTTGTGAAGGCTGTGGGGTCTGTGTTCAGATTACTGTAGCCTTATATAGTAAGTCTTAAAGTAGGACAGGATCAGATTTCTGACTTTGCTCTTCACTGTTGTGTTGGCTGTTTTGGGTCTTTTGCCTCTCCATATAAACTTTAGAATCATTTTGTCAAAATCCACAGAATAATTTGCTTATTAATGATTTGTTCATCTATTTTTATAGCTTCATTATAATAAATCTGAATGGCTTGGATATCATGTAATATAGGTCTCACAAAATGAATTGTAAAGCATTTCCTCCTATTACATATTCTGGTAGAATTCATATAGGATTGAAATTATTTCTTCTTAAAAAGTTTGGTAGAATTTACTACTAAAGTCAATTGAACCTGATGTTTCTCTGGGTAAAAGATTTTCACTATGAATTCAATTGTTTTAATAGTTTAGGGATATTTAGCTTTTCAGTTTCTTCCTAAATGTGCTATAGTACTTTGTATCTTTCAAAAAAAATTTATTTCATCTCATTAATCAAATTTATTGGCATAAAATTGTTCACAATATCATTTTATCATTCTTCTAACATCTGTAGGATCAATATTGATGTTCCATCTGTCATTCCTTGTATTGATGACTGTCTTCTTGTTCAGTCTGGTTGGAGATTTATTAATTCTATCAATTTACAAAAACTTAGTTTCATTGATTTTTTTCCCCTCAATGTCTTTATTTTTTTTGAAATTTTAAAATTGACAGATAAAAATTGTATATACATGTGGTGTACAACATGACATTTAAAAATACATTGTGGAGCAGCTGAATCAAGCGAATTAACATATACATTACCTCACATATGTATTCTTTTGTGGTGAGAACACTTAAAATATATTCTTTTAGCAATGTTCAATTATATAATACTTTGTTATTACCTATAATCACCATATTATACAATATACCTCTTGAACTTATTTCTCTTTTCTAACTGAAATTTTGTATCCTTTGACCAACATCTACCCAATCCTCCCCACCCCCACACACTGCAAGCCGCTGGTAACCACCATTCTACTCTCTGACACTGTGAATTCTACTTTTTTAGATTCCTCATATAAGTGAGAGCATGCAGTATTTGTCTGTCTGTGCCTGGCATATTTCATTTAGCAGAACGTCTTCCAGGTTCATCCATGGCGTCACAAATAACAGGATTTCCTTCTTTTTAAAGGCTGAATAATATTCATATAGTGTATATATCACATTTCCTTTATCTGTTAATAGATACTAATTTGATACCAAATCTTGGCTATGGTGAATAATGCTGCAAAGAACATGGGAATGCAGGTGTCTTTTTGACATACTGATTTCATTTCCTTTGAATAGATAGCCAGCACTGGGATTGCCAGATCACATGGTAGTTCTATTTCCAATTGTTTGAGGAATTGTCATAGTTTTCCATAATGACTGTATGTTTTCCTCCCTCCCTCCCTTCCACCCTCCCTCCCTCCTTCCCTTCCTTTCTTCTTTCCTTCCTTCCTTCCTTTTGTCACTGGCCAGTAAGGGGATCCAAAATCTTGACCTTGGTGTTATAACACGATGCTCTAACCAACGGAGATAACTGGCCAGGCCTGGAATGACTGTATTATTAGGGTATACCAATAGTGTACAAGGGTTTCTTTTTCTCCAGATCCTCGCCAACACTTGTTATTTTTCATTTTTTTTTGATAATAGCCATTCCAACAGGTGTGGGATGATCTCACGGTATTTTTGATTTGTGTTTCCCTAATGATTAGTGATGTTGAGCACCTGTTGGCGACTTGTAGGTCTTTGGAGAAATGTCTATTCAGGTCCTTTTCTCATTTTTGAAATTGGGTTCTTTGCTTTCTTGTTATTGAGTTGAGTCTTCATATATTTCTAGTTTACAGTCTTATTTGTCTATTTTTGCTTTTCTTGCCTGTGCTTTTGGTGTCATATCCAAAAAATTATTGCATAGGCCAATGTCATGGAGCTTTACTCCTAAGTTTTCGTTTAGTAGTTTTACAGTTTCAGGTCTTATGTTTAAATCTTCATTGATTTTTTTTTCTCTCTTTTTCCAATGTCATTGACTTCTATTCGTATTTTAATTATTGTCTTCATTCTGCTTGCTTTGGGTTTAATTTGGTTTTCTTCCAAGTTTCTTAAGATAGAAGCTTAGACTATTCACTTGAGACATTTTTTCCTAATATAAATATGGAAAAAAAAAAAACACTTACCTAATTAATGCTTTGACTTCCATAAGTTTTGACATATTCTCTTTAAATTTTTAGGCAATTTAAATGTTTTCTAATTTTCCTTGTGATGTCTTCTTTGGCCAAAGGGTAATTTAGAAGTGGGTTACTTAATTTTCAAAGACTTGGGGATTTTCTGGATGTATTTATGTTCATGAGTTCTGGTTTAATTTTATTGTAAACTTCTGTGTATTATTGTGTAATTTCAATTTTTAAAAATTTATTGAGATTTATTTGATAGCCCAAAATGTGTTCTATTTTGGCCACTGTTTTGTATAAGCATCAAAAGAATATGTATTCCAATCTTTTTGGGTGGATTTTTCTTTTTTTTTTTTTTTTTTTGTCTTTTTCGTGACCGGCACTCAGCCAGTGAATGTACCGGCCATTCCTATATAGGATCCGAACCCGCGGCGGGTTGGGTGGATTTTTCTATAAATGTCAATTAAGTTCTTTGATAGTATGGTTCAGATCTTTTATATTCTTATGATTTTATTTTTCTTTTGTCATTTTTTTTCTAAATATATTTTGAGAGGAGTGTTGCCATCTCTAATTATAATTGTGTATTTACTCATTTCTTCTTTCATTTTTGCCAGCTACTATTTTATGTATTTTGGAGCTCTATTATTAAGTGCATACGTATTTAGAATTTTTATGTCTTCTTGATGGATTGATTTTTTAACTCATTATGTAACATAATTCTTTATCCTTGGAATATTCCTTGTTCTGAAGTCTACTTTGTCACTTACTAATAATCAAGTTTGCTTTTGATTAGTCTTCACCTGATTTTTAAAAATTCTTTTACTTTTAACTTGTGCCTTTATATTTGTAGGCAACATACAGTTGGGCATTACTTTTAAAAAATCCAATCTAACAATCTGTGCCTTTTAATTAGAATATTACAAATAATTTGTTATTGATATAGTTGGATTGAAATCTTACCATTTAGTCATTTTTTGGCATTCTTTATTTCTTTGTGTAGATCTAAATTTCCATGTGGTTGCATACATTTTCTGCCTGAACAACCTGATTTAGCATTTCTTTTAGTGTAGTTCTGTTGGCATTAAACTTTCTGTTTTTGTTTGTCTGAATGGCTTTATTTTGTCTTCCTTTTTGAAAGGTATTTTAACTGATGCAGAATTCTAGGATGACCAGTTTTTTACTTTTAGAACTTTAAATATATCCTTTATTGCTTTTCAGTTTGCATAGATTTTGATAAGAAATTTGGTATAATCCTTATGTTTGCATGTAATGTTTACATTTTCTGTGAGTGTCTTTATTATTTTCTGTATATATTTGGTTTTCAGCAGTTTGATTATGACATCTAGAAGTGTGTGTGTGTGTGTGTGTGTGTGTGTGTGTGTGTGTGTGTGTGTGTGTGTGTGTGTGTGTGTTATATTTATCTTGCTTGGGGTTCTCAGAGCTTTTGGGATCTGTGTTGTGTTTAATTAATACAGGAAAATTCTCAGCTATTACTTCTGAACTGTATTCTCTTCTCCTTCTGGGTACTCAATAATGTGTATGTTAGACTATTTGACATCATATCATAGCCCTTATACATACTGTTTCATTTTCTTTTTCTACATTCTTTTTTTTTCCCTTTAATTCAGTTTGGATAATTTTTACTAGCTTATCTTCAAGTGCATCAATTCTTTCCTCAGCTGTATTCAGTCTGCTGACAAGCCCATCAAGTTTTTTCTTTTTTTATCTGTGACTGTGCTGTTTAGTAGAACCTTCTGGGTTGATGAATGTATTTCTCGTGTTGTCTGATACAGTAGCAACTAGCTACATGTTGCTATTAGAGCTCATGGAATGTGGCTCCTGTGACTGAAGCAATACATTTTAAATTTTATTTAATTTCAATTTTTCATAAAAATAGTCACATTTGTTAGTGGTTATCATATTAGCACAGATCATGATATTAAGTTTTTATTTCCAGCATTTTTATTGAACTAGTTTTATTGTTTCAACTTTGCTGAAATTCTCCATCTGTTCAAATATGCTGTTCACATTTTCCACTCGATTCTTTAATATTAATCATACTTATTTTTAAGTTACTGTGTAATAGTTCCAACATTTGGATCATTGCTGAGTCTGGTCTGTTGAGTACTTTATTTCTTGACAACAGGCTGTTTTTTCTTGATTTTTTTTTTTTTTTTTTTTTGCATGTGTCTCATTATTTTGATTTAGCAGGATATTCTGTGTTGAAAAACAGTAGAGATTAAGATAAACAATTTATGCCCCAAAATGGGTATGCCTGTTCTTCAGGCTGATAGTGTGAAAAACTGAGTCAGTATTAATCAGGAGTGAGTTGTTCCTGCTTCACCCTCAATCCTTTTTTTTTTTTTTTTTTAAAGTGAGCAAATAATAAAGGCCAGGGAATGGAACTTGTGAGTAAGCAATTCACTTGGATTTGTGGCTTTCAGTAATTTGAAGCTGTCACACTAGGCATCAATCAGTTTTTAGGAATTTGTTAAAATTTCAGCTGATTTCTTCTTATCTACTTTCACGGTTCTTGTGTCTGTCTTTCATGCCATGCCAGAAATGAGACGGTTTGTGTGTCCCTTCTCTCCTAAGTCCTTCTCATTCTTTGGAGTTTACTTCACTTAATTGCCTTGTGTCCTCCTGTCTCTCTGACGGTCTTCAGAATTTGTTTTTTCTTCCTGTAATTTATCTAGCTTCATTTGTTGTTGTTGGGTGGGAACAACATTCTCTTGTGGATTTCTGCATCCTGAATGGAAGCAAAACCAGCTAGAATACACTTTGAGTCAAGTTCTTAATCTGTCAAGAAAAGCCATGGTGATTTGTGACAGGTTGGGAGGAGCAATGGTACGTCTTGGTGAGGGAAGTCGCATCTTGTTTACAAACAGTATCAGAGAAATACGTATCTGATAACGAGTGAGGAAAAGGTGTAGTGAACATTCTAAAAAGTTAAGGATCATTAGAACTTCCAAATTTACATGGAAAATATTGCAATGAGAAACTCATTTAACAAATTAAAAAAATAAGAATTAAAAAAAGGAAACAGAAATAAATTACATTGAAAAGGAAGAGATGTTAAGAATAAACATCTAGTCAATGAATCATTACTCTGAATGTAAATGGACCTGAATTAATCTATTAAAAGTCAGAGACTGTCAGATGGGCTCAAGAAAATCCCTGCTATGTGGCTTTGCAAAAAATAGACAGGGAAAATGAATAGAAGGGCAAAGAGATGTTACAAAACTACAAACAAAAAGAAAGCAGAAATGACACTATTTATATTGGATAATAAAGAAAGTGAACCTAAAAGTAGAAAGCAAAGTGAGTCTATGTAATGGTACATACAACAATTCAAAAACAAATAAAAATAAAAATTTAATTAGAATATTGTGGCAGCAACTACTATATGTCCACCAAAACCTGTTACATACTAACATAAGTATTGGATCAAAGAGGAAATCAAATGGGAAATTATCAACATGTCAGTGATGTAATGAAATGCTAAGAATGCAGACTTTGAAGCCATTTGGTATAGGTTCTAATTCTGGTTCTGCCACATACAAGCAGTAAGACCCTGGAGAAATTTTTTACCCTTTCTGTGTCTCAGTTTTCTCACTTGTAAAAATAGGAACATTAACAGTACCTGTGCAATAGAGTTTTTATTAGGATAAGTGAATTAATTCCCCTAAAAGCTTTAGAACAGTGCCTGGCACACTTTAGAATATGAGTAAGGTAAATGTAATAGTGCAAACACTAGAAAGCAAAGGAAAGTTGGAGACTGTGGTAGGCAGAATAGTGCTTTAGATGTCCATGCCCTGATCCCTAGAACCTATGAATGTGTTACGTTACATGGCAAAAGAGACTGAGAGTGTAACTAAGTTTTAAAGACCTTAAAATAGAGAGATTACACTGGATTATTTGGCCAATATAATCACACAAACCCATAAAAGCAGAGAACTTTTTCTAGCTGAAGTCAGAGATGTAGCAGAAGGAGAAACCAGAGAGATTCCAAGCATGAGAAGGATCTGATGTGCCATTGCTGATTCAGCAATGTAGGGAGGGGCCCATGTGAAAGAGCCAGAGAGAGGATTCTAGTAGCTAAGGGAAGCCTATAGCTGACACATTGAGCAAGGAAATTGGTACTCCAGTCTTTACAACTAGTCCTAGAATCATAGCAATCGATGCAGAAAAAGTATTTGCAAAATTCAACACTCATTTAGAAATCCTATATCCTACAAAGTCTGTACGAAGGATATATCTAGAATATATAGAGAACTCTCAACGAAAACAATATAATTAGAAAATGAAAAAAAGACATGAAGAGACATTTCATTGAAGAGGATATATAGATGGCAAATAAGCACATGAAAAGATGTTTGGTATTATTAGCCATTAGGGATATGCAAATTAAAACTACAATGAGCTATCATTACAAACCCATCAGAATAGCTAATATAAAAAACAGTGACAGCACAAAATGCTGGCAAGGATATGGAGAAACTAGACACTTATACACTGCTAGTGGGAATGTCAAGTGGTACATCACTTTGGAAAACAGGTTGGCAGTTTGGCAAAACTAAGCATGCAACCACCATATAATCCAGCAACTGCCCTCCTGGGTATCTATCCTAGAGAGATGAAGACTTATGATCATATGAAAACCTGTACACAAATATTTATCACTGCTTTATTTGTAATAGCCTCAAACTGGAAACAACCCAGAAATCTATCAGTGGGTGAATGGTTAAAGAATCTGTGGTATGTCTATACCATAGAATGTATACTCAGTGATAAAAAGGAATTAACTATTGACACATGGAGGAAGAAACTGAGTGGATCTGTAGAGAACTATGCTGAGTGAAAAAAGCTAATCCTCAAAAGTTACATACTGTTTAATTCCATTTATATACCATTCTTGAAATGATAAAAATTATAGAAGAGAGAATAGTGTTTGCAGGGATTAAGGGAGTGGGGGCAAGAAAAAAATGTTGTGTTCATAAAAGGACAACATGAGGGATCTTTATGGTAATGTCTTATATCTTGTTCTGTGTCTCAGTGTTCTGTATCTTAACTGCTCTGTACCCTGACTGAATCAATATCAAAACCCTTGTTGTGACACAGCTTTACCAGATGTTACTATTGAGGAAAACTGAGTAAATGGCACATAGAATTTTTCTTTATTTCTTAAAACTGCTTGTAAATCTACTTTTATCTCAAAACAAAAACTAATGAAAAGAAAAAAGGAAAATCAGACCAATATAGTTTATGGATATATCAGTACAAATTCCATAAAAAAATTGGCACATCAAATCCATCAACACAGTAAAATAATAATAAACTAAGAACCAATAATTTCCAGGTGATTTTATTCTGTGATTTGAGAGAAAATGTGGGAAAATAATTATACCCATGATTTCAAAAAAATCAACAGTCACATGTCACTTAATGACAGGGATCTTTTCTGAGAAATGCATCATTAAGCAATTTGTTAATTGCAAGAACATCACAGAGTGTGCTTATGCAAACCTAGAAGGCACAGCCTACTACACACCTAGGCTGTTTGGTAAAGCATATCGCTCCTAAGCTACACATCTGTATACCATGTTATGTACTGAATACTGTAGGCAATTGTAACACAATTGTAAGTATTTGCATATCTAAACATAGAAGCAGCATGGTAAAACTATGGTATAAGAGATAAAAAAATGTTATACCCATGTTACACTTCCGCATATGTAACAGAGACATAAAAAAGAACTACGCAATTACTCAAAGCACCATGTATGCATTGAAAGGCCCAGAAGGACTGCACTTCAGTAATTTCCCCATTAGGAGGAGAAAGCTGAATGTGACAGCCCCAAATCAAAGTTAGCTTCTCCCTTTTATTGTAAAGACAAGGAAGTTTCACAAGAAAATTCAGTTGATTTAATCATTACAAAGAACACAAGGATATGAGCAGAATTATGGCTAAGCACAGTTTCAACAAATGGAAGCTAGTAACATCAGTGAAATAAGCAAAGTGATATTCCATAATGCAATTTGTAAAAGGTTAAGTCGGTCCACCAACAAAAGCTTGTTCTTAGCAAACGCTGTCTTTTCCTATAGCAGTTTCCTTAGTATTTTTACATAACAATCAAGTAACTTTCTCAACATATTGATCAGTAGGTTAACCTGCAGCAAGGATATCTGCCCTTTGACCCAGCAATTTTGCTGTGTTACAATTCTTTATCTATAACAGAGACTTTAGCCTGGGGAAAGTTTCCTGTCTTTTGCAAGCTTAACATTTCTATATGTAATTCTAAAGTTAGGCTGTACCTGAAACTACAAGGCTTTGGAAGCTAGGCCCTCTGAAATCTATTTGTTTTACAAATGTTAATATCCTCCACACACCCATATAGGGTACCTACCATGAATGGAGCTTGCAGTACTGGAAGTTGCTCTGGGTGAGTCTGTGAATGGTGAGTGAATGTGAAGACCTAGGACATTACTGTACACTATTATAGGCTTTATACACTGTGCACTTAGGCTGCACTAAACTTACTTTTAAATGTATTTCTTCAATAATTAACCTTAGCTTACTGTAACAGTTTTACTTTATAAATTTTTAAACATATTAAAACTGTTTGACTTTTTTGTAATAACACTTATTTAAAAACACAACATGTACAGCTGAACAAAATATTTTCTTTTTTTATATCTTTATTCTTCGAGCTTTTTAAAATTTAATTTATTTAATCTAATTTAATTTTATTTTGTCAGTATACAGTGTGGTTGATTATTATGGCCCATTACTAAAACCTCCTTCCCTCCTCCCTCTACCCCCTCCCTCCCAACAACCTCCTTTCTGTTTTTTGCTGTATCAGCTTCAAGGAATTGTAATTGTTGTGTTTTCTTCCCTTCCCCCGCTAGGTTGTTTGTGTATTTATTTTTTAGCTCCCACAAATAAGTGAGAACATGTGATATTTTTCTTTCTGTGCCTGACTCGTTTCACTTAACATAATTCTCTTGAGGTCCATCCATGTTTTTGCAAATGGCAGTATTTCATTGTTTTTTATAGCTGAGTAGTATTCCATTGTGTAGATGTACCACATTTTCCGTATCCACTCATCTGATGATGGGCATTTGGGCTGGTTCCAACTCTTAGCTATTGTAAAGAGTGCTGCGATGAACACTGGGGAACAGGTTTTAGGCCTTAAAAATTCCTTGAATCATTGATTGGCTCAAAGAGGGGGTGTTTGGAGGGAGAAACACCTCTGTGATACTGGGATAAAGGTCACCTACAAGAGGATGTGTGGAAGCATTAGTAACATTAAGCAAAATCTTGAAAGGTATGTTATTCTCCAAGTAATACTTCTCCATTTTGTTGGCATAGCAATTCAGGAGGGCATTTTGGAAGAGAAGCTGGGCCATCCATGACTTCTTATTGCTCCTATAGTTCACTGGAAGAATGTGCTTACAGATAAGCTTGAAGGCCCTGGGGTCCTCACTGTACTAGATCACAAGGTTTTAATTTATAAACTGCAAATAAGACTGTTACCCTGTTCTTAAAGTTCTTGAAACCTGGCATTGACTTGGTCTCCTTATGGATAAAAGTCTTTTCAACATCTGTTTCCAGAGTAGAGAGGTTTCATCCATACTGAAGATTTTCTATGGCAAGTAATTTTCTTCCATAATCAGCTCATCTGGAGTTTTCAAAAAGTCTTCAGCTGCCTTCACATCAGCACTCGCAGACTCACCGCTCACTTGCACATTATATAATGAGTAATGACTCTTGAATCCTGTGTACCAGCCAAAGCTCGCAGCAAAGTTAACATCATAGTTTTTTCCAGCCTTTTCTTTCAACATCGCAAACAAATTTTTGCTTTAGCTGTGATCATCATGGTGCTGAGCAAGACAGTCTTTAATCCAGGTCTTAGAAGTCTCTCCACATCTGATATAGGCCCTTCTCAGATTTGCTAATCTCATCGCCATCGATGAAGCAGATCCTTTAACAGCTCCCATCACTTTGTTCTTGTGCTTCACGATCATAGCTGTGGTGTGATGGGACATGCCTGGCTGGTGAGCAATAACCATCACTGACTTTCCACCTACGTAGTCCTTAATCACCTTTAATTTCATTTCCAGGTCAGTCACTTGACGTGGCCTCTTGCTGACAACATTAGCAGTGAATTTTGTATGCTTAGGAGACATGATGAACAAAACAACATGAAATTAAATCAAGGACAAGAGAAAATGAAGAAACCAAGAGACATAAATCTGAGGTCTGTGAGGCTGTTGCCAGCGTCAACACAGCAGGCTGCTTCACAGTCAATTTTTTTTCTTTAAGTCGAAGGAGAATGCTCTAAAATAATGGTAAAAATATAGTATAGCAAATACATAAATTAGTAACATAGTCATTTATTATCATTATCAAGTGTTAGGTTGTATACATAATTGCATGTGCTATACTTTACACAACTGGCAGCACAGTAGGCTTATTTATTCCAGCATCACCACAAACACTGGAGTAATGCATTGCACTATGACATCATGACAACATCAAAGGTGATAGGAATTTTTCAGCTCCATTATAGTCTCATGGGACCATCATCACATATGTGGTCCATTGCTGACCAAAATGTCATTATGCGGTGCATGACTGTGATCATATCGAAAATGATCTAAAAATCATTTGATATAATTTAAGAGCTAATACTAATAAAAAGTCAACATAAAAATAAAGTAGAAAGAAAATTATCTAAGTAATCTATCTAAATCCACTGGAATTAAAAAGCAAATACAATATATATGGCTGGATATTAGCTAAATTTAAAACTGAGTATTTTCTCTACTCTAGTAATAAACCCCAGTATAGTAAATAAAAAAAAAAAATTACAATAGTAGCAAAGCTGTGAAATATTTAAGGATACATTTAATAAGTGACAAAGCTAATGTTTCAGGGACAGAGGATGAATTATTTAATAACTGATTCTGACACAATTAGGGACCCATCATATATGATAAATTAACAAGTGTAATAAGAGAATAAAACCCCACAATAAAATCTAGGATACATGCACAGTCTAGGTTTGTGGAAGATCTCCTTAAGCAAATCTAGAAACTTAGAAAGTATATCAATAAAGATAGACAAATTTGACTAAAAGGCATTAAAATATATGGCAAAAATACAGTTAATGAATAGGCAGTGTAACAAATAGATAAACAATATGACAAACTTGACTAGACAATTAATAAGAGCAAATCCAAATGACCAAGAAAAGCTGAAAGGATGGCCAAACTCACTAATGATCAGGAAAAGACAAATTTAAATTAACAAATAGATAACACTTCACATCTATCAGATTGGCTAAAATTAAAAAGGCTGCTAACACAAGTTGTTGCTGGGATACAGGGAATGTGAACTATCAAACATGCTTGTGATATTAATTTGATAACTTTTTGGGAAATAAAAGAGGAACCATCTATTAACGTTAAAAAAAATACACATGTACTTTAACCCAGTGGTCCTTCACTTGAGACGTATCCAATAGAAATATAAGCCTCACTACATGAGAATATATTTTCAAAGATGTTTATTGCTACATTATTTGTTGTGGCAAAAAATAAATAAGAGAATACATGAATAAATACATAAGTAAATAAATAAACAGTAAACATTCATCCACAGAAGAATGACTGAATAAATTATAATAGATACAATTTAAAATAATTTAGCTATACTACTAGACATAGCGGGATTTTTGTGAGGTGTTGAATGAAAAAAGCAAGAAATGTGTGTGTATGGTGGTGCTTATTTTATACAGGTGTAATATATATGCTGTATGTGTATACATACGTATGTATATATCTGCTGTATGTGTTTATGTGTATATGCTTGCATTCCTTGTATGAACCTGAAAAACATAGATGATAAATTTTAACTTAATATAGTACCTGGAGGTGGATGGGTGTGTGTGGGGCAGGTGATATGGGTTGGAGCCTAAGAATGAAAGTGGTTTAGGGGAATAAACAAACAAACAAAAATGATAAAGACAAAGAGTGTTTTAAAGTTGTATGAATGACATCACATTCATGCATTTATGTAAAATTATAAGTACATGTACATATAACATTTAAAAAGTAACGTGAATGATCTGTCCAACATTATAAGGTAGATAGTGGCTAAGCCAAAATTGGAACTCAAACTAGTCTGATGCCCCAACTCTAGTTCTTTCCACTACAACAGACCTTCTTTGTTTACAAACATGATTAGAGATATGAACAAATATTATTTTGGGGGTGAGTAGAAGATATTGGATACAAGAGTGAAATGCTCTAAATGATTCTGGATAAACTTAAAAAGTAAAATCTAACCATCCTTTAAAATTTTCACCAGCCTTCCCACACTTAGCAAGGTCAGTATCAGTGATGGGTATGAGAAAGTTCTTATTGACTGTATTTTTTAATTCACACCTTCTCCACACATTTTTTTCCCCTAGAGTTTGAGATTTTAAGATAATGTGAATTATTTTGATTGCTCTAGAAAACATTAGCTATTGTATCTGTGTCCAAAATTTATCTTCTGAGCGTATTCCAGTTGAGTGCTTCAAGGTAGTCTTCCTAGGGAATTCCAGTTGTAGAAATAACTCAAATGCAGTCTTCCTGAGAGAGAAAAGAGCCACTATATAGGAATAAATGAGAGAAAAATACAACACTGTGTATTACCTTATGTTTTAAAATGATAAGATATTAGGCAGGATTGGAGGTTTTTTGAGCATGACAAAAACACTGGGATAGCTGAAAGGCAGCACTCTTTGTTACGTACATCTCCAAATAAAAGAAGCTGTCCCACAGGGCCACACAGGAGGTTGTACCCAGGGACACACTAACGGCAAACTGGAGCTGCAAGAGATGTCTTAAGTTTGGCAAGTATGATGAGATTAGCTAGGTTCCATGGGTTCCATGTGGACTGGCTAATTTAAATAATTTCAAGGGCTTCAGGCAAGGGGCTGTCTCTAATTGTTTGGTACCTGGCCCTGTGATTAAGTCCGGTTTGCTCTAATTAGGTCATTTGCTCTGGGGTGTGAGAGTTCAGGTAAAGGAAGTGGTTGGGATGTAGACTTAATCTGCTGCTCAATAGGAGGAACTGACTGGCCCCAGGACAGGGTCTCAAAACGGTCAAGACTGCATTTCAAAAAACAAAAAATCCCCCAGACTATAATGTGCCTCATAAGTGTTCAAAATATAAGAATGCTCCCCCCTGCACCAAAAGTCAAGTTTAATCTTTTCTTACCTTTGTCTCACGTATCAGCATCATTCTTGCCTAACTGCACTAAACCAATTTCAGTAATAAATTTCATTTACATAATTTCTGTGAGTAATCAATAGAAAACATCTGCATTGTATTTCTTAATAATATATAATTAATTAGCTCAAACTTATAAAAGGGTCTCTTTTCTTGAGTTTATACAGGCTCTGTGCATGGTAAAAATCATACAATTACCACAAAATATGGAGCTTTAATTCAGTTTCTTTTTCTAAATTCTTTTGAGGGTTTCCTTCTATGGTGTGCCTCCAAATTGTATGGTAAACATAAAGGATTATCCTTTATGGAATTATCAGTGAAGCTGGGAATTAAAACAGCATACAGCACCATAAGAATTGTCTAGTCATTCTTCCTCTGCTGAATTACATTTGGATGCAACTGCTTCTGAATCTTGTTACCCTAAGTCAGCAGCACTGTTGAAGCCAAGCACATTATGCATGTTCTTAAGTATAATGCATTGAAAAAAAAATTATGTAGTGTTAATACTTCTCCCTTTGTGAACTTTCCTTAAAAATGATTTTTTCTTTTTTTCAGTTATTTTAATTTCCTTTTAAAAAATTTTTAATTTTTTATTGAATCATAATTGATTATACATATTTGTGGGGTACAGAGTTGACTATCAATATTGTGTAAAATATGTGATGATCAAATCAGGATAATTAGTATATTCATTGTTACAAACAAATTATTTTCTTTTAAAAATATGTAACAAATATTCAAAATAGAGTGGTCCCCAACTTACAGTGGTTGCACACTCTGTTTTGACTTTCCAGTAGGGCAAAACTTCAGCAGAAACTGCTTTGAGTACCCATACAGCCATTCTGTTTTTCACTTTTAGTACAGTATTCAATACGTTACATGAGATTCAATATTTTATTATAAAATAGGCTTTGCATTTGATGATTTTGCCCAACTATAGGTTAATGTAAGTGTTTTGAGTACACGTAAAGTAGACTAGGCTGAGCTATGATGTTCAGTAGTTAGGCGTGTTAAGCGCGTTCTTAACTTAATGATATTTTCAATTTACAGTGGGTTGGTCAGGATGTAATCCTTTCATAGTTGAGGAGCATTTATAATAGATTTAATGCTGAACAAGTAGTATAGGTATAAGAAAGAGAACTGGTGTGCAGACATATTTGTCTCAATGCTTACTCCTTAATCAAAAAAGGAAACTGAAACACAGGGCCATTAGGTAACCTGCATAGTTCATGGACTGGTAAGTTACCAGGCGAAGCTTTTCACTAGAGAGTGGTTGGATGCCTCCAGTGATGTGAAAGAAGATAGCTGTTTTCGTTTTTATAGTCACATATTTATTTTAATATGTTGGAAAAGCTATAACAAGCACATCTAGCATGTGATTACACATTTATCACGGCCAAGTTTTAAAATGGAATCAATTTTAAAGATAAATATTACATAACTAATAGTACAACTGGTACATAGACATGACAACATATTAGGACTGAATTTGCTTGTAACCTTTTGTTCCTTCTTGACTTACTCCTTCTTTACCAATGACTTTGTATCACACAGTTACCTACAGAATAAAATCCAAAGTCTGGCATTACTATATCTTACAGTCTAGTCCTAGCCAGCTGGTCTCTACATGTACCTTCCTAAGAACCATCCACTTGAGACAAAGAAATTTATTCATTGAACTTCGAGGACATTGTGAGCATGGCTCACTGAAAAAGCCCACCACACTCCTTTCCACCTATTTTTCTATTTCAAGATCTACATCATACCACCTCTATTATGATTCCACAGACCCAGAGTCGTTTCATTTCTCTTTACTTACGAAGCTTATTTTTTAAAATCAGGAACTTGAAAGTTACATCTATGTATTATGGGTAATTAATCCATAAATGTTTATTAGGTACCTTTTTGTGTAAGGCACTGGGCAATGTTTCTCTGGCTTCATAATCTTACAATGTAATTGAGAGGGAAGAAATCTACACATGAAGAGTGAACTTTTAAGAGAGGGATGGTAGAGTCTGTGACAGCCATTATAGAAAGACAATAGGATACATTGATTGGACGGGTCATAATTTAGAATCAGAAACCTGGATTTGCTGCTTATTGGCTGCAAATTAGTGTGACCTTGGCAATTTACTTAAGTGTTCTGAAGACTTCTCATTGTAAAATAGGGGAAAAATCTATTTTTGCGGACTGTTTGTTAATCATGATATGTTGAAAAATGCTTTGTAAACTTTATAGTAATCTTCAAGTACATTTTTATTTGCTGCACTGTTTTATATGACAGAAGTACATATTACTAATACAAATTTTGAGACTGACTTATGAAAAACTGGTCTCCACGTATAGGCCTAGGACAATAGTAAATTTAATACAGTTAAAAGAGTATTATATAACCACAAAATTCCTCTTGGAGTAAATAACAAGCTATTCTAAATATGAAAAAACTTATTAGAAAGGATGAATTTGTCATACCAGATTTCAAGACTCTTTATAAAATCATGTGATTAAATCAGAATGGTTTTGATATAAGGTGATACAAATAGACCCCGTAACTTTTTTTTTTTAACAATAGAGTAATTCCACCCCTGGGTATTTACCATGAGAAATGAAACATATATCCACAAAAAGACTTGTACAAGCATGTTCATAGCAGCTTTATTCTCAATAGCTCTAAACTTGAAATAATACAGATATCTATCAGCAGGGGCGTGTTGTATTCACACAATGGAATGCTACTCAACTATACAAAGGAATGAACTGCTGCTACAATATGAATGGATCTCATAAAAGTTTCATGCTGAGCTAAAAAAGACACAATAAAGCAATATTATACAATTCCATTTATATGCAGCAGGCTGGTTACATAATTTTTGTAGCCCAGTGCAAAATGAAAATGTGCAAAAAGCACGAAAAAAAAATGCCTTTTAAAGGTACTAAGGTATAAAGCTTTTCCTTTCTTCTATAGTCTCTTTCTTGAATAGTCGTGGCATATTTTTACTTGCTATTTAATGTTGTTCCAAAAAAAATTAAAAATTAAAAATTAGTTAAACTTAATTTAATATTGGTGAAATTTATTGTTTGTCTTTATATTGTGCAATGCCAGTTTTAAAAGCAAATATAAGAACATTTAACTTTCATGCAGAATAACTGAATGAGAAAATTCATATTTTCTTAGTCCATTTGGGCTGCTACAACAGAATACCTTTGGCTGGGTAATTTATAAACAACAGAAATGCATTGCTCATAATTCTGGAGGCTGGAAAATCCAAGATCAAGGTGCCAGCAGATCTGGTGTCTGATGAAACCTCTCTGCTTCAAAGATGGCAACTTCTAGCTGTGTCCTCACATGGTGAAAGGGACAAATAAGCTTTCACGGACCTCTTTTATAAGGGCACTAGTCACACTGCTGAGAGCAGAACTCTCGTGAAATTCTTAATAATTTTATCTTTGAACTTGTGTTTTATAAATTGAGTCTCTTTAGACCATGGAGCAATATGTGTGTCTGCTGATCCCGTTGCCCTCGTGACTTAATCATGTCTTAGATGCTTCACCTCCCAACACAACCACACTGGGGTTTAAATTTCAACACATGAATTTTAGAAGAACACAAACATTCAGACCATATCTTGTAGTTCATGCATACATATGCATTTTGTTCTTATCCAAACAGTGGAAAGGCGGCAAAAAATTAATTCCACTGTTTTTATTTCACTCCTTGATACACACACATTCTACCGTACTCTCTACTTTTCGCTTCATGATGAGTCAGTAAGGTCTGAAGGGAGAAGGAACTATGGTTACACTTTGCACTCTTTCCTTTAGAATCATTTCAACATAAGTCGTTGGCCAATACAGGGAAGTAACCCAAGTAGAAAAGGATATGGTAGGGTTCCTTAGAGGCTGGTGTTTCTTGGAACAGCATCGCCTTCTTTCTGTGTTTGAAGCAAGTTCTAGTTGGAATGGAAAGTGTGGCTTCTGCGGCTCTTGGCACCTGAGCTTATTATTTGTAGAATATGCTTAAGCTCTCTCTGAGTCTCACTCATCATTTGTCCCCTGGAATTCTGTTCTCATGAGGCACTGCAAAGGTGACAAGTGAATGGGTAACAGGAACAGACACACATATTGCTCTATTGTCTAAACAGACTTGACTTACAAAACACAAGTTCAAAGATAAAATTTATTAAGAAGTTCAAGACAGCAGTAGCAGCAAAGCATTAAACCAAACGTGGGGTCCTTTTCAGGGTAGTTATGTATGTATGCATTTCAGTTCTATGGGTGTATACATTTCTCGAAGCATAAGAAATTTAAAATCTGTGCAGTTTATTATATGGAAATTGTAACTAAATAAAAAACAACAACAGCAACAACAACAAAATGTCACACCCCATCCCCAATCTTCTAAATGTAAAATGTAAAAAATTTTTATACTTTTTACTGATTTTACTTTTCTGGTGAGGAATCATATGGCAAACAAAATAGATTAAATTTACAGGTTATCCATCTCCTCTCCAATTCCTTTCAGCTCTGTGACCTACTTCAATAGTTACTTAAAAGTGGCAAAATGATTACATAGTCACAGAGGGTAATTTTTTGTCTTTTTCCATATTTGGTTTTATAAAGAGAGCATGGTTATGTCTTTGAATAGGATAATGCATGAAGAAGATTGTAATGATCAGTCTACAATTTTAACCAAGCAATGAAGTACTTACCACTTCTTTTATGTCTCATCGAATATGTAATATGACTGCAACTCATGAAAAATTGACATTCATTTTTCTCTGTGACAGTATAAGATCCAAGAGAGAAAAGGCTTTGATAGGGATCACGATATTTTGCCTCAGTGGACTCATTTGTCCTGGTCAAGGATGCATATTTAAGGATATTTCCCTCAGTGCCATTATATTCACACCATTGTGAAGGAATAAAGTTCAGTACTGCTGAGACTTTTATTTATACTTAGTTATCACATCTGCAGTGAAATGAAAAGCTTTAACATACTTTCTTAAAATTTTATTTTACCATTTTCCCAACCACTAATCTTCAACAGGTTGATGAATTATTTTCAAGTGTGTAATACAGGAGCTAACATACTGTTTAATTACTTCTCAAATTACAGAGACAATGTTTAATAGAGGTATTTTGTAAAGAGATCTATAAATACATGTTTTTCCTATCTTAGTGCTGTTCAAAGCATATCATTACTTTGAATATTTGCCATATTTAAAAGGAAAAATAGTTTTAAGAAAATACAACATATGGAAAGATTTAAGGCATGAAAAATTTTGTGAAATGCATATTGTAGTCCAAAAAATTTCTCAGTGCCTTTATATTTTGCCTACATCAGGGAATTCTCAAGGTTAAGTTAGGGATACAGCCTGGAAAGCGAAGAGCTTGTATAACCTGTACAGAGAATGAGCACAAAACATAGAAAATCCCTTTTGAAATCACAAAAATCTTTACCTGAATTATTGTAGCATGAATTGCTATTTACTAATGATTTGATTTGTTCTTTCATTCTGCTTGAAAATTATACTGTATATTTGATGGTGTGTCTCCTCATGCTTTGAATGGGTGTTTGATCTTTTGGCTGGACAGTTTATACTATTGTTCTCCAGAAACTAAACTCAACATGTCCAGATCCAAGTACATCCTCCTCCTCCCTAAACCAGCTCTTCCTTAATTCTATTTTTCTATCCTTTCAGCTATCAAGATTTCAGTCATATTTTACTTGTTTCTTAATTTTCTTACTCCCCCTATACCCAAGAGTTTTAAAGATTTTGTCTGCAAAGTGTCTCAAGGATCTCTTTCCCATGCCTACTCTACAATCCTGTGCCAGGTCTTCATTATTTTCCTCTGACTGTTGAAATAGCACACAACTTTTCTTCCCTTCTTTATTTCTCCCCTTAATACTGCATCTTGTATAGTCCCAGCCCATTGGATTTCCTTAAAATGCAGTTTTGAATCTATAACTTTTAACGAACTCTAAGTTAATTAGTCTTTCAGAGGAAGACTCACAAACTGAGAGGACCAATTATTAGCTACCCCTCACTATCATTTGCACGGGGTGAATTTTTTTCAGACATGGAGTTGGAGAGTATTCCTGCAGCCAGGGGTCTCAATGGTAAATATTCTTCAGTATATTGTCAGCCCATTGGGATATAATGTTAAGATAATGTTGGGATAAAATGGGGATTGAGAGAATTAGAGCCACAATATTCCTTTGTGTCTCTCTGACTCCAAAGAAACGTGCATTTCTAACTTTATTCTGAAGAATAGTACTTCATGACCATTTTATTTTAACCATTATGAAATACATAGAAAGCTATAAAATTACAAAGTACAATGTACTGAAGTAAACCGGAGGGGGTCTAGGGGCATCCATATGATGCTTAGAGAAAAGAGTCATTACGTTTACTTTATATGATAAAAATATATATTTTGTACATATTAAATAGTAAATGTGCTTATAATTTCCAAATAAAATGTTTCAGTTTTTAATAAGAAACTTGTACTTGATCCCATGAATATAACATTTTAATATTAGGTTTTATATTTTCAATGACTATATTTAATTCCTGATTAATATTTTGGATGATATCTTTTGCTCTTGATAGTCACCATCAAAGAGAAATTTTGTTCACATAAGCATGTGATTTAAAAAATTAAAACCATTTTTTACAAACATTTGAGTATTTGTAACAGTTGTGTATTTTAAGCAGTTCTTTTTTTTCTCCTCAGAGATGAAACATTGAAATTATCGTTAATGTCAATGGAATTTAATTATACTTGAACTTTTTCATATCAGAATTTTGAAATAATGATGAGGCTTTAATTTTCAGAATGTGGGTGCATTTTTACAGCCATCACCTGCATCAGACAAGTGGCAAATTAACCACAAACTCACATAAAGTATTACAAATATGCAAAGGCAGAGATTCAGAACTACTGCCTGCGTGGTACCTGCCAAGAATTTCATCTGTCTCTTTGCCACCCTCCCATCCCCCATTCCTATCTCCTGGCAGTACACTTCGGGCGGCCTGCTGAGCTCCTTGGCCATCTGGGACATGAAGTCCTTAAGCAACTCCGTAGGCTCCTTGTCAATGATGGACAGCAATGCATACTGCAGCTGGCTGCTGAAGGAAGTGTCCAGGTGCTGGAGTGCCATGCACTGTGCCAACAACCACATGGTGGGGAAGTAGCAAGGACTAAATGTAGCCCATCATGCTCACTGCTTTCAACCTGTACAGAGACGCTCAGTGCCCAAGACAACAGGTCGAGGAGCTCTGACTGTGACCATGCTTCCTGCAGGCTTGGAGGATGAATGTCTTAGCATACCTGAACCCCTTTCCAGTATACCAGTACCAGGGCTTGCCGTGGTACAGGAATTGGAAGGCACTGCTATAGAGTTCTCTCTCTCTCTCAAATCAAACCATTTCATGACTTCATGGATTAGCACATCCTGTCAAGGAATATTTTCCTATGGTAGAATAAATAATTTTGGATCCATCTCAGGCTTTTTAATCTGAACCTGCAAAAATATCAATATCACTCTCACATCACTAGTGATGATGATCTCCTTGATAACTAATTAAGAATAAACATCACACCATGACAATCATGGTGGCTACCATGTTCCCTGATACCGTCAACCAAATTGACGTCCAGAGAGTATATACCCTATTTCTGTTTAAACCAGACAACGTGTATGGGAGCTTGCATGTGTCAACTCAGTTAAGGTGAGGACTGTTTTTCTGAGAATAAGCCTCCCTGTGTGGCTCATGAAGAACTTGTGTGAGCATCGGAAGGCAGAAATGAAGTAGTGGCCTCTGCTCTCTGAAGGTGGTTTTAGTTTGCTGCTGTGATGAATAGACGTAGAGGTGCCTAGTGTCTTTCCACTTGTCCTGGCTGTGCTCTGCTTTGTGTCCATCTCCTTCCAAATGCTCCTTCTGTTGACCAGCATCAGCCCCTGGCCAGCATCCAGATGCTTGGCTGTGTACTCCCAGATGTGCCAGCTACAGAAAGACAGCAGGGTCCTATAGACCTCCCTGCCAGCTTCCCCACTGGGTCCCATTTGTTGTAGGGGGTGTGCCTTGTTTTCAGATGGACTGGCAGGTGCCTCCTCTGATCCTCTAACTCTCCCTTCTGGATCTTCATTTCCCCAGCTCTTCCCACAATTGTATAAAACCAAATCCCTAAGGCAAATTATGCCATAACCTTCATAGTGACTCTGCTCCCCTGTCCAAATATGGTCTCATACATCTCGTTCTCCTTACACCTTTATTTCTCTAACTTCTGGGGCTCCTTTCCTTTGCTTAGCCTGTGACTTCCACCAGAAATCTTCTCCCTCTCCACTAGATATAGAAGAAATCCTATTCATCCTTGGAAGATTCATTTCCATCACCAATTCTTTCTTGAAGTCCTCCTGGCCATTCCAAGTAGAGACAATTTCTCTTTTGAACTCCTACACATTTCTACTTTTTATGGGTCTTCTCTCACTGTGTTTTATAGTAAGTCATTTTATTTTTTCCAGTAGAAATCAAATCTCTTTGAAAACAGAAACTGTGACTTAATCTCTTGTACCCTAAGGCACTGCATCCACAACATATTCAGCACTCAATGAATACTTGTTGGATTGAATGCAGATACAGAAATAAAATCCCTAAGAATGTTAGTGATTAGCCCAAGGTTATAATGGGAATTCAGTTAATCTGTTAAAAATATTTGAGGAATATTTGATGTTAGTGAACAGGCAAAGATCACTAATAAAATTATAAACAATCGTTATGTTCTCAATATGTCAATCCAAGACTGTTTTTATAGAGTGGAATATTTATTTTCCTTTCTTCAAAAACAGTACCAAAATAGTTTTGTAATTGAGCTCATGATCATTCAAATTCAAATGATTTTCAAGCTGTGTTGTTGTTGTTAAACTAGGGAACTCATCTATATTTTTCTACAAATGGAATTCTATGTGAAATTCCAATATATTAAAACAGAAAACGTGGAGCAGCCAGGGAAGATGCATAGGCCAAACCTGCCCTTTGCCTCTCCTTTCCCCACCAACCCACGGCCTTCCGGGTACCTCTGGGGACAATGGGGCTCAATGGACACTATTTATTTTTTATTTTTTATTTTTTTTTATTTTTTATTTTTTATTTTTTTTTTTGCTATTTATAAATTTTATTTTGTCGATATACATTGTAGCTGATTAATGCTCCCCATCACCAAAACCTCCCTCCCTTCTCCCTCCCCCCTCCCCCCCAACAATGTCCTTTCTGTTTGCTTGTTGTATCAACTTCAAATAATTGTTGTTGTTATATCTTCTTCCCCCCCCCCCCGGTTTGTGTGTGTGTGTGTATGTGTGTGTGTGTGAATTTATATATTAATTTTTAGCTCCCTCCAATAAGTGAGAACATGTGGTATTTCTCTTTCTGTGCCTGACTTGTTTCACTTAATATAATTCTCTCAAGGTCCATCCATGTTGTTGCAAATGGCAGTATTTCATTCGTTTTTATAGCTGAGTAGTATTCCATTGTGTAGATGTACCACATTTTCCGTATCCACTCATCTGATGATGGGCATTTGGGCTGGTTCCAACTCTTGGCTATTGTAAAGAGTGCTGCGATGAACATTGGGGAACAGGTATACCTTCGACTTGATGATTTCCATTCCTCTGGGTATATTCCCAACAGTGGGATGGCTGGGTCGTATGGTAGATCTATTTGCAATTGTTTAAGGAACCTCCATACCATTTTCCATAGAGGCTGCACCATTTTGCAGTCCCACCAACAATGTATGAGAGTTCCTTTTTCTCCGCAGCCTCGCCAGCATTTATTGTTCATAGTCTTTTGGATTTTAGCCATCCTAACTGGGGTTAGATGGTATCTCAATGGACACTATTTAAAAACTGCCACCACAGCATCTTCACTTGTGAGAGTTAAATCTTACTGTGTCAAGACATGGCGCCTCAGACATGCAGAACTTCAGGTATCATCCTGTACTTACTGAATTAGAATCTACTTTGTAAGAAGGTTCCTAGGCGATTCTTATACACACTAAAGTTTAGAAGCACTGCTTAGAGAATTTGGAGACTATGAAGTAAGGAGACAGAGTAAGAACGTATGTATAGTAGACATGGGAAACACGATTGAATAAATCGTATATAAAAGGGAGAGTTGTGATGGAAACTCCTTTCCTGTATGATTCTGGGCTAGGGTTGGCCACCAGAAATATGTGCGTGATGTTTGAAAGGCAGAAGAAGACAATGACACGCAGAAGTTTCAATGTAGGGTTCTAGCTTTCACTGCAGTTGGTGTATATGGCCACTCATCTCTTTGGGCTGGGGTGGCAGTGAGGCCTGAGCTGCATCTGCAGCTATGTCTGCAGCTGCCTTAGACCTTTCTTCTCCGAGACCTTGCTTCTCCTTCAGCTTCTCCAGGTCCTAGGCCAGGCACATGTGCAGCCCCACAGTGAAGGGCACCATGTTCCTCTGAAGGTCACCAGAGTTGCAGTGAGGACAGATGTATATTTCTGTTTGTCCTTGTGGGTTTCAGTTTATCCTTGTGAGTTCCCATTGGTCCTTGTGGGTTCTAATTTTTCCTTGATTTCTCCAACTTTGCAGCCAGATTTATTTTCCTACCTCTGGCCTAGCTGAACTATAGCAACTTCAGACTGCACCACCAGATGCAGAGGCAGGAGTTTCACACAGACTTCTTGACTAGCTCTCTCTGTGGTCTCTGGTTAGTGACTTTTTTTCTGATTCTCCAAAAACCTTCTTCTAAAGTCTTTTTTTCTGGAACCAGCCCAAATGTCCATCATCAGATGAGTGGATAGGGAAACTATGGTATATCTACACAATGGAATACTACTTTCCTATGAAAAAGAACTAAATACTACCATTCACAACAACATGGATGGACTGAGAGAAAATTATATTAAGTGAAACAAGTCAGGCACAGAAAGAGAAATACCACATGTTCTCACTTGTATGTGGGAGATAAAAATAAATAAATAAATGTACAAACAAGGGGGGTGGGGAAGAAGACACAACAATCACAATTCCTTGAACTTGTTAAGACAAGTGAACAGATATGATGTAGTGCGGGGGAGGGGAGGGAGGGGGAGGGGAATGGGTGAAGGGACACAAAAATCAACTACAATGTATATTGAGAAGTTAACATAAAAAAATAAAGTAAAAAATAACATAAAAGTCTTTTTTCTCCCCAGCTTTTCTCATAATTTTAAACTTTAAACACTTTTATGAATCCCTTATTCTATATCCATCATTGTGGTCTTGCTTACCCGGTTAAACCCTAACAGATACACATTGATCTGCTTATGATTTCTGACTTTCTCCTTTCAGTTATGGCTGATTTCATGTTACTTTATAGATAGATTTTGTTGTCTCAACCTAAAAGTTTCTTTATGCCTTGAAAAGGGAATTATTTTTTCTAGAAGAACTGTCAAAATTTTATATGCTTAAAATAGTTTTTTCTTTTTTGGTTTCTTGACAAAGTGTACAGGATAGCTAAGATGATACTTAATGCCCTTTTTTTGTAAATTTCATATAAATAAGTAAAAATCCTAACCAAGGAGAATTAAATCAGAGGAGAAATCTTGGGAGAAGTAAGCTATTAGGAAAAAGAGGAAGAGGACTATAGGAAAATAGGATAATAAACCAAAATAGTCTTGTACACAGAAGCTAATCATCCCACTGAATCAGCCTCTCATATTTTCCTTTAGTTATGTTTTTTGGTTAACAGTTCAAATCAACAAAATGTGAGTTTAAAGTAATCAGAGATACAGGATTCTTTTTCTTTTTCCTATTTTAATTAATGTAAAATTCGAAGCCAGAAAAATGAGGCCATTTTTACACCTTCACATGAAATATTCTGTTTTACATCTTAGGAATCTTCTTATACCTTAAACTGAGTTATAAGATTGAAACAGACGAGGTAACAGCTTCCCTCCTTTGTAATTTAGTCCATTTAATTGGCAGCCAACTATTAATTGCCTCTGGAATTCATTCAAATTTTCCAAATTTTCTTTTCTACCCTTTACCAGGGAACTAAAAATCCCTATTCAGATTTAAGCTTATTTTATTTTAGTTCTTAGAATAAGTCCTAATATTTTTGAGCTAGCCCTTCTCTATTTCAGGCAGTTTGCTTGGGAGTCAAAAATGTTAATATTTTCCAGATCTTTACATGGGAGCAGCCCTGCTAACACCTTGATTTTAATCCTCTGAGACTCCTTTCAGACTTCTGATCTCTTGAAGTGTAAGAGAATAAATCTGTGTTGTTTTAAACCACTAAATTTATGGTAATTTCCTATAACAGCTGCAAGAAAATTAATATGTGACAGTGTTTTTCCTTTGTGGCAAGTGGATTTGTTTTTTTGGGGTGATCTTTGTAACTTTTTGGCATTATTTGGCTGTCCTTAAGTTTACAAGTGAAATAGAATTTTGTAAAGTCAACAATTTCTTAAGGATTTTCTTACCATCATCTTTGTTCCTTGTTTTGATAGTCTTCAAAGTTCAATGAAGGCAATTTCACTATAAACTGATTCTAGTTTACTTAGAAAACATAGAACATATTAGGTGATTTCTTTACTTAGGGATGCATCTCTTCAAGTATTTAATTCAATTCAAGTTGCTTTCATAATTACTTTGAATCATTATCTCATTTATTCTTCACAGCAACCCTTGAAAAGTGGGTGTTAAATTTCTTATTTTGCAGATGAAAAAACAGGTTTAGAGAAATTAATTTATCTTGCTCAGGGTCCCCCAATTCGTAGATAACAGAAGATATTTGACCTCAACTCTCTCTGCCTCTGGAAGATGGACTCATTGCATTATTTTATTTTGAGTTCATTGGTAAAGAATAATTTAAATCAGTAAGGTAAGATTCTACTATACTGAGAAGCAAGAAAGTATTGGCAAGTGGAATATGAATTCTCCCTTCCAGGAAAGAGTGTCCAGTGTCCAGACTGGGACCCTCACGTGTGTGTTGCTGAGTGAGGGTCGGATCATATCTGCTAGATAGGGGAGCTACATTCAGGGCTGTCAGCAGAGTGTGGCAATAGTCAGCTGTTGATGGGAGTAGCCATTAGATTAGAGAGCTGATGAGGAATAAGAAAGGTAAGCCATAAGAACAAATATTTTTACCCATCAGATTGCCAAGTAAGTAATAAATCCCTTGACAATTCTGTGAAAAAAAAATGGACAGCAAAAATTCATTACTATTTTAGAGGCCAAAGGGTCTCTAAATGGTATTATCAAAAGGTAAAATGTATATACACTTTGAGCTAAGAGTTTTACTGCTAGGATGCTTTCAAGTCTTGCATGACCAGAGCAACATGCAGTCACAGATTAATTTTCCCTGTAACTGAGGCAAATCCCATCTGAGTGCTATACCTGATGCCCCATGAATTATGAAGTTTTCCAACCTGGCTGGTGGGAGCAGGCACTATTCCTGGCCCTGTGAGAGAGTTGGCTGTGGTTCACGCTAATCCTCTCTGCTGAGTCTTTCTCTGGTCTTGGACTGTTACTTCTCAGGCACGCCCTGATGGATCAGTACTCTGCTGAATACTTGAGGAGGACTCTGCAGATTTCCAGGTTTCTTTCTCTGGGCAGCTCTCTCTTCTCCTATTCTCTGTGCTGACAGTTCTAGCCTCCTTAGTTTCCTTGAGTCTCAGCTCCACTTCCTCAACTCTGGGCTTTTGCTGAGTTTTCCCTTTCTTATTTGAGGGTCTGGAAACTCTCAAAGCAGTAAACTGGGGCAATCACAGGGCTCATTTGTTTCCTATCCTTTAGGGACTGGTGTCTTTTGTTGTCTGATGTCCAATGTTGTCACACTCATTTTCGAACATTTTGTCTGCATTCTTTTTGTTGTTGTTGTTACAGGCAAGAGGGTAAGTCTGATCTCTGTTATGCTATCTTGACCAGAAGTGGAGGACTGTATTGCTTTTTAAATACGTATAAATATGTAGAGCATAAATTTTTAGCCAGAATTTATTGAAAACAGCTATTAATTTACAAACACTCTTCTATTTTGCAACCATTTACTCCTTAAAGGTTGCCTGGGTGGCCTTTTCCTGGGGCAGAAGATTGCTCTGTTTGTGAAAGAGACACATCTTGGAGTGTTAATACCTTTTACGGCCATTTCATATTTTGTCTTATTTCAGCATAATTATTGATATTCAAGTCCTTTTAAGCAAATCCTACCTCCTGACTCTTTTATTTATTTTTATTTTTTTAGTATATAAGTGAATTTTTAAAAACCCAGTATGTCCCTTACCTTTTAAAAATTGTTTGTTTTATTGTAAATTGATAATTTATAATTACATATATTGTGTGGTATGAAGTGATGTTATGATTTATAAATGCAATGTGAAATGATTAAACCAAGCTAATTATAACACATCCATCACCTCAAATACTTATTTTTTTGTAGTGAGAACATTTAAAACTCACTCTTAGCAATTTCGAAATGTACAACACAGTATTATTAACTCTATTCGCCACACTGTGCAATATATCTCAAAAAAATTTCTTTCTTCTGTCTGAGATTTTGTATGCTATGAATACATTTTCCCCATTCCCACCACCCCCTGCCTCTGGAAACAACATTCTACACTCTGCTTCTATGAGTTTGATTGTTTCAGATTCCACATATAAGCAAGACATACAGTATTTGTCCTTCTGTGGCTGGCTTGTTTCACTTAGCATAATGTTCAGTTCCATCCACGCTGTTGCAAATGATGGAATTTTCTTCTTTTTAAAGGCTGCATAGTATACCATTGTGTATATACACCACATTTTCTTTATCCATCGATGGACACTTAGGTTGATTTCATAACTTAGCTATTGTGAGTAATGGTGCTGTGAATATGGGAGTGCAGACATCTTTTTGACAGACTGATTTCAAATCTTTTGGGTAAATACTCAGAAGTGCGATTGCTGGATCATATGATAACTTTGTTTTTAGTTTTCTGAAGAACCTCCATACAGTTTTCCATAATGGCTATATAAATTTACATTTCCACCAATAGCATACCAGGGTTTCCTTTTCTCCACACACCCGAGTCTCCTTCTGAGTGGTTTGAAGTAACTGTTTCTGTTCATGACTGTCTTCCACAGTCTTATCTCTGTTTGAACAGACCTGGTCACTATCTCTTAGTACTTTTTCAGCCCCACATCTTTTTAAATCTTAGAACAAGCCCCAATTCCTGGACAATAATAATATTTTATATATTCTATTCTAATGTCCCCACTTTGACAATTTTATTTAAATTTCAGCAAGAATTTGTGTCAGACCTGAGCAATATGCATGTCCAGCTGGAGTTTAAAGATAATTTCCAACTATTCTTCTCTTTGAAAATTCCTGCCTTTTCTGTTTCATCCTGTACGATAGATACGTTTTCTGTGTAGAATATCAGTTCGTGTAGATGTCATGTGACTTTAAATCAAACCTAGTTTCTGTCTTTTATTGCAACTGTAATACATTGCAAAAATTATATTACATTTTTTAAGTTTTCCAAGTTTTTTTCAGATGTGACACTTTTTCTTTGGTCATGGGTTAATGAAATTGCTTTCTGTTTGGTTTGTGAATTTTATTTGAGTGTGATAAGGGAAACTTTTAACCAAATTTCTTAGTTTTGTTACTGACCTAAAGCAATAAAAAGATACTGTTAATATATAAAAACTTTTTCTGATTGTTTTTCCAAAATAATAAGCACTGATTCCCTCAAAGAGATAATAAACTGACTTTTAGTCAGCTGCAAATGGGTAAAGAAATATAGTGAGGAATTATTTTGGCAGGATATGGTTGGATTTCTATCTGGACAATTTCCTTTTATTTCTGCATGACAAACCTGTATGCTAGTGAAATTTGATCAAATGCTTGAGGTGAAGTGAATTGAAGAAAACCGTTGGCAGACACGGCATTTCTTTACCTTTCTTATGATACCTTACTATTGCACAAAAATCACCCTTAAGGAATCACACGTACGTGAGGACATTTACTGGATGCCCAAGCCTGATCACGAGAATCAAACTTCTTGTAACGATACATTGCAGACAAATATAACTGTATCTCGTATAAATGAATGCTATTTAGAATGGAATTACTGCACTTTGTTTCTAAAGAAACATACTTTATCCCATTCTGGTCCTTGTGATCTTTCCCCCGAGAGACTCCCTTGTTATTTATTTTAGCTTACTGTCTGCCAGAAATCAAGACCAGTGAGATGAAAACATTCCAAGGCGTTCATAGTTTTTGGGTAAAAATTATTTGTTGTTACTAAACCCATGAGTTTGATTTTTCCAAGTAATTTACATTATATACAGAGAACAAAGTTTCTCATAAGAAGTATTTAAATAGTTCAAAACAACATTTTTTTTTTTTAGAACTTTCTTTCTTTCTTTTTTTTTTAAATTTTATTTTGTCGATATACATTGTGGATGATTATTGCTCCCCATCACCAAAACCTCCCTCCCTCCTCTCTCCCCCCCTCCCCACCAACAATGTCCTTTCTGTTTGCTTGTCATATCAACTTCAAGTAATTGTGGTTGTTATATCTTCTTCCCCCCGCCCGTTTGTGTGTGTGTGTGTGTGTGTGTGTGTGTGTGTGTGAGTGTGTGTGTGAATTTATATATTAATTTTTAGCTCCCACCAATAAGTGAGAACATGTGGTATTTCTCTTTCTGTGCCTGACTCGTTTCACTTAATATAATTCTCTCAAGGTCCATCCATGTTGTTGCAAATGGCAGTATTTCATTCGTTTTTATAGCTGAGTAGTATTCCATTGTGTAGATGTACCACATTTTCCGTATCCACCCATCTGATGATGGACATTTGGGCTGGTTCCAACTCTTGGCTATTGTAAAGAGTGCTGCCATGAACATTGGGGAACAGGTATACCTTCGACTTGATGATTTCCATTTCTCTGGGTATATTCCCAACAGTGGGATAGCTGGGTCGTATGGTAGATCTATCTGCAATTGTTTGAGGAACGTCCATACCATTTTCCATAGAGGCTGCACCATTTTGCAGTCCCACCAACAATGTATGAGAGTTCCTTTTTCTCCGCAACCTCGCCAGCATTTATCGTTCAGGGTCTTTTGGATTTTAGCCATCCTAACTGGGGTTAGATGGTATCTCAATGTGGTTTTGATTTGCATTTCCCGGATGCTGAGTGATGTTGAGCATTTTTTCATATGTCTGTTGGCCATTTGTATATCTTCCTTAGAGAAATGCCTACTTAGCTCTTTTGCCCATTTTTTAATTGGGTTGCTTGTTTTCTTCTTGTAAAGTTGTTTGAGTTCCTTATATATTCTGGATATTAATCCTTTGTCAGATGTATATTTTGCAAATATTTTCTCCCACTCTGTTGGTTGTCTTTTAACTCTGTTAATTGTTTCTTTTGCTGTGCAGAAGCTTTTTAGTTTGATATAATCCCATTTGTTTATTTTTCCTTTGGTTGCCCGTGCTTTTGGGGTCGTATTCATGAAGTCTGTGCCCCGTCCTATTTCCTGAAGTGTTTCTCCTATGTTTTCTTTAAGAAGTTTTATTGTTTCAGGGTGTATATTTAAATGCTTAATCCATTTTGAGTTGATTTTAGTATATGGCGAGATGTATGGATCTAGTTTCATTCTCCTGCATATGGATATCCAGTTGTCCCAGCACCATTTGCTGAAGAGGCAGTCCCTTCCCCAGTGAATAGGCTTGGTGCCTTTGTCAAAGATCAGATGGAAGTAAGTGTGTGGGTTGATTTCTGGATTCTCTATTCTATTCCATTGGTCAGTGTGTCTGTTTTTATGCCAGTACCATATTGTTTTGGTTATTATAGCATTGTAGTATAGCTTAAAGTCAGGTAGTGTTATGCCTCCAGCTTTATTTTTTTTGCTCAGCATTGCTTTGGCTATGCGTGGTCTTTTATTGTTCCATATAAATGTCTGGATACGTTTTTCCATTTCTGAGAAAAATGTCTTTGGAATTTGGATGGGGATTGCATTGAATTTGTATATCACTTTGGGTAGTATGGACATTTTCACTATGTTGATTCTTCCAATCCAAGAACATGGGATATCTTTCCATCTTCTTGTATCCTCTGTAATTTCTCTCAGCAGTGGTTTGTAGTTCTCATTATAGAGATTTTTCACCTCCTTGGTTAACTCAATTCCTAAGTATTTTATTTTTTTGGTGGCTATTGTAAATGGGCAGGCTTTCTTGATTTCTCATTCTGCATGTTCACTATTGGAGAAAAGAAAAGCTACTGATTTTTGTGTGTTGATTTTGTATCCTGCTACTGTGCTGAAATCATTTATCAATTCCAGCAGTTTTTTTGTAGAGGTTTTAGGCTGTTCGATATATAGGATCATGTCATCTGCAAACAGGGACAGTTTGACTTCATCTTTTCCAATCTGGATGCCCTTTATTTCCTTCTCTTCTCTGATTGCTCTGGCTAGTACTTCCAACACTATATTGAATAGGAGTGGTGAGAGTGGGCATCCCTGTCTAGTTCCTGTTCTTAAAGGAAAAGCTTTCAGCTTTTCCCCATTCAAGATGATATTGGCAGTGGGTTTGGCATATATGGCTTTAATTATGTTGAGATATTTTCCCTGTATACCTAACTTATAGAGGGTCTTTGTCATGAATGAGTGCTGAACTTTATCAAATGCTTTTTCAGCATCTATAGAGATGATCATATGGTCCTTGTGTTTGAGTTTATTAATATGGTGTATCACATTTATTGATTTGCGTATGTTGAACCAACCTTGCATCCCTGGGATGAATCCCACTTGATCGTGATGAATAATTTTTCGTATGTGTTGCTGTATTCTGTTTGCTAGTATTTTAGTGAGGATTTTTGCATCTATATTCATCAAGGATATTGGCCTGTAGTTTTCTTTTTTGGTTATATCTTTACCTGGTTTTGGTATCAGGATGATGTTTGCTTCATAGAATGAGTTTGGGAGATTTGCGTCCGTTTCAATCTTTTGGAATAGTTTGTAAAGAATCGGTGTCAATTCCTCTTTGAATGTTTGGTAAAATTCTGCTGTGAATCCATGTGGTCCTGGGCTTTTCTTTGTTGGTAGCCTTCTGATAACAGCTTCAATCTCCTTTATTGTTATTGGTCTGTTCAAATTTTCTGCGTCTTCACGGTTCAGTTTTGGGAGCTTGTGTGTGTCCAGAAATTTATCCATTTCCTCCAGATTTTCAAATTTGTTGGCGTGTATAGTTGTTTATAGTAGTCTCGAATGATTCCTTGTATTTCAGATGAATCAGTTGTAATATCGCCTTTTTCATTTCTAATTTTTGTTATTTGAGTCTTCTCTCTTCTTTTTTTTTGTTAGCCATGCTAATGGTTTGTCAATTTTATTTATCTTTTCAAAAAACCAACTTTTGATTCATTGATCTTTTGAATTGTTTTTTGGTTTTCAATTTCATTCAGTTCTGCTCTGATCTTAATGATTTCTTTCCGTCTCCTAATTTTAGGTTTGGATTGTTCTTGTTTTTCTAGTTCTTTAAGGTGAAGTGTTAGGTTGTTCACTTGCCATCTTTCCATTCTTCTGAAGTGAGCATTTAATGCAATAAATTTCCTCCTCAATACTGCTTTTGCAGTATCCCACCGGTTTTGGTATGATGTATTATTGTTTTCATTAGTTTCAATAAGTTTTTTGATTTCCTGCTTGATTTCTTATTGGACCCATATGTCATTAAGTAGAATGCTGTTTAATTTCCATGTGTTTGTATAGTTTCCAGAGTTTCGTTTGTTATTAATTTCTAGTTTTAATCCATTGTGGTCTGAGAAAATACATGGGATAATTCCAATTTTTTTGAATTTATTGAGACTTGATTTGTGACCTAATATGTGATCTATCCTGGAGAATGATCCATGTGCTGATGAGAACAATGAATATTCTGAGGTTGTTGGGTGGAATGTTCTGTAGATATCTGCCAATTCCAATTGGTCTAGAGTCTTGTTTAGATCTTGTGTTTCTCTACTGATTCTTTGCCTAGATGATCTAATATTGACAGTGGGGTGTTCAGGTCCCCTGCTATTATGGTATTAGTGTCTATTTCCTTCTTTTGGTCTAATAGAGTTTGTTTTATAAATCTGGCTGCTCCAACATTGGGTGGGTACATATTTATGATTGTTATGTCTTCTTGATGGATCAGTCCTTTTATCATTAAGTAGTGTCCCTCATTGTCTCTTTTTATGGTTTTTAGTTTAAAGTCTATTTTGTCAGATATAAGAATAGCTACTCCAGCTCGTTTTTCTTTTCTGTTTGCATGGTAAATCTTTTTCCATCCTTTCACTCTTAGTCTGTGTGAATCTTTATGGGTGAGGTAGGTCTCTTGTAGGCAGCATATAGTTGGGTCCTCCTTTTTGATCCAGTCAGCCAGTCTGTGTCTTTTGATTGGGGAATTTAAGCCTTTTCCATTAAGAGTTGTTATTGAAAGGTATTGATTTATTCCTAGCATTTTATTGGTTGTTTGGTTGTCTTAGGTGTCTTTTGTTCCTTGCTTTCTGATTTACTGTTTGTTTTCTGTGTTTGTTGGTTTCTTAGGTTGAAGATAGTGTTTTTGTTTGCTTGTTTTCTCTTCATGAATGCCATTTTTATTACACTAGTGGGTTTTCATTTTTCTTGGGTTTTTATGGCAGTGGTAGTTATTTTCCAGGAACCAAACCCAGTACTCCCTTGAGGATTTCTTGTAAGGGTGGTCATGTGGTAGTGAACTCCTGCAGTTTTTGTTTGTCTGAGAAATATACTATTTGCCCTTCATTTCGGAAGGATAGCCTTGCAGGGTACAGTATTCTTGGCTGGCAATCTTTGTCTTTTAGTATTTTGAAAATATCATCCCAATCCATTCTAGGTTTTAGGGTTTGTGATGAGAAGTCTGATGTTAGCCTGATTGGGGCTCCCTTATAGGTGATTTGACGCTTCTCTCTTGCAGCTTTTAAGATTCTCTCTCTGTCTCTGAGTTTTGCCAATTTGACTATGACATGTCTTGGAGAAGGCCTTTTTGGGTTGAATACATTTGGAGATCATTGAGCTTCCTGGATCTGAAGATCTGTGATTTTTCCTATACCTGGGAAGTTTTCTGCCACTATTTTGTTGAATATGTTTTCAATGGAATCTCCATTTTCCTCCCCTTCTGGAATACCCATGACTCGGATATTTGAGCGTTTGAGGTTGTCTGATATCTCTCTCAGATTTTCTTCCATGTCCTTGATTCTTTTTTCTTTCTTTTTGTCTGCTTGTGTTATTTCAAACAGCCCATCTTCAAGTTCAGAGGTTCTCTCTTCAACTTCGATAAGCCTGCTGGTTAAACTCTCCATTGTGTTTTTTATTTCGCCGAATAACTTCTTCAGTTCAGCAAGTTCTGCTACATTTTTTTTCAGGACATTGATTTCCTTGTACATTTCCTCTTTCAGATCCTATATACTTTTCCTCGTTTCATCATGATGTCTAGCTGAGTTTTCTTGAATCTCATTCATTTTCCTTAGAATTATCACTCGAAATTCCTTGTCAGTTATTTCGAGGGCTTCTTGTTCTATAGGATCTAGAGTTTGAGATTTATTAACTTTTGGTGGTGTACTTTCTTGATTTTTTGTATTTCTGGTATCTTTTTTTTGATGTTTATTCATTGTGGCAGGGGGTTTCACAGTCCACCGGTTTGACACTAATGACTAACTAAGATGTTGGTGTGGTTGCCAATTTTGTATGGCTACCTCCGTGACTGCTCAGTTGGCCTCTAGTACCTTGTGTGTATGGTTGCCTCGGGTATTGGGCCTCTCCGGGGAGCCACCTTTCTGGTCAGCTTGGACTCTGCTGGGCTGGTGGATCACGTACCACAGGGTGTGTGATCTCTGTTGAGCTTTCACTTCCTGTGCAGGACTTCTCCCTGTTCCGTGTGCTCTGGCCCAGGCTGTTGGATCGTGCAGTGGCGACCCCACAGGGTGTGTGGTTTCTGTTGAGTCTCCGCCTCCCTGGCTGCACGTCTTCCCAATCTGTGCGCACTGTGCTGGGCTGGGACGTGTCTTCTGCAACCCTTGTCTATCAGCTGGGCCTTCAAGACCCTGCTCGGCACTACCTTGCCCAGGAAGTCCACCAGGTTTCTGGTAGGCACAGACGACTGGTTGCTCTGGGTGCCTTTGTAGCACTGTGTAGATCCTTCTCGGGACTTGTTCACCTTTGCATCCCCCCGGCATGGACTGAATCTAGCGCCCACCTGCAGCCAGCTCTCTGGCAGGTTCAAGCGGACCTGGGAACTCTCCTACCACACTATTCCCAACCAGAAATTGGTTAGGCTTTTTTCCAAACTGGTGGCCACAGAGATGGTATCTGCCTCCCAGTAACAGGAAGTTTACCGGGGGCCGGAGTCCAGGGTGTGGTGGAGTGACAGTCGGCCCGCCCATACTTCCTTGCCCTCCCGACACTGGCTGGGGACGCCCCACGCCACCAGCCCCACCAGAGAACTGCAGAGGGAGTGGGAGGGGAGGCTGGCCTGCAGGCCCCGGGAAGCCTCGCGCGGGGCAAGCAAGTGGGAAGGCTCAGTGAGGGGCTGAGCCGGGCGGAGCTGCCAGCACTTGGGAAAATGGAGGCAGCCCTGAGGCAGTGAGTGACCTGGTGATGCAGGCGGAAGCCGGGTGGGCGTCAGCCCCCCGAGCAGGGCTGGGCCAAGGGTCACTCACAGGGCTGTGCCAGGTCGGGCGCTCACTTTCTGCCTCTGGTTTGTCGCCTTCCCCGTTCTCGGCCGCTGCCGCCTCGGGCTGTTCAGTCGGTCCCGCAGTGTGGCTCGGGCGCTCCCAGGAAACTTCTTTTATGCTGGCCTGAAACCTCGAATCCTGAATAGGGCCGCTGGCCACCTTCAGCGCGGCCCTG